>NC_135147.1:1365000-1722500 GCF_051014445.1 Colletes latitarsis
GCTCGACGCTGCCCCGACCGACTCGACCGGACCGTCGCTTCTCTTATAGGTACCGAGGCGCCCGCCGGAACGCCGGCGACGCACGGGCTTACGCACGGCCGCTTATGGGGGGAACCGCGCGACCCAACCGCCCGCCCGAACGGCCTGTTATAACTTAGAGCGAAAACCAACACCTGTAATTTCCTTAATAATTGAGCTAGGGCAAAAAAAAAAAACGCTATCTTGTAGGAAAAAAGCAGGGGAACACGATGCCGTCGTTAAAAATATAGATTGCCGTGCTCGTTTTCGAGAAAAAAATGAAAAAATGGTCAAAATCGTCGCAGGACAAAAACTCGACACGCTATCTTGTAGGCAAAAATTAGACGAATTCAAAACCGTAGTTAAAAATATCGGTCGTCGCGCTAGTTTTCGAGAAAAAAACAAAAACGTTCAAAAAATTCGAGATAAAAAAAAAAAACCAGCCTACCAGATAGAAAAAATTACACTGAACAAATATCATATAGGTCAAAATATGTGTTAGCGTACTAGTTTTCGAGATATAGACGAAAAACCGTCGCCGCCGATCGGTACGTCGGTCGATGCGAAAGCACCGCGCGACCGAGCGCCCGCCTAAAAGACCAGTTCGAACATACCGAAAAATCAAGAAACCGTAACTTCCTTAATAATTGAGCTAGGACAAAAAATCGACACGCTATCTTGCAGGAAAAAATCCGGGGAACACGATGGCGTCGTCAAAAGTGCAGGTCGTCGAGCTCGTTTTCGAGAAAAAAAAAAAAAAATTCTCAAAATTCGACAAAAAAATAAAACGATAAGTGGACCGTGTAGAGAATCTAAAACTGCATAAGAATCGTATAGACGAAAATTGGCGTTCACGTGCTCGTTTTTGTGGAAAAAATTAAAAAAGCTCTCAAACTTCGAGGTAAAAAAAACAAAAACCATCCACCAGGTAGCCAACGGAAAACGGTACAAGTATCGTACGGGCGAAAACGAGCGTTACCGTGCTCGTTTTCGAGTTATTGACGAAAAACAGCCTGGAGCGATCGGTCCGGCGGTCGACGCGCGAAACTTTCTAAGTCCGCTCTGCTCCGAAACACCGCTCCGGCGTCAAAAATCGTCGTAGGACAAAAAATCGACACGCTATCTTGCAGGAAAAAATCCGGGGAACACGATGGCGTCGTCAAAAGTGCAGGTCGTCGAGCTCGTTTTCGAGAAAAAAAAAAAAAAATTCTCAAAATTCGACAAAAAAATAAAACGATCACTGGACCGTGTAGAGAATCTAAAACTGCATAAGAATCGTATAGACGAAAATTGGCGTTCACGCGCTCGTTTTTGAGAAAAAAGTTAAAAAAGCTCTCAAAATTCGAGATAAAAAAAAAAAAAACCATCTACCAGGTAGCCAACGGTAAACGGTACAAGTATCGTACGGGCGAAAACGAGCGTTACCGTGCTCGTTTTCGAGTTATTGGCGAGAAACAGCCTGGAGCGATCGGTCCGGCGGTCGACGCGCGAAAGTTTCTAAGTCAGCTCTGCTCCGAATCATCGCTCCGGCGTCAAAAATCGTCGTAGGACAAAAAATCGCCACCCTATCTTGCAGAAAAAAATCCGGGGAACACGATGGCGTCGTCAAAAGTGCAGGTCGTCGAGCTCGTTTTCGAGAAAAAAAAAAAAAAATTCTCAAAATTCGACAAAAAAATAAAACGATCAGTGGACCGTGTAGAGAATCTAAAACTGCATAAGAATCGTATAGACGAAAATTGGCGTTCACGTGCTCGTTTTTGTGGAAAAAATTAAAAAAGCTCTCAAACTTCGAGGTAAAAAAAACAAAAACCATCCACCAGGTAGCCAACGGAAAACGGTACAAGTATCGTACGGGCGAAAACGAGCGTTACCGTGCTCGTTTTCGAGTTATTGACGAAAAACAGCCTGGAGCGATCGGTCCGGCGGTCGACGCGCGAAAGTTTCTAAGTCCGCTCTGCTCCGAATCATCGCTCCGGCGTCAAAAATCGTCGTAGGACAAAAAATCGCCACCCTATCTTGCAGGAAAAAATCCGGGGAACACGATGGCGTCGTCAAAAGTGCAGGTCGTCGAGCTCGTTTTCGAGAAAAAAAAAAAAAAATTCTCAAAATTCGACAAAAAAATAAAACGATCAGTGGACCGTGTAGAGAATCTAAAACTGCATAAGAATCGTATAGACGAAAATTGGCGTTCACGTGCTCGTTTTTGTGGAAAAAATTAAAAAAGCTCTCAAACTTCGAGGTAAAAAAAACAAAAACCATCCACCAGGTAGCCAACGGAAAACGGTACAAGTATCGTACGGGCGAAAACGAGCGTTACCGTGCTCGTTTTCGAGTTATTGACGAAAAACAGCCTGGAGCGATCGGTCCGGCGGTCGACGCGCGAAAGTTTCTAAGTCCGCTCTGCTCCGAAACACCGCTCCGGCGTCAAAAATCGTCGTAGGACAAAAAATCGACACGCTATCTTGCAGGAAAAAATCCGGGGAACACGATGGCGTCGTCAAAAGTGCAGGTCGTCGAGCTCGTTTTCGAGAAAAAAAAAAAACAATTCTCAAAATTCGACAAAAAAATAAAACGATCACTGGACCGTGTAGAGAATCTAAAACTGCATAAGAATCGTATAGACGAAAATTGGCGTTCACGTGCTCGTTTTTGCGGGAAAAATTAAAAAAGCTCTCAAAGTTCGAGATAAAAAAAAAAAAAACCGTCCACCAGGTAGCCAACGGTAAACGGTACAAGTATCGTACGGGCGAAAACGAGCGTTACCGTGCTCGTTTTCGAGTTATTGGCGAAAAACAGCCTGGAGCGATCGGTCCGGCGGTCGACGCGCGAAAGTTTCTAAGTCCGCTCTGCTCCGAATCATCGCTCCGGCGTCAAAAATCGTCGTAGGACAAAAAATCGCCACCCTATCTTGCAGAAAAAAATCCGGGGAACACGATGGCGTCGTCAAAAGTGCAGGTCGTCGAGCTCGTTTTCGAGAAAAAAAAAAAAAAATTCTCAAAATTCGACAAAAAAATAAAACGATAAGTGGACCCTGTAGAGAATCTAAAACTGCATAAGAATCGTATAGACGAAAATTGGCGTTCACGTGCTCGTTTTTGTGGAAAAAATTAAAAAAGCTCTCAAACTTCGAGGTAAAAAAAACAAAAACCATCCACCAGGTAGCCAACGGAAAACGGTACAAGTATCGTACGGGCGAAAACGAGCGTTACCGTGCTCGTTTTCGAGTTATTGACGAAAAACAGCCTGGAGCGATCGGTCCGGCGGTCGACGCGCGAAACTTTCTAAGTCCGCTCTGCTCCGAAACACCGCTCCGGCGTCAAAAATCGTCGTAGGACAAAAAATCGACACGCTATCTTGCAGGAAAAAATCCGGGGAACACGATGGCGTCGTCAAAAGTGCAGGTCGTCGAGCTCGTTTTCGAGAAAAAAAAAAAACAATTCTCAAAATTCGACAAAAAAATAAAACGATCACTGGACCGTGTAGAGAATCTAAAACTGCATAAGAATCGTATAGACGAAAATTGGCGTTCACGTGCTCGTTTTTGCGGGAAAAATTAAAAAAGCTCTCAAAGTTCGAGATAAAAAAAAAAAAAACCGTCCACCAGGTAGCCAACGGTAAACGGTACAAGTATCGTACGGGCGAAAACGAGCGTTACCGTGCTCGTTTTCGAGTTATTGACGAAAAACAGCCTGGAGCGATCGGTCCGGCGGTCGACGCGCGAAACTTTCTAAGTCCGCTCTGCTCCGAATCATCGCTCCGGCGTCAAAAATCGTCGTAGGACAAAAAATCGCCACCCTATCTTGCAGGAAAAAATCCGGGGAACACGATGGCGTCGTCAAAAGTGCAGGTCGTCGAGCTCGTTTTCGAGAAAAAAAAAAAAAAATTCTCAAAATTCGACAAAAAAATAAAACGATCAGTGGACCGTGTAGAGAATCTAAAACTGCATAAGAATCGTATAGACGAAAATTGGCGTTCACGTGCTCGTTTTTGTGGAAAAAATTAAAAAAGCTCTCAAACTTCGAGGTAAAAAAAACAAAAACCATCCACCAGGTAGCCAACGGAAAACGGTACAAGTATCGTACGGGCGAAAACGAGCGTTACCGTGCTCGTTTTCGAGTTATTGACGAAAAACAGCCTGGAGCGATCGGTCCGGCGGTCGACGCGCGAAAGTTTCTAAGTCCGCTCTGCTCCGAAACACCGCTCCGGCGTCAAAAATCGTCGTAGGACAAAAAATCGACACGCTATCTTGCAGGAAAAAATCCGGGGAACACGATGGCGTCGTCAAAAGTGCAGGTCGTCGAGCTCGTTTTCGAGAAAAAAAAAAAACAATTCTCAAAATTCGACAAAAAAATAAAACGATCACTGGACCGTGTAGAGAATCTAAAACTGCATAAGAATCGTATAGACGAAAATTGGCGTTCACGTGCTCGTTTTTGCGGGAAAAATTAAAAAAGCTCTCAAAGTTCGAGATAAAAAAAAAAAAAACCGTCCACCAGGTAGCCAACGGTAAACGGTACAAGTATCGTACGGGCGAAAACGAGCGTTACCGTGCTCGTTTTCGAGTTATTGGCGAAAAACAGCCTGGAGCGATCGGTCCGGCGGTCGACGCGCGAAAGTTTCTAAGTCCGCTCTGCTCCGAATCATCGCTCCGGCGTCAAAAATCGTCGTAGGACAAAAAATCGCCACCCTATCTTGCAGGAAAAAATCCGGGGAACACGATGGCGTCGTCAAAAGTGCAGGTCGTCGAGCTCGTTTTCGAGAAAAAAAAAAAAAAATTCTCAAAATTCGACAAAAAAATAAAACGATAAGTGGACCCTGTAGAGAATCTAAAACTGCATAAGAATCGTATAGACGAAAATTGGCGTTCACGTGCTCGTTTTTGTGGAAAAAATTAAAAAAGCTCTCAAACTTCGAGGTAAAAAAAACAAAAACCATCCACCAGGTAGCCAACGGAAAACGGTACAAGTATCGTACGGGCGAAAACGAGCGTTACCGTGCTCGTTTTCGAGTTATTGACGAAAAACAGCCTGGAGCGATCGGTCCGGCGGTCGACGCGCGAAACTTTCTAAGTCCGCTCTGCTCCGAAACACCGCTCCGGCGTCAAAAATCGTCGTAGGACAAAAAATCGACACGCTATCTTGCAGGAAAAAATCCGGGGAACACGATGGCGTCGTCAAAAGTGCAGGTCGTCGAGCTCGTTTTCGAGAAAAAAAAAAAACAATTCTCAAAATTCGACAAAAAAATAAAACGATCACTGGACCGTGTAGAGAATCTAAAACTGCATAAGAATCGTATAGACGAAAATTGGCGTTCACGTGCTCGTTTTTGCGGGAAAAATTAAAAAAGCTCTCAAAGTTCGAGATAAAAAAAAAAAAAACCGTCCACCAGGTAGCCAACGGTAAACGGTACAAGTATCGTACGGGCGAAAACGAGCGTTACCGTGCTCGTTTTCGAGTTATTGACGAAAAACAGCCTGGAGCGATCGGTCCGGCGGTCGACGCGCGAAACTTTCTAAGTCCGCTCTGCTCCGAATCATCGCTCCGGCGTCAAAAATCGTCGTAGGACAAAAAATCGCCACCCTATCTTGCAGGAAAAAATCCGGGGAACACGATGGCGTCGTCAAAAGTGCAGGTCGTCGAGCTCGTTTTCGAGAAAAAAAAAAAAAAATTCTCAAAATTCGACAAAAAAATAAAACGATCAGTGGACCGTGTAGAGAATCTAAAACTGCATAAGAATCGTATAGACGAAAATTGGCGTTCACGTGCTCGTTTTTGTGGAAAAAATTAAAAAAGCTCTCAAACTTCGAGGTAAAAAAAACAAAAACCATCCACCAGGTAGCCAACGGAAAACGGTACAAGTATCGTACGGGCGAAAACGAGCGTTACCGTGCTCGTTTTCGAGTTATTGACGAAAAACAGCCTGGAGCGATCGGTCCGGCGGTCGACGCGCGAAAGTTTCTAAGTCCGCTCTGCTCCGAATCATCGCTCCGGCGTCAAAAATCGTCGTAGGACAAAAAATCGCAACCCTGTCTTGCAGGAAAAAATCCGGGGAACACGATGGCGTCGTCAAAAGTGCAGGTCGTCGAGCTCGTTTTCGAGAAAAAAAAAAAAAAATTCTCAAAATTCGACAAAAAAATAAAACGATCAGTGGACCGTGTAGAGAATATAAAACTGCATAAGAATCGTATAGACGAAAATTGGCGTTCACGTGCTCGTTTTTGAGAAAAAAGTTAAAAAAGCTCTCAAAATTCGAGATAAAAAAAAAACAAACCATCTGCCAGGTAGCCAACGGTAAACGGTACAAGTATCGTACGGGCGAAAACGAGCGTTACCGTGCTCGTTTTCGAGTTATTGACGAAAAACAGCCTGGAGCGATCGGTCCGGCGGTCGACGCGCGAAAGTTTCTAAGTCCGCTCTGCTCCGAATCATCGCTCCGGCGTCAAAAATCATCGTAGGACAAAAAATCGCCACCCTATCTTGCAGGAAAAAATCCGGGGAACACGATGGCGTCGTCAAAAGTGCAGGTCGACGAGCTCGTTTTCGAGAAAAAAAAAAAAAAATTCTCAAAATTCGACAAAAAAATAAAACGATCATTGGACCGTGTAGAGAATCTAAAACTGCATAAGAATCGTATAGACCAAAATTGGCCTTAACGTGCTGGTTTTCGAGTTATTGACGATAAGCCGGTATATATATGTCCGAGATAAAAAAAAAGATAGGGACAAGTGTTGTCGCTTTGCCCTGAATGGGCCATGGGATACCTGCACCCTGCACTAAGGCTGGGCATACTCCCAGATCCAAGCGGTTTTCCATCTACTTCCTATGACAACAGCGAAGGGAAACGCACGGCGTAGGTGTTCTACCGCACTCTGGGCTGGAAATACCCTGTCCTCGCCTTGCGGGTCTTTGGACAAGTTGAATCTACCCTTTCGGGAAGCAGCTCTCTTAGCCGACCCTGCAGGCTGCAAAGCAACCTGCAGCGTCGTTACCAGCGGGGGCCACGAGGAGGCGGAGCTGCCAGCTTTCGCTCGATTCCAGCAGGTTGGCACGAGCCGATTGTTACCTGCAACCACCGCAGCCTTCTATCCAGAAGTCTGCCTGCACCGGTGATCACAGGATATACTCCCTCGGTGTGTCCCTCGACGCTATGTTGTCCTCTTCTTGTGTCGGTGTCCGAATCCTTACTTGTAGTCCCGGTTTAGTGATTTGTGCGTGTCGATGTGTGCGTGCGTGGGTGTGAATGTTGTTTGTATATATCCTGTCCTGTGTCCTCTTGATGTGTTCTTTGTCCTTGATGTTGTCCGATCCACTTGCACTCGTTCGTTCCATTGTGTCGCGGTCGCGCGCGTCATTTGTTTCGCAAGGTGGAGAGAGGAAAAAAAAAAAAAAAAAAAAAAAAAAAAAAAAAAAAAAAAAAAAAAAAAAAACCTCGGTTTTCGCGGTTCGCGGTAGTCACGATTCGCGGTTGTCGCGATTTCGCCGGTCGCGACTCCGTGGTTTCGCGGTCGCCGTCTCGCGATTTCGCGGTTTCGCGGATTCGCCGGTCGCCGTTCGCGGTTTTGCCGTCTCGCGGTCGCGGTTCCGCCGGTCGCGGTTTCGCGGATTCGCCGGTCGCCGTTCCGCCGGTCGCGGATTCACCGGTCGCGGTTTCGCGGTTCGCGGGTACACCGTTCGCCGTTCGCGGTTTCGCGGTTTCGCCGTCTCGCGGTCGCGGTCTCGCGATTTCGCGGTTCCGCCGGTCGCGGTTTCGCGGATTCGCCGGTCGCCGTTCCGCCGGTCGCGGATTCACCGGTCGCGGTTTCGCGGTTCGCGGGTACACCGTTCGCCGTTCGCGGTTTTGCCGTCTCGCGGTCGCGGTCTCGCGATTTCGCGGTTCCGCCGGTCGCGGTTTCGCGGTTTCGCCGTCTCGCGGTCGCGGTCTCGCGATTTCGCGGTTCCGCCGGTCGCGGTTTCGCGGATTCGCCGGTCGCCGTTCCGCCGGTCGCGGATTCACCGGTCGCGGTTTCGCGGTTCGCGGGTACACCGTTCGCCGTTCGCGGTTTTGCCGTCTCGCGGTTTCGCGGTCGCCGTCTCGCGGTCGCCGTCTCGCGATTTCGCGGTTTCGCCGGTCGCGGTTTCGCGGATTCGCCGGTCGCCGTTTCGCCGGTCGCGGATTCACCGGTCGCGGTTTCGCGGTTCGCGGGTACGCCGTTCGCCGTACGCGGTTTTGCCGTCTCGCGGTTTCGCGGTCGCCGTCTCGCGGTCGCGGTTTCGCGATTTCGCGGTTTCGTCGATCGCGGCTTCGCCGGTCGCGGTATCGCGGTCGCGGTCTCGCGATTTCGCGGTTTCGCGGTTTCACGGTCGCGGTCTCGCGATTTCGCGGTTTCCCGGTCGCGGTTTCGCGGTCGTAGCTTTATTCTGCTTCTTCTTACGTTCTTCTTTCTTCCTTTTTCTTCTTTCTTCTTATCTTCCTCAGTTTTCTTGTCGTCCCTCGTTGGCTGGTCTTTCCTTGGCCTTGAGCGCGGCTCGTGCGAAGTTACGGAAGTGTCGGAAATTGTCTTTAGAGACCATCACCGCCTCCGCAACCGGCCATCTGCAACCGTTAAGCTGCAGTGCCGTCTTCAGGACCGCCCTGGCCTCCTCGTGCCTCGGGCAGTCGTAAAGTATGTGGCTGGATGTTTCGTCCGCTCCACATTCGCACGTTCCAGTTTCACTCAGCGCGAAGGTACTGAGCTTCCACCGGAAGTTACCGTGACCACTAAGAAATTGCGTGACATAGTGGTCCGGTTCTATCCAGGTGGCCCGGGATCTCTGCCGGACATCTCCGAAGAACTCGAAGGTTGTCCGACCCTGGGTCGAAACCTGCCAGCGCTCCTGCCAAGCGTCCAGCGTATTCTCCGCCGCCCGTCTTCTCTCTTCGCCGTAGTCACGGTCTTCCTCTCCCTCGTCGTTGTTGTTGCGTCCTCTTCTTTCTTCTGCCCGAATCCAGTATCTTCTCGCTCTCTCGTCCACCATCAGGTCGATCGGGGGCACGCCCGCAATCACCGGTAGAGCGTCCGTTGACGTCGTACCGTACGCCTTGGTGACGCGAAGGAGAGCCTGCCTCTGAGTACGAGCCAGCATCTTTCTAGTTGTTTTGTTCAACAGGTCGCTCCAGCCAGCCGCTGCGTACGTGGTTATGGGTACAAAGAGCCCCCCGTATAAAAGACGGAGAGCGCGGTGCCCCAGTCCCCAGTTCGCTTTGGCGACTTTCGCGATGCTGTTGAACAGGTATCTACATTTCTCCGAGGTTTTCGCGATATGCGTGTTAACCCGGAGTCCTCTGTCAAAATATACTCCTAAGTATCTGATTGCTGGCTTCATACTTATGCCTCTGCCAGAGATGCGGATGGTCGGTGGACGCTCGGCATCGAGCGATCCCTTAACCAGAAGCATCTCCGACTTTGCGGCTGAGAGTTCCAGCTTCCTCCTTCCGCACCACTCGGACATCGCGGTTGCGACCTCCTGTCCCTTCCTTCTCAGCTCCTCTCTCGAGTTACCGGAGATCAGGACCAGGACGTCGTCCGCGTAGGCAACCGGTTCGCACTCCAGCTCGTCGGCTGTGAGAACCGCCAACAGGTCGTCGAAAATTAGGTTCCAAAAACTTGGACCCAATATCGAGCCCTGCGGGCAGCCTCTGGTAACGGGTTTCCGGACTAACTCCTGTTTCCCCACGATCTGCACTGCCCTCTCCGAGAAGTAACTTTCCACTAGCCTGTACAGGTTTCGTGGGCAGTCCCTTCTCTTGAGTTCGTGCAGGACATTTGGCCACCATACGTTGTCGAAAGCGCCCGAAATATCGAACGCTATTGCGACCACGTATTTTGCCTCCGCGAATTCCCTTTCCCTAAGAATATTACGGAACTTGATGATCGCTTCCTCCGTCGACCGTCCGGGTCTGAACCCGTATTGTCGATCGGAGGTTAAGACATGATCCAGAAAAATCCTCGCGAGTCTTTTCGCCATCAGTCGCTCGAGCAATTTCCCCACCATGGAAAGTAGGCAAATTGGTCGGTATGACTTCGGGCTACTCCTGTCTTTGTCCGGTCCCTTGGGTATTGTAATGATATTACCCACCTTCCAACGAGCTGGGAATACTCCCCATTCGAGGCATCCGTTACAGAGCCTGAGGAGCTCCTCGTGGAGACACCCCCAGGATTTCTGGATAACTTCCACCTCGATCCTGTCCGGTCCCGGACATTTACCTTTTCTGAGGCGCGTTACAGCGGCACTCAGTTCTTCCCACCGGAATGGGGGGCTGTCCTCCGTAGCTGGCTGGATTCGGACTTCGGCTCGCATCCTTCCTTGTTCCGGGGTATCAGCTCCAACGTCGTCCTCTGGGACGAGTGCCGTTAGCATCGCCTCGGCCGTCGCTCTCCAGGAGGTTGTGTGACCTCCTTGTGGCAGCTTGATGGAGGAAGTAGCTTCCTCTCTCCTGAGCTTTCCCAAAGCTGTCTTTGTCGCGATACCCCAGGGTTCCTGATTTCCTTGGGTGGTGACGAACTGGCGCCATGAGCGGTTCTTCTCGCTCGTCACCTTCTTCGTGTAGGCTTTCCTAAGCCGTCGGTACTCCTGTTTCCTGTGTTCCCTCGTAGGGGGATCGTGTGTCAAAAGATAGGGACATGTAGTGTGTAGCCGTTATTCTGTCCAAGCGCGTTGCCACTTGGGGACTTTGCTGTACCTCAGACCGAAGGTCTATACCAGCAACTACATTTTGCCTGATGTTCGGGCATCTACTTTTCACGCGTCGTTATGCGTTTGGAGGCTAACGACGTCGAAACCTGCTGCCACCTCGAGTCCAACCCAATCCAGGAACGCTTGCCGAAGCAAGCGGGGCTTGTATCCCGGCCCGAGGAGGTCATTGCCGAAGCACATGACCTAGCATCCGTTCGAGTACATTTTCAAGCATGGTTATTGGAGAGAATCCGCAGACTTCTCTCGTTCTGTTACGTAGCGTAATGCGTTCAATGGCGGTTTTGGTTTCGCCCTGCTTTCGTAAGTAGTACCGAGCGCGTATATGTCCGGAACTCCCTGTATAGGTCTTGTTTTACAAGATCGGCTTCGGTCACCGGCCACGGATGGCCAGCTTCTTCAGCCGCTTGTCTCAGGAGTTCTCGCGCGTCTCGGTACCTCCGGCACTCGAATAGGACGTGGTCTGGTGTTTCCACTTGGCCACAGTCGCAATTCTCGTGCGGTACTAAAGCAAATTCCTTGAGCTTGGCTCGGAAATCTCCGTGCCCGCTTAGGAATTGTACTACGTAGTGATCCAAGATCACCCAGCTTGCATTGAGACGGTCAGATACATCAGAGAAGTAGCGGTAGGTGACCCTACCTTTCTCCGATGACGACCATCTCGTTTGCCACATATTGAGAAGTTCCGCTCGCACCAAGGCTTTCGCCTGAGCAGCGGTTACTTCTCCAGCCGCCAAATCGGCTCGACTTATTCGACAATTTCCGACTTCGATATTGATTTGTCTTCTAATCTGGTATGCACACGCGCGCTCCACTAACACCAAGTCTATCGGCATCGTCCCGGCGATCACAGTGATCGCGTCGGTAGATACCGTGCGATAGGCCTTGGTGACGGCGAGCAAAACATGTCTCTGCGCCCTGGCAAGTTTAGTTCTTGTCACAGAGGTGAGCATGTCTACCCATCCGGCGGCGGCGTATGTCGTGATCGGGACGAAGAGACCTTTGTACAAAGTACGCATGGTTCTGTGTCCCAATCCCCAGTTTGATCGAGCAAGTCTTGCTAGCGTATAAAACGTTCGCATGACTTTGGCATTCAAGTATTCGACGTGGGATCTTACTCCCATTCGCGCATCGATGTGAACACCCAAGTACCTTATGGTTTGCTTGAGTGCCACACTTCTCCCGTTTATCCTTATCACAGGAGGTCGTTCTCTATCCAGATTTCCCTTCAAGAGAATCATCTCGGTCTTAGTCGCGGATAGTGTAAGTTTCTGCGTGGCGCACCACTCAGAAATTGTATCCGCGACTCTTTGCCCTCTTTGCTGCAACTGATTCCTCGAGTTTCCGTAGAATACCACGAGTAAGTCGTCAGCGTAGGCTATTGGCTCGCAAGCCAGGTGTTCGTTTGATAGGAGCTGTAGAACTTCGTCAAAGACTAGGTTCCAACAGCTCGGACCGAGTATCGACCCCTGAGGGCAGCCCTTGGTGACTTGCTTACGCACATTACCGTGTTTGGAAACTATTGTAACCATACGGTCAGCGAAGTAGTCGACCATGAGTCGATAAAGATTTCGGGGACATCCCCGGCGTTTCAGCTTCTGAAGTATGCTTGGCCACCAAACATTATCAAAAGCTCCGGCGATGTCGAAGGAGAGACCCATCACATATCGTTCCTCTCGCTGGGATATCAATTCCCTGAGCTTCACCACGGCGTCTTCCGTGGATCGTCCAGGCCTGAATCCATATTGCCGATCGGAACTATGTTCTGGGTTTAGGAATATGTTACTCATTCGGTTAAGCATTAGTCTCTCTAATACTTTGCCTAAGATGGAAAGTAGGCATATCGGTCTATACGACTTGACGTCCGTTGGTGGTTTATCGGGCCCTTTCAAGATTGCTCTGATCGAGCCGATTTTCCACCTAACGGGGAAGACCCCGTGCGCTAGACACCCGTTGTAGAGTCGAAGTAGAGCACTATGGATGGATCCATAAGCACATTTAACCACCTCGGCCTCTATACGGTCCAGCCCAGGGCATTTGCCTCGCTTTAAGCGCGATACTGCAGCTCCGAGCTCATTCCTCGTGAAGACTGGACAGTCTTCAGTCGGCGGATCGGTTGCAGCATCAGCTCTGGTGTTTGCTTGCTCCGGCGTTTCATCCGTGGACGAGTCGTCCGGGATTAGCGCCTGTAGGAGCTGCGAGGCAGTCGATTCCCAGTCAGTCGTATATCCTTCCGGCGTTCGAATGTTTGAGACCGCAGTCTCAACACAGAGTTTCTTTTGGGCGATCTTGTAAACAAGTCCCCATGGCTCTTTATTCCCCTGCTCCGTCACAAAGTTCTGCCAGCTTTGTGCTTTCGCAGCGCGCACTGCGGCTGTGTAGGCGAGTCTAGATGTTCGATACTCAGCCTGCTTTGCCGCTCTCTCCTCCGAGTTCCTCTCGCGCTGAAAGGCTCGTCTAAGTCGATAGACTCGCGCTTTCATTCTCGTCAAATTTTCCGTCCACCATGGGACGGACTTCGAATGCCACTTCTTGGGGCGCATTGAGGCATTGCACGCATCGATGATCGATTTCTCGACCTCTTGTGCTAGGTGTTCGACTTCCCTGCGGCAACCAGTGCCGAGGGGTAATTGCCTCGCGCCTTCAAGAAGAACTTGATCAAATCGCTCCCAGTTCGCATGCAACGTGCGGAATCGAGGCTGTGGGCTTCGATTCTCATTCACGTCCGTGAACTGTAAGACAAAATCAATGAGTCGGTGGTCACTGGAGGTCCAATCCTCGTGAACCGTCCAGTTTCGCACAATTGTCGCCATGTCTGGAGTCGATAATGTGACATCGATCCATGACTCACCGGCAGGGCTGGAGTATGTAGGAATACTCCCAGCCTCGTTCAAAATCGTCAAGTCGTGTAATGCGATAAACTCTTCGAGTTTCTCGCCTCGCGTGTCCGGTCGAACGCTTTCTCCCCCCCAAAGGTGGGATTTGGCATTGACGTCCGCGGCTATCACGACTCGACGGTGTTGGAGAGCATCGAGTGTCCTCTCCAAGCGTGCCAGACTTGGTTCAATGTCTTCCGAGCATTGAAAGTACTGGCTAACGAGGTAGAAACTACCGAAGGGTCCGCTAATGCAAACGCAGGAGGTGTGAGTATCACACAGCTGTGTGATTTTTACCACCGAGATGTCCGGGTTTCTGACCACTATTGCGGCCATAGCCCTTTCATTCTCGGCGATCACCTTCGCCGTGAGCCCAAAGCCTGGAATCTGTCCCTGAAATTGGTAAGGTTCCTGCATGAGCAACACGTCGATCTCCTTTGCGTGCATTAGCTCGCTCACCTCACCATGAACAATTAGCGCACGCCGCATATTATGCTGCGCGATGCGCAATTGCCTTAGAGGATTCTCCGGGTCGTTTCTATCCATAATTCGTACGAGATACTGCTAGATCTAAAGCTGCCTTATAGGCAGGGCAGTTTTTGTCTCGCGACTTATGGTTGTGCTGATTACCTCTTGATTTACAGTTTGAGCAAGTTGGGGACTTACTCTTCGCCGTACAAGAGGCAATGGTATGCCCTTCTTCGGAGCAGTGACCGCAAACCTCGTTTTTTGCTTTGCAATGTTTGGCCATGTGGCCAAACATTTGACACTTAAAGCAGCGTGTCACCGAAACGTAGTCCTGCACTCTGCATGACGACCACCCCAGGTACACTCTGCCCGAGCTCTTCAGCCGCTGGCGAACCTGCGGACTGACTTCCATGACCCAGTTGGCAGTGTCCTTTTCCTTCGGGCCGGTTGCAAACCGGACCTTCAGGCTGGACGACACATCCCCCTGGGTCATATCGCTGAGGTTTTGCTTCCAGATACTGGAAGAAACCTCCTCTTTCCTCATCGCCTTAGGAACGTCGTACACTATAAGTGTAGGGTTCCTCAAGGTCGGTAGAGTAGCTGAAAGCCCTACTTCTTTCAGCTTCGCGCAGTTGACGAAGGCCTTTAGATCCTCCTTGCGCTCGGTTTCGACGGCTATGCCACCGGAGTGGATGCGTCGGACAGACCTCACGCGGATCTTGGCCTTCGCCGGCTTGACCAGGGACAGAACAGTCTGTTTTGTGACATCACTGTTCTGTCCTTTCCCTTTCGGCGGGAAAATACGCACCACGTGTCGTGGTGGTTTAACCGCTTCCGGGGAAACTCGATTGGCGTCAACCTTTACCGCTTGCGCGTAGGTTGTTGCCGCACGAACTGGTGCGGGTTTCACAGTCGGACGGGAACCCGTCGTCTGCGAAACCGTAGGGGCAACCCTCTCTGCGATCCTTTGGGAGGCTCTCACCTCTTGCCGGATCGCCGCGAGCTGTCCTTTTAGGAAAGAGTTCTGCACGAGAACCTCCTGGACTAGCTCGTAGAGAGCTGCCGCGTTGCCTACGATCAAGGCTCCGGTCTCCTTGCTGAGCCTGGATTCTTTTCCAAGACAGCTGGTCCGGATACCCTTGAACAGTTTCGAGGCCTCTCCACTGATTTTGTCGAGAGGCCTGTTCGATGGACCAGGTGTCGCCTCCGCCGACACCTTTCCTGGCAACTCCTCGCCGCTTTTTCGGGCTTTTTCTGCCCTTTGCGGCTTCTCCTTTTTCACGACGGTTACCCAACCGTCGCTATCAATTTGGCCCAATCCTCCGTCCGAAGACGTGGCGTTGCCTTCAGAAGTCGCCTTCGGCTTTTTGGCCTCCGGCTTCTTCGGTGGATTTGTGCGGGGTGGTGTCCCCGGTCCGTCCTTCTTGACATCCTTCTTATCCACAGGGGATGTCGTACCTGCCGGCTTAGGTGGTGAAGCCGTCTTTCGCGTCGAGGGTCTGGTGCAGGGGGGCGTTTTCGCGCCCTTACCCGCTTCAACCGCCTTCGCTTTTTCTTTTTTCTGGAGTGGTGAGACCACCCCAGCTTTCTTACTCACCGTTGTTGTCCTACCGGGAGCAACAACAACGGTCTCCTTTCCTCCCGTTTCCCCCTTGCGGGGTACTAAGGCGTCTATTTTCGTTATTTTGATTTTAGGATCCATACTTGTGTATATTCCTTTTCGTCCCGGCGTGTGTCCCGGCCTCCATGGACCCTCAATTGGAACCCGGCTCCGCCTGGGTTAGGACTTGCACCCGGGATATAGTCCGCGAACAGAGGCCGACCGGGCTTTCCCCGGACTCCTAGGTTCACTTCCTCGCCCAATAGAACCCACGAATGGTGTTCCGAGCCGATTGACTAGGCACAGGGCTGCTTTTCTCGCCTAGCCGCCTGTCTAGACGAAGCAGAGGCCAAAGGTACGTGTTGGGCAGCTACACTCCCGCAGGAGAGAGGGCCCTCAGATCCCAGGATCCTCCTTTCCGCCGACACAGGTCGCCACGCACGGCAAACACGTGGGGAACAAACCTCAAGCAGATGTTCCCTCTGCTTCGCTACGCCCGGTTTCTGTTCCCTGTTTTTGCAGGGAACCCGCTGCGTAACTAGGACATGACCTCGGGCATCATGTCCCTGTAGCATTAGCTCCAAAACGTGGGACTCGTCCTTAGCACGACTAGTAGAACTCACTTTGCCATCATCAACTATGCTCTTGACGCTTCAGCGTCCTTTTGCCATCGCCAACGACGGGAGCTGCTGTCAGCAGCGCGACGACGGTCTTACATGTATAAATACATGTTGTCTTTCGTCGTTGGCGTACCTTTCAGTGTTTTCGTCATACGCTGCATATCCTTCCTATATGCAGCGTCCGTATGGCAAGGACTCCGAGTCTGACAGAGCCGTACACCACCGGTTTACAGCTCGGAGTTGAGCTGGTCTAGGCGGAGTCTTCTAATGGCCAGGGGAGCGATCCACGTTTCGAGGCCCGTCTCCCTACCTAGGATACTAGCGTGGTTTCCCAGCCGACACCTTCAGGCAGTAGGGAGCAGCTCAGCTACTTCTACGGTGGCCTCCTTCCGTCATTCGTCTGGCATTACGACGTCTGCCACCAGATGTTTTGGTGTGCTGGGTTCTGCCAAGCCCAGCGGCGTATTGCTTTTCCCAGCGGCGTATTGCTTTTGGGGACGCATACAGACGTCGTTTCGTGTCTCATCCTGATCTTGGTTTTTGCTCAACGTAAAAAGGGGGCATATAGCCCCCTTTTTGATTTCTGGTGTCAGGATCGCCTCCTCGGAAAAGCATTAAAGCAAAAAGGGGGCTTATAGCCCCCTGGTATGAGTTAGGTCTTTATTGGAGAAGCTCTAGGTGTTCGAGTAGGAACTTCGAAAAGTTCCTTAAAGTGAAAAAGGGGCATATAGCCCCTTTTTTGTACAATATACGCCTTCTCCAATAAGCCTTAACGTGAAATGGGGGCCGAAGCCCCCAGGTGTTAAGTATACGCTAGTCATAATGCTTCCCCATCTCTCTTTGCTTTCCTGACACCACTCCTTTCTGACATCTCTGTTTTGCACAGAACGAATGACGGATCACGTCTTGCTCGGGTAGGTGGGGTCGCTACTCCCATACGGTGTGCCCCTGCACCGCCCCTGCCGAAAAAAGATAGGGACATGTAGTGTGTAGCCGTTATTCTGTCCAAGCGCGTTGCCACTTGGGGACTTTGCTGTACCTCAGACCGAAGGTCTATACCAGCAACTACATTTTGCCTGATGTTCGGGCATCTACTTTTCACGCGTCGTTATGCGTTTGGAGGCTAACGACGTCGAAACCTGCTGCCACCTCGAGTCCAACCCAATCCAGGAACGCTTGCCGAAGCAAGCGGGGCTTGTATCCCGGCCCGAGGAGGTCATTGCCGAAGCACATGACCTAGCATCCGTTCGAGTTCATTTTCAAGCATGGTTATTGGAGAGAATCCGCAGACTTCTCTCGTTCTGTTACGTAGCGTATTGCGTTCAATGGCGGTTTTGGTTTCGCCCTGCTTTCGTAAGTAGTACCGAGCGCGTATATGTCCGGAACTCCCTGTATAGGTCTTGTTTTACAAGATCGGCTTCGGTCACCGGCCACGGATGGCCAGCTTCTTCAGCCGCTTGTCTCAGGAGTTCTCGCGCGTCTCGGTACCTCCGGCACTCGAATAGGACGTGGTTTGGTGTTTCCACTTGGCCACAGTCGCAATTCTCGTGCGGTACTAAAGCAAATTCCTTGAGCTTGGCTCGGAAATCTCCGTGCCCGCTTAGGAATTGTACTACGTAGTGATCCAAGATCACCCAGCTTGCATTGAGACGGTCAGATACATCAGAGAAGTAGCGGTAGGTGACCCTACCTTTCTCCGATGACGACCATCTCGTTTGCCACATATTGAGAAGTTCCGCTCGCACCAAGGCTTTCGCCTGAGCAGCGGTTACTTCTCCAGCCGCCAAATCGGCTCGACTTATTCGACAATTTCCGACTTCAATATTGATTTGTCTTCTAATCTGGTATGCACACGCGCGCTCCACTAACACCAGGTCTATCGGCATCGTCCCGGCGATCACAGTGATCGCGTCGGTAGATACCGTGCGATAGGCCTTGGTGACGGCGAGCAAAACATGTCTCTGCGCCCTGGCAAGTTTAGTTCTTGTCACAGAGGTGAGCATGTCTACCCATCCGGCGGCGGCGTATGTCGTGATCGGGACGAAGAGACCTTTGTACAAAGTACGCATGGTTCTGTGTCCCAATCCCCAGTTTGATCGAGCAAGTCTTGCTAGCGTATAAAACGTTCGCATGACTTTGGCATTCAAGTATTCGACGTGGGATCTTACTCCCATTCGCGCATCGATGTGAACACCCAAGTACCTTATGGTTTGCTTGAGTGCCACACTTCTCCCGTTTATCCTTATCACAGGAGGTCGTTCTCTATCCAGATTTCCCTTCAAGAGAATCATCTCGGTCTTAGTCGCGGATAGTGTAAGTTTCTGCGTGGCGCACCACTCAGAAATTGTATCCGCGACTCTTTGCCCTCTTTGCTGCAACTGATTCCTCGAGTTTCCGTAGAATACCACGAGTAAGTCGTCAGCGTAGGCTATTGGCTCGCAAGCCAGGTGTTCGTTTGATAGGAGCTGTAGAACTTCGTCAAAGACTAGGTTCCAACAGCTCGGACCGAGTATCGACCCCTGCGGGCAGCCCTTGGTGACTTGCTTACGCACATTACCGTGTTTGGAAACTATTGTAACCATACGGTCAGCGAAGTAGTCGACCATGAGTCGATAAAGATTTCGGGGACATCCCCGGCGTTTCAGCTTCTGAAGTATGCTTGGCCACCAAACATTATCAAAAGCTCCGGCGATGTCGAAGGAGAGACCCATCACATATCGTTCCTCTCGCTGGGATATCAATTCCCTGAGCTTCACCACGGCGTCTTCCGTGGATCGTCCAGGCCTGAATCCATATTGCCGATCGGAACTATGTTCTGGGTTTAGGAATATGTTACTCATTCGGTTAAGCATTAGTCTCTCTAATACTTTGCCTAAGATGGAAAGTAGGCATATCGGTCTATACGACTTGACGTCCGTTGGTGGTTTATCGGGCCCTTTCAAGATTGCTCTGATCGAGCCGATTTTCCACCTAACGGGGAAGACCCCGTGCGCTAGACACCCGTTGTAGAGTCGAAGTAGAGCACTATGGATGGATCCATAAGCACATTTAACCACCTCGGCCTCTACACGGTCCAGCCCAGGGCATTTGCCTCGCTTTAAGCGCGATACTGCAGCTCCGAGCTCATTCCTCGTGAAGACTGGACAGTCTTCAGTCGGCGGATCGGTTGCAGCATCAGCTCTGGTGTTTGCTTGCTCCGGCGTTTCATCCGTGGACGAGTCGTCCGGGATTAGCGCCTGTAGGAGCTGCGAGGCAGTCGATTCCCAGTCAGTCGTATATCCTTCCGGCGTTCGAATGTTTGAGACCGCAGTCTCAACACAGAGTTTCTTTTGGGCGATCTTGTAAACAAGTCCCCATGGCTCTTTATTCCCCTGCTCCGTCACAAAGTTCTGCCAGCTTTGTGCTTTCGCAGCGCGCACTGCGGCTGTGTAGGCGAGTCTAGATGTTCGATACTCAGCCTGCTTTGCCGCTCTCTCCTCCGAGTTCCTCTCGCGCTGAAAGGCTCGTCTAAGTCGATAGACTCGCGCTTTCATTCTCGTCAAATTTTCCGTCCACCATGGGACGGACTTCGAATGCCACTTCTTGGGGCGCATTGAGGCATTGCACGCATCGATGATCGATTTCTCGACCTCTTGTGCTAGGTGTTCGACTTCCCTGCGGCAACCAGTGCCGAGGGGTAATTGCCTCGCGCCCTCAAGAAGAACTTGATCAAATCGCTCCCAGTTCGCATGCAACGTGCGGAATCGAGGCTGTGGGCTTCGATTCTCATTCACGTCCGTGAACTGTAAGACAAAATCAATGAGTCGGTGGTCACTGGAGGTCCAATCCTCGTGAACCGTCCAGTTTCGCACAATTGTCGCCATGTCTGGAGTCGATAATGTGACATCGATCCATGACTCACCGGCAGGGCTGGAGTATGTAGGGATACTCCCAGCCTCGTTCAAAATCGTCAAGTCGTGTAATGCGATAAACTCTTCGAGTTTCTCGCCTCGCGTGTCCGGTCGAACGCTTTCTCCCCCCCAAAGGTGGGATTTGGCATTGACGTCCGCGGCTATCACGACTCGACGGTGTTGGAGAGCATCGAGTGTCCTCTCCAAGCGTGCCAGACTTGGTTCAATGTCTTCCGAGCATTGAAAGTACTGGCTAACGAGGTAGAAACTACCGAAGGGTCCGCTAATGCAAACGCAGGAGGTGTGAGTATCACACAGCTGTGTGATTTTTACCACCGAGATGTCCGGGTTTCTGACCACTATTGCGGCCATAGCCCGTTCATTCTCGGCGATCACCCTCGCCGTGAGCCCAAAGCCTGGAATCTGTCCCTGAAATTGGTACGGTTCCTGCATGAGCAACACGTCGATCTCCTTTGCGTGCATTAGCTCGCTCACCTCACCATGAACAATTAGCGCACGCCGCATATTATGCTGCGCGATGCGCAATTGCCTTAGAGGATTCTCCGGGTCGTGTCTATCCATAATTCGTTCGAGATACTGCAAGGTCGAGTGCTGCCTGATAGGCAGGGCAGTTCTTGTCTCGCGACTTATGGTCGTGCTTCTTGCCTCTTGCTTTACAGTTCGAGCAAGTTGGGGACTTACTCTTCGCTGTACAAGAGGCAATGGTATGCCCTTCTTCGGAGCAGTGACCGCAAACCTCGTTCTGCGCTTTACAATGTTTGGCCATGTGGCCAAACATTTGACACTTGAAGCATCGTGTAACAGAGACATAGTCCTGCACTCTGCATGCGGACCAGCCCAGGTACACTCTGCCCATGCTCTTCAGCCGCTGGCGAACCTGCGGACTGACTTCCATGACCCAGTTGGCAGTGTCCTTTTCCTTCGGGCCGGTTGCAAACCGGACCTTCAGGTTGGACGACACATCCCCCTGGGTCATATCGCTGAGGTTTTGCTTCCAGATGCTGGAAGAAACCTCCTCTTTCCTCATCGACTTGGGAACGTCGTACACTATAAGTGTAGGGTTCCTCAAAGTCGGTAGAGTAGCTGAAAGTCCTACTTCTTTCAGCTTCGCGCAGTTGACGAAGGCCTTCAGATCCTCCTTGCGCTCGGTCTCGACGGCTATGCCACCGGAGTGGATGCGTCGGACAGACCTAACGCGGATCTTGGCTTTCGCCGGCTTAACCAGGGACAAAACAGTTTGTTTTGTAACTTCACTGTTTTGTCCTTTCCCTTTCGGCGGGAAAATACGCACCACGTGTCGTGGTGGTTTAACCGCCTCCGGGGAAACTCGGTTGGCATCGACCTTTACCGCTTGCGCGTAGGTCGTTGCCGCACGAACTGGTACAGGTTTCGCAGTCGGACGGGAACCCGTCGTCTGTGAAACCGTCGGGGCAACCCTCTCCGCGATCCTCTGGGAGGCTCTCACCTCTTGCCGGATCGCCGCGAGCTGTCCTTTTAGGAAAGAGTTCTGAATAAGAACCTCCTGGACTAGCTCGTAGAGAGCTGCCGCGTTGCCAACGATCAAGGCTCCGGTCTCCTTGCTGAGCCTGGAT
Source organism: Colletes latitarsis (assembly GCF_051014445.1). NCBI lineage: Eukaryota > Metazoa > Arthropoda > Insecta > Hymenoptera > Colletidae > Colletes > Colletes latitarsis. The sequence continues at coordinate 1,386,795 of NC_135147.1, forward strand.
TCTTTTCCAAGACAGCTGGTCCGGATACCCTTGAACAGTTTCGAGGCCTCTCCACTAATTTTGTCGAGAGGCCTGTTCGAAGGACCAGGTGTCGCCTCCGCCGACACCTTTCCTGGCATATTCTCGCCGCTTTTCCGGGCTTTCTCTGCCCTCTGCGGCTGCTCCTTCTTGACGACGGTTATCCAACCGTCGTCGTCGACTTTATGGCCCTTTCCTCCGTCCGGGGACGTGGCGTTGCCAGCTGAAGTTGCCTTCGGCTTTTTAGCTTCCGGCTTCTTCGGGGGTGGAGTTGTACGGGGTGGTGTCCCCGATCCGTCCTTCTTGACATCCTTTTTATCCACAGGGGATGTCGTACCTGCCGGCTTTGGTGGAGAAGCCGTTTTCCGCGTCGACGGTCTGGTGCAGGGGGGCGTTTTAGCGCCCTTACCCACTTCAACCGCCTTCGCTTTCTCTTCCTTCTGGGGTGGTGAAACCACCCCAGCTCTTTTACTCACCGCCGTCGTTCTGCCGGGAGCAGCGACAGCGGCCTCCTTCACTCCCTTTTCCCCCTTGCGGGGTACCGAGGCGTCTATTGGCGTCAGTTTAATTTTAGGATCCATACTTATAGGAAACTGTTTCGTCCCGGCGTGTGTCCCGGCCTCCATGGACCCTCAATTGGAACCCGGCTCCGCCTGGGTTAGGACTTGCACCCGGGATATAGTCCGCGAACAAAGGCCGACCGGGCTTTCCCCGGACTCCTAGGTTCACTTCCTCGCCCAATAGAACCCACGAGTGGTGTTCCGAGCCGATTGACTAGGCACAGGGCTGCTTTTCTCGCCTAGCCGCCTGTCTAGACGAAGCAGAGGCCAAAGGTACGTGTTGGGCAGCTACACTCCCGCAGGAGAGAGGGCCCTCAGATCCCAGGATCCTCCTTTCCGCCGACACAGGTCGCCACGCACGGCAAACACGTGGGGAACAAACCTCAAGCAGATGTTCCCTCTGCTTCGCTACGCCCGGTTTCTGCTCCCTGTTTTTGCAGGGAACCCGCTGCGTAACTAGGACATGACCTCGGGCATCATGTCCCTGTAGCATTAGCTCCAAAACGTGGGACTCGTCCTTAGCACGACTAGTAAAACTCACTTTGCCATCATCAACTATGCTCTTGACGCTTCAGCGTCCTTTTGCCATCGCCAACGACGGGAGCTGCTGTCAGCAGCGCGACGACGGTCTTACATGTATAAATACATGTTGTCTTTCGTCGTTGGCGTACCTTTCAGTGTTTTCGTCATACGCTGCATATCCTTCCTATATGCAGCGTCCGTATGGCAAGGACTCCGAGTCTGACAGAGCCGTACACCACCGGTTTACAGCTCGGAGTTGAGCTGGTCTAGGCGGAGTCTTCTAATGGCCAGGGGAGCGATCCACGTTTCGAGGCCCGTCTCCCTACCTAGGATACTAGCGTGGTTTCCCAGCCGACACCTTCAGGCAGTAGGGAGCAGCTCAGCTACTTCTACGGTGGCCTCCTTCCGTCATTCGTCTGGCATTACGACGTCTGCCACCAGATGTTTTGGTGTGCTGGGTTCTGCCAAGCCCAGCGGCGTATTGCTTTTCCCAGCGGCGTATTGCTTTTGGGGACGCAAACAGACGTCGTTTCGTGTCTCATCCTGGTCTTGGTTTTTGCTTAACGTGAAAAGGGGGCATATAGCCCCCTTTTTTGATTTCTGGTGTCAGGATCGCCTCCTCGGAAAAGCATTAAAGCAAAAAGGGGGCTTATAGCCCCCTGGTATGAGTTAGGTCTTTCTTGGAGAAGCTCTAGGTGTTCGAGTAGGAACTTCGAAAAGTTCCTTAAAGTGAAAAAGGGGCATATAGCCCCTTTTTTGTACAATATACGCCTTCTCCAATAAGCCTTAACGTGAAATGGGGGCCGAAGCCCCCAGGTGTTAAGTATACGCTAGTCATAATGCTTCCCCATCTCTCTTTGCTTTCCTGACACCACTCCTTTCTGACATCTCTGTTTTGCACAGAACGAATGACGGATCACGTCTTGCTCGGGTAGGTGGGGTCGCTACTCCCATACGGTGTGCCCCTGCACCGCCCCTGCCGAAACCAGAGCCCCGTTGGCCGGCATAAATGCCGTTTGCAGCGTCCACCGCGTGGAGGAGGGGTTGGCACATGCGATCCTGGTGCCGTATAGCAAGCTATACGCCCGGACGGCTTCTAGACGCCAAAAGATAGGGACAGTGGGAATCTCCTATACTATCACGGGCGTGTATTCTCCTACTAGTTTGATGGTTGTTGTTGCATAAACCAGCGACTGTTTGGCCCGCCGTTTAACCGCGCGGTTTAAAATTGCAACACAATGTTGGTGTCGCTCCGGGGTGAAAAAATGGAAAAACGACATACTTTACGCATAGGGGCGGCTGATCTTAACATATTTTGTCATGTCACCACCCCAGTGACTCTAAGACGGATTTTGCCGTCGCACGTTTTTTTATTAAAAAGTTATTAGTATATAAAAGATTTCGTTAAGCAAAAAGACACGAATATGGGAGTAGGACAAAAAATCGCCAGCCTATCTTGCAGGAAAAAATCCGGGGAACACGATGGCGTCGTCAAAAGTGCAGGTCGTCGAGCTAGTTTTCGAGAAAAAAAAAAAAAAATTCTCAAAACTCGACAAAAAAATAAAACGATCAGTGGACCGTGTAGAGAATCTAAAACTGCATAAGAATCGTATAGACCAAAATTGGCGTTCACGTGCTCGTTTTTGAGAAAAAAGTTAAAAAAGCTCTCAAAATTCGAGATAAAAAAAAAAAAAACCATCTACCAGGTAGCCAACGGTAAACGGTACAAGTATCGTACGGGCGAAAACGAGCGTTACCGTGCTCGTTTTCGAGTTATTGACGAAAAACAGCCTGGAGCGATCGGTCCGGCGGTCGACGCGCGAAACTTTCTAAGTCCGCTCTGCTCCGAATCATCGCTCCGGCGTCAAAAATCGTCGTAGGACAAAAAATCGCCACCCTATCTTGCAGGAAAAAATCCGGGGAACACGATGGCGTCGTCAAAAGTGCAGGTCGTCGAGCTCGTTTTCGAGAAAAAAAAAAAAAAATTCTCAAAATTCGACAAAAAAATAAAACGATCAGTGGACCGTGTAGAGAATCTAAAACTGCATAAGAATCGTATAGACGAAAATTGGCGTTCACGTGCTCGTTTTTGTGGAAAAAATTAAAAAAGCTCTCAAACTTCGAGGTAAAAAAAACAAAAACCATCCACCAGGTAGCCAACGGAAAACGGTACAAGTATCGTACGGGCGAAAACGAGCGTTACCGTGCTCGTTTTCGAGTTATTGACGAAAAACAGCCTGGAGCGATCGGTCCGGCGGTCGACGCGCGAAAGTTTCTAAGTCCGCTCTGCTCCGAAACACCGCTCCGGCGTCAAAAATCGTCGTAGGACAAAAAATCGACACGCTATCTTGCAGGAAAAAATCCGGGGAACACGATGGCGTCGTCAGAAGTGCAGGTCGTCGAGCTCGTTTTCGAGAAAAAAAAAAAACAATTCTCAAAATTCGACAAAAAAATAAAACGATCAGTGGACCGTGTAGAGAATATAAAACTGCATAAGAATCGTATAGACGAAAATTGGCGTTCACGTGCTCGTTTTTGAGAAAAAAGTTAAAAAAGCTCTCAAAATTCGAGATAAAAAAAAAACAAACCATCTGCCAGGTAGCCAACGGTAAACGGTACAAGTATCGTACGGGCGAAAACGAGCGTTACCGTGCTCGTTTTCGAGTTATTGACGAAAAACAGCCTGGAGCGATCGGTCCGGCGGTCGACGCGCGAAAGTTTCTAAGTCCGCTCTGCTCCGAATCATCGCTCCGGCGTCAAAAATCGTCGTAGGACAAAAAATCGCCAGCCTATCGTGCAGGAAAAAATCCGGGGAACACGATGGCGTCGTCAAAAGTGCAGGTCGTCGAGCTCGTTTTCGAGAAAAAAAAAAAAAAATTCTCAAAATTCGACAAAAAAATAAAACGATCAGTGGACCGTGTAGAGAATATAAAACTGCATAAGAATCGTATAGACCAAAATTGGCGTTCACGTGCTCGTTTTTGAGAAAAAAGTTAAAAAAGCTCTCAAAATTCGAGATAAAAAAAAAAAAAACCATCTACCAGGTAGCCAACGGTAAACGGTACAAGTATCGTACGGGCGAAAACGAGCGTTACCGTGCTCGTTTTCGAGTTATTGACGAAAAACAGCCTGGAGCGATCGGTCCGGCGGTCGACGCGCGAAACTTTCTAAGTCCGCTCTGCTCCGAATCATCGCTCCGGCGTCAAAAATCGTCGTAGGACAAAAAATCGCCACCCTATCTTGCAGGAAAAAATCCGGGGAACACGATGGCGTCGTCAAAAGTGCAGGTCGTCGAGCTCGTTTTCGAGAAAAAAAAAAAAAAATTCTCAAAATTCGACAAAAAAATAAAACGATCAGTGGACCGTGTAGAGAATCTAAAACTGCATAAGAATCGTATAGACGAAAATTGGCGTTCACGTGCTCGTTTTTGTGGAAAAAATTAAAAAAGCTCTCAAACTTCGAGGTAAAAAAAACAAAAACCATCCACCAGGTAGCCAACGGAAAACGGTACAAGTATCGTACGGGCGAAAACGAGCGTTACCGTGCTCGTTTTCGAGTTATTGACGAAAAACAGCCTGGAGCGATCGGTCCGGCGGTCGACGCGCGAAAGTTTCTAAGTCCGCTCTGCTCCGAAACACCGCTCCGGCGTCAAAAATCGTCGTAGGACAAAAAATCGACACGCTATCTTGCAGGAAAAAATCCGGGGAACACGATGGCGTCGTCAGAAGTGCAGGTCGTCGAGCTCGTTTTCGAGAAAAAAAAAAAACAATTCTCAAAATTCGACAAAAAAATAAAACGATCAGTGGACCGTGTAGAGAATATAAAACTGCATAAGAATCGTATAGACGAAAATTGGCGTTCACGTGCTCGTTTTTGAGAAAAAAGTTAAAAAAGCTCTCAAAATTCGAGATAAAAAAAAAACAAACCATCTGCCAGGTAGCCAACGGTAAACGGTACAAGTATCGTACGGGCGAAAACGAGCGTTACCGTGCTCGTTTTCGAGTTATTGACGAAAAACAGCCTGGAGCGATCGGTCCGGCGGTCGACGCGCGAAAGTTTCTAAGTCCGCTCTGCTCCGAATCATCGCTCCGGCGTCAAAAATCGTCGTAGGACAAAAAATCGCAACCCTGTCTTGCAGGAAAAAATCCGGGGAACACGATGGCGTCGTCAAAAGTGCAGGTCGTCGAGCTCGTTTTCGAGAAAAAAAAAAAAAAATTCTCAAAATTCGACAAAAAAATAAAACGATCAGTGGACCGTGTAGAGAATCTAAAACTGCATAAGACTCGTATAGACGAAAATTGGCGTTCACGTGCTCGTTTTTGTGGAAAAAATTAAAAAAGCTCTCAAACTTCGAGGTAAAAAAAAAAAAAACCATCCACCGTGTAGCCAACGGAAAACGGTACAAGTACCGTACGGGCGAAAACGAGCGTTACCGTGCTCGTTTTCGAGTTATTGACGAAAAACAGCCTGGAGCGATCGGTCCGGCGGTCGACGCGCGAAAGTTTCTAAGTCCGCTCTGCTCCGAAACACCGCTCCGGCGTCAAAAATCGTCGTAGGACAAAAAATCGACACGCTATCTTGCAGGAAAAAATCCGGGGAACACGATGGCGTCGTCAGAAGTGCAGGTCGTCGAGCTCGTTTTCGAGAAAAAAAAAAAACAATTCTCAAAATTCGACAAAAAAATAAAACGATCAGTGGACCGTGTAGAGAATATAAAACTGCATAAGAATCGTATAGACGAAAATTGGCGTTCACGTGCTCGTTTTTGAGAAAAAAGTTAAAAAAGCTCTCAAAATTCGAGATAAAAAAAAAACAAACCATCTGCCAGGTAGCCAACGGTAAACGGTACAAGTATCGTACGGGCGAAAACGAGCGTTACCGTGCTCGTTTTCGAGTTATTGACGAAAAACAGCCTGGAGCGATCGGTCCGGCGGTCGACGCGCGAAAGTTTCTAAGTCCGCTCTGCTCCGAATCATCGCTCCGGCGTCAAAAATCGTCGTAGGACAAAAAATCGCCAGCCTATCGTGCAGGAAAAAATCCGGGGAACACGATGGCGTCGTCAAAAGTGCAGGTCGTCGAGCTCGTTTTCGAGAAAAAAAAAAAAAAATTCTCAAAATTCGACAAAAAAATAAAACGATCAGTGGACCGTGTAGAGAATATAAAACTGCATAAGAATCGTATAGACCAAAATTGGCGTTCACGTGCTCGTTTTTGAGAAAAAAGTTAAAAAAGCTCTCAAAATTCGAGATAAAAAAAAAAAAAACCATCTACCAGGTAGCCAACGGTAAACGGTACAAGTATCGTACGGGCGAAAACGAGCGTTACCGTGCTCGTTTTCGAGTTATTGACGAAAAACAGCCTGGAGCGATCGGTCCGGCGGTCGACGCGCGAAACTTTCTAAGTCCGCTCTGCTCCGAATCATCGCTCCGGCGTCAAAAATCGTCGTAGGACAAAAAATCGCCACCCTATCTTGCAGGAAAAAATCCGGGGAACACGATGGCGTCGTCAAAAGTGCAGGTCGTCGAGCTCGTTTTCGAGAAAAAAAAAAAAAAATTCTCAAAATTCGACAAAAAAATAAAACGATCAGTGGACCGTGTAGAGAATCTAAAACTGCATAAGAATCGTATAGACGAAAATTGGCGTTCACGTGCTCGTTTTTGTGGAAAAAATTAAAAAAGCTCTCAAACTTCGAGGTAAAAAAAACAAAAACCATCCACCAGGTAGCCAACGGAAAACGGTACAAGTATCGTACGGGCGAAAACGAGCGTTACCGTGCTCGTTTTCGAGTTATTGACGAAAAACAGCCTGGAGCGATCGGTCCGGCGGTCGACGCGCGAAAGTTTCTAAGTCCGCTCTGCTCCGAAACACCGCTCCGGCGTCAAAAATCGTCGTAGGACAAAAAATCGACACGCTATCTTGCAGGAAAAAATCCGGGGAACACGATGGCGTCGTCAGAAGTGCAGGTCGTCGAGCTCGTTTTCGAGAAAAAAAAAAAACAATTCTCAAAATTCGACAAAAAAATAAAACGATCAGTGGACCGTGTAGAGAATATAAAACTGCATAAGAATCGTATAGACGAAAATTGGCGTTCACGTGCTCGTTTTTGAGAAAAAAGTTAAAAAAGCTCTCAAAATTCGAGATAAAAAAAAAACAAACCATCTGCCAGGTAGCCAACGGTAAACGGTACAAGTATCGTACGGGCGAAAACGAGCGTTACCGTGCTCGTTTTCGAGTTATTGACGAAAAACAGCCTGGAGCGATCGGTCCGGCGGTCGACGCGCGAAAGTTTCTAAGTCCGCTCTGCTCCGAATCATCGCTCCGGCGTCAAAAATCGTCGTAGGACAAAAAATCGCCACCCTATCTTGCAGGAAAAAATCCGGGGAACACGATGGCGTCGTCAAAAGTGCAGGTCGTCGAGCTCGTTTTCGAGAAAAAAAAAAAAAAATTCTCAAAATTCGACAAAAAAATAAAACGATCAGTGGACCGTGTAGAGAATCTAAAACTGCATAAGAATCGTATAGACGAAAATTGGCGTTCACGTGCTCGTTTTTGTGGAAAAAATTAAAAAAGCTCTCAAACTTCGAGGTAAAAAAAACAAAAACCATCCACCAGGTAGCCAACGGAAAACGGTACAAGTATCGTACGGGCGAAAACGAGCGTTACCGTGCTCGTTTTCGAGTTATTGACGAAAAACAGCCTGGAGCGATCGGTCCGGCGGTCGACGCGCGAAAGTTTCTAAGTCCGCTCTGCTCCGAAACACCGCTCCGGCGTCAAAAATCGTCGTAGGACAAAAAATCGACACGCTATCTTGCAGGAAAAAATCCGGGGAACACGATGGCGTCGTCAGAAGTGCAGGTCGTCGAGCTCGTTTTCGAGAAAAAAAAAAAACAATTCTCAAAATTCGACAAAAAAATAAAACGATCAGTGGACCGTGTAGAGAATATAAAACTGCATAAGAATCGTATAGACGAAAATTGGCGTTCACGTGCTCGTTTTTGAGAAAAAAGTTAAAAAAGCTCTCAAAATTCGAGATAAAAAAAAAACAAACCATCTGCCAGGTAGCCAACGGTAAACGGTACAAGTATCGTACGGGCGAAAACGAGCGTTACCGTGCTCGTTTTCGAGTTATTGACGAAAAACAGCCTGGAGCGATCGGTCCGGCGGTCGACGCGCGAAAGTTTCTAAGTCCGCTCTGCTCCGAATCATCGCTCCGGCGTCAAAAATCGTCGTAGGACAAAAAATCGCCAGCCTATCGTGCAGGAAAAAATCCGGGGAACACGATGGCGTCGTCAAAAGTGCAGGTCGTCGAGCTCGTTTTCGAGAAAAAAAAAAAAAAATTCTCAAAATTCGACAAAAAAATAAAACGATCAGTGGACCGTGTAGAGAATATAAAACTGCATAAGAATCGTATAGACCAAAATTGGCGTTCACGTGCTCGTTTTTGAGAAAAAAGTTAAAAAAGCTCTCAAAATTCGAGATAAAAAAAAAAAAAACCATCTACCAGGTAGCCAACGGTAAACGGTACAAGTATCGTACGGGCGAAAACGAGCGTTACCGTGCTCGTTTTCGAGTTATTGACGAAAAACAGCCTGGAGCGATCGGTCCGGCGGTCGACGCGCGAAACTTTCTAAGTCCGCTCTGCTCCGAATCATCGCTCCGGCGTCAAAAATCGTCGTAGGACAAAAAATCGCCACCCTATCTTGCAGGAAAAAATCCGGGGAACACGATGGCGTCGTCAAAAGTGCAGGTCGTCGAGCTCGTTTTCGAGAAAAAAAAAAAAAAATTCTCAAAATTCGACAAAAAAATAAAACGATCAGTGGACCGTGTAGAGAATCTAAAACTGCATAAGAATCGTATAGACGAAAATTGGCGTTCACGTGCTCGTTTTTGTGGAAAAAATTAAAAAAGCTCTCAAACTTCGAGGTAAAAAAAACAAAAACCATCCACCAGGTAGCCAACGGAAAACGGTACAAGTATCGTACGGGCGAAAACGAGCGTTACCGTGCTCGTTTTCGAGTTATTGACGAAAAACAGCCTGGAGCGATCGGTCCGGCGGTCGACGCGCGAAAGTTTCTAAGTCCGCTCTGCTCCGAAACACCGCTCCGGCGTCAAAAATCGTCGTAGGACAAAAAATCGACACGCTATCTTGCAGGAAAAAATCCGGGGAACACGATGGCGTCGTCAGAAGTGCAGGTCGTCGAGCTCGTTTTCGAGAAAAAAAAAAAACAATTCTCAAAATTCGACAAAAAAATAAAACGATCAGTGGACCGTGTAGAGAATATAAAACTGCATAAGAATCGTATAGACGAAAATTGGCGTTCACGTGCTCGTTTTTGAGAAAAAAGTTAAAAAAGCTCTCAAAATTCGAGATAAAAAAAAAACAAACCATCTGCCAGGTAGCCAACGGTAAACGGTACAAGTATCGTACGGGCGAAAACGAGCGTTACCGTGCTCGTTTTCGAGTTATTGACGAAAAACAGCCTGGAGCGATCGGTCCGGCGGTCGACGCGCGAAAGTTTCTAAGTCCGCTCTGCTCCGAATCATCGCTCCGGCGTCAAAAATCGTCGTAGGACAAAAAATCGCAACCCTGTCTTGCAGGAAAAAATCCGGGGAACACGATGGCGTCGTCAAAAGTGCAGGTCGTCGAGCTCGTTTTCGAGAAAAAAAAAAAAAAATTCTCAAAATTCGACAAAAAAATAAAACGATCAGTGGACCGTGTAGAGAATCTAAAACTGCATAAGACTCGTATAGACGAAAATTGGCGTTCACGTGCTCGTTTTTGAGAAAAAAGTTAAAAAAGCTCTCAAAATTCGAGATAAAAAAAAAACAAACCATCTGCCAGGTAGCCAACGGTAAACGGTACAAGTATCGTACGGGCGAAAACGAGCGTTACCGTGCTCGTTTTCGAGTTATTGACGAAAAACAGCCTGGAGCGGTCGGTCCGGCGGTCGACGCGCGAAAGTTTCTAAGTCCGCTCTGCCCCGAAACACCGCTCCGGCGTCAAAAATCGTCGTAGGACAAAAAATCGACACGCTATCTTGCAGGAAAAAATCCGGGGAACACGATGGCGTCGTCAAAAGTGCAGGTCGTCGAGCTCGTTTTCGAGAAAAAAAAAAAAAAATTCTCAAAATTCGACAAAAAAATAAAACGATCACTGGACCGTGTAGAGAATCTAAAACTGCATAAGAATAGTATAGACGAAAATTGGCGTTCACGTACTCGTTTTTGAGAAAGAAGTTAAAAAAGCTCTCAAAATTCGAGATAAAAAAAAAACAAACCATCTGCCAGGTAGCCAACGGTAAACGGTACAAGTATCGTACGGGCGAAAACGAGCGTTACCGTGCTCGTTTTCGAGTTATTGACGAAAAACAGCCTGGAGCGATCGGTCCGGCGGTCGACGCGCGAAAGTTTCTAAGTCCGCTCTGCTCCGAATCATCGCTCCGGCGTCAAAAATCGTCGTAGGACAAAAAATCGACACGCTATCTTGCAGGAAAAAATCCGGGGAACACGATGGCGTCGTCAAAAGTGCAGGTCGTCGAGCTCGTTTTCGAGAAAAAAAAAAAAAAATTCTCAAAATTCGACAAAAAAATAAAACGATCATTGGACCGTGTAGAGAATCTAAAACTGCATAAGACTCGTATAGACGAAAATTGGCGTTCACGTGCTCGTTTTTGTGGAAAAAATTAAAAAAGCTCTCAAACTTCGAGGTAAAAAAAAAAAAACCATCCACCGTGTAGCCAACGGAAAACGGTACAAGTACCGTACGGGCGAAAACGAGCGTTACCGTGCTCGTTTTCGAGTTATTGACGAAAAACAGCCTGGAGCGATCGGTCCGGCGGTCGACGCGCGAAAGTTTCTAAGTCCGCTCTGCCCCGAATCATCGCTCCGGCGTCAACAATCGTCGTAGGACAAAAAATCGCCAGCCTATCTTGCAGGAAAAAATCCGGGGAACACGATGGCGTCGTCAAAAGTGCAGGTCGTCGAGCTCGTTTTCGAGAAAAAAAAAAAAAAATTCTCAAAATTCGACAAAAAAATAAAACGATCAGTGGACCGTGTAGAGAATCTAAAACTGCATAAGAATCGTATAGACGAAAATTGGCGTTCACGTGCTCGTTTTTGTGGAAAAAATTAAAAAAGCTCTCAAACTTCGAGATAAAAAAAAAAAAAACCGTCTACCAGGTAGCCAACGGTAAACGGTACAAGTATCGTACGGGCGAAAACGAGCGTTACCGTGCTCGTTTTCGAGTTATTGACGAAAAACAGCCTGGAGCGATCGGTCCGGCGGTCGACGCGCGAAAGTTTCTAAGTCCGCTCTGCTCCGAAACACCGCTCCGGCGTCAAAAATCGTCGTAGGACAAAAAATCGACACGCTATCTTGCAGGAAAAAATCCGGGGAACACGATGGCGTCGTCAAAAGTGCAGGTCGTCGAGCTCGTTTTCGAGAAAAAAAAAAAAAATTCTCAAAATTCGACAAAAAAATAAAACGATCAGTGGACCGTGTAGAGAATATAAAACTGCATAAGAATCGTATAGACGAAAATTGGCGTTCACGTGCTCGTTTTTGTGGAAAAAATTAAAAAAGCTCTCAAACTTCGAGATAAAAAAAAAAAAAACCGTCTACCAGGTAGCCAACGGTAAACGGTACAAGTATCGTACGGGCGAAAACGAGCGTTACCGTGCTCGTTTTCGAGTTATTGACGAAAAACAGCCTGGAGCGATCGGTCCGGCGGTCGACGCGCGAAAGTTTCTAAGTCCGCTCTGCTCCGAAACACCGCTCCGGCGTCAAAAATCGTCGTAGGACAAAAAATCGACACGCTATCTTGCAGGAAAAAATCCGGGGAACACGATGGCGTCGTCAAAAGTGCAGGTCGTCGAGCTCGTTTTCGAGAAAAAAAAAAAAAAATTCTCAAAATTCGACAAAAAAATAAAACGATCACTGGACCGTGTAGAGAATCTAAAACTGCATAAGAATCGTATAGACGAAAATTGGCGTTCACGTGCTCGTTTTTGAGAAAAAAGTTAAAAAAGCTCTCAAAATTCGAGATAAAAAAAAAACAAACCATCTGCCAGGTAGCCAACGGTAAACGGTACAAGTATCGTACGGGCGAAAACGAGCGTTACCGTGCTCGTTTTCGAGTTATTGACGAAAAACAGCCTGGAGCGATCGGTCCGGCGGTCGACGCGCGAAAGTTTCTAAGTCCGCTCTGCTCCGAATCATCGCTCCGGCGTCAAAAATCGTCGTAGGACAAAAAATCGACACGCTATCTTGCAGGAAAAAATCCGGGGAACACGATGGCGTCGTCAAAAGTGCAGGTCGTCGAGCTCGTTTTCGAGAAAAAAAAAAAAAAATTCTCAAAATTCGACAAAAAAATAAAACGATCACTGGACCGTGTAGAGAATCTAAAACTGCATAAGAATCGTATAGACGAAAATTGGCGTTCACGTGCTCGTTTTTGAGAAAAAAGTTAAAAAAGCTCTCAAAATTCGAGATAAAAAAAAAACAAACCATCTGCCAGGTAGCCAACGGTAAACGGTACAAGTATCGTACGGGCGAAAACGAGCGTTACCGTGCTCGTTTTCGAGTTATTGACGAAAAACAGCCTGGAGCGGTCGGTCCGGCGGTCGACGCGCGAAAGTTTCTAAGTCCGCTCTGCCCCGAAACACCGCTCCGGCGTCAAAAATCGTCGTAGGACAAAAAATCGACACGCTATCTTGCAGGAAAAAATCCGGGGAACACGATGGCGTCGTCAAAAGTGCAGGTCGTCGAGCTCGTTTTCGAGAAAAAAAAAAAAAAATTCTCAAAATTCGACAAAAAAATAAAACGATCACTGGACCGTGTAGAGAATCTAAAACTGCATAAGAATAGTATAGACGAAAATTGGCGTTCACGTACTCGTTTTTGAGAAAGAAGTTAAAAAAGCTCTCAAAATTCGAGATAAAAAAAAAACAAACCATCTGCCAGGTAGCCAACGGTAAACGGTACAAGTATCGTACGGGCGAAAACGAGCGTTACCGTGCTCGTTTTCGAGTTATTGACGAAAAACAGCCTGGAGCGATCGGTCCGGCGGTCGACGCGCGAAAGTTTCTAAGTCCGCTCTGCTCCGAATCATCGCTCCGGCGTCAAAAATCGTCGTAGGACAAAAAATCGACACGCTATCTTGCAGGAAAAAATCCGGGGAACACGATGGCGTCGTCAAAAGTGCAGGTCGTCGAGCTCGTTTTCGAGAAAAAAAAAAAAAAATTCTCAAAATTCGACAAAAAAATAAAACGATCATTGGACCGTGTAGAGAATCTAAAACTGCATAAGACTCGTATAGACGAAAATTGGCGTTCACGTGCTCGTTTTTGTGGAAAAAATTAAAAAAGCTCTCAAACTTCGAGGTAAAAAAAAAAAAACCATCCACCGTGTAGCCAACGGAAAACGGTACAAGTACCGTACGGGCGAAAACGAGCGTTACCGTGCTCGTTTTCGAGTTATTGACGAAAAACAGCCTGGAGCGATCGGTCCGGCGGTCGACGCGCGAAAGTTTCTAAGTCCGCTCTGCCCCGAATCATCGCTCCGGCGTCAACAATCGTCGTAGGACAAAAAATCGCCAGCCTATCTTGCAGGAAAAAATCCGGGGAACACGATGGCGTCGTCAAAAGTGCAGGTCGTCGAGCTCGTTTTCGAGAAAAAAAAAAAAAAATTCTCAAAATTCGACAAAAAAATAAAACGATCAGTGGACCGTGTAGAGAATCTAAAACTGCATAAGAATCGTATAGACGAAAATTGGCGTTCACGTGCTCGTTTTTGTGGAAAAAATTAAAAAAGCTCTCAAACTTCGAGATAAAAAAAAAAAAAACCGTCTACCAGGTAGCCAACGGTAAACGGTACAAGTATCGTACGGGCGAAAACGAGCGTTACCGTGCTCGTTTTCGAGTTATTGACGAAAAACAGCCTGGAGCGATCGGTCCGGCGGTCGACGCGCGAAAGTTTCTAAGTCCGCTCTGCTCCGAAACACCGCTCCGGCGTCAAAAATCGTCGTAGGACAAAAAATCGACACGCTATCTTGCAGGAAAAAATCCGGGGAACACGATGGCGTCGTCAAAAGTGCAGGTCGTCGAGCTCGTTTTCGAGAAAAAAAAAAAAAATTCTCAAAATTCGACAAAAAAATAAAACGATCAGTGGACCGTGTAGAGAATATAAAACTGCATAAGAATCGTATAGACGAAAATTGGCGTTCACGTGCTCGTTTTTGTGGAAAAAATTAAAAAAGCTCTCAAACTTCGAGATAAAAAAAAAAAAAACCGTCTACCAGGTAGCCAACGGTAAACGGTACAAGTATCGTACGGGCGAAAACGAGCGTTACCGTGCTCGTTTTCGAGTTATTGACGAAAAACAGCCTGGAGCGATCGGTCCGGCGGTCGACGCGCGAAAGTTTCTAAGTCCGCTCTGCTCCGAAACACCGCTCCGGCGTCAAAAATCGTCGTAGGACAAAAAATCGACACGCTATCTTGCAGGAAAAAATCCGGGGAACACGATGGCGTCGTCAAAAGTGCAGGTCGTCGAGCTCGTTTTCGAGAAAAAAAAAAAAAAATTCTCAAAATTCGACAAAAAAATAAAACGATCACTGGACCGTGTAGAGAATCTAAAACTGCATAAGAATCGTATAGACGAAAATTGGCGTTCACGTGCTCGTTTTTGAGAAAAAAGTTAAAAAAGCTCTCAAAATTCGAGATAAAAAAAAAACAAACCATCTGCCAGGTAGCCAACGGTAAACGGTACAAGTATCGTACGGGCGAAAACGAGCGTTACCGTGCTCGTTTTCGAGTTATTGACGAAAAACAGCCTGGAGCGATCGGTCCGGCGGTCGACGCGCGAAAGTTTCTAAGTCCGCTCTGCTCCGAATCATCGCTCCGGCGTCAAAAATCGTCGTAGGACAAAAAATCGACACCCTATCTTGCAGGAAAAAATCCGGGGAACACGATGGCGTCGTCAAAAGTGCAGGTCGTCGAGCTCGTTTTCGAGAAAAAAAAAAAAAAATTCTCAAAACTCGACAAAAAAATAAAACGATCAGTGGACCGTGTAGAGAATATAAAACTGCATAAGAATCGTATAGACGAAAATTGGCGTTCACGTGCTCGTTTTTGTGGAAAAAATTAAAAAAGCTCTCAAACTTCGAGATAAAAAAAAAAAAAACCGTCTACCAGGTAGCCAACGGTAAACGGTACAAGTATCGTACGGGCGAAAACGAGCGTTACCGTGCTCGTTTTCGAGTTATTGACGAAAAACAGCCTGGAGCGATCGGTCCGGCGGTCGACGCGCGAAAGTTTCTAAGTCCGCTCTGCCCCTGTGGAACAGCGCGGCCCTCCCTCCCATCCTCCCTCCCCCTCCACCGCCGCGGCCCTCGGCGGAGGTAACTAAACGGGGTGCGGCGGCAGTGGTGCGGGGCACCGCGGGCCCCTCCACCCGCACTCCGCCCGTGAAGAAGTCCCCGTCCTCCTCAGAAGACGATCTTCTGAGGAGGATTGGGGACATGATTGATGGCAAGCTGGCTGCCTTCCGGGAGGAGCTCCTCGCCGGAAGAGCGGTCAGCAGGAAGGCGGTGCCTCCCCGACCTGTTCCGGTACAGTCGGGGAAGGCAAAGAAGGGCGGAGTGAAGGCTCCGCCCAGCGTTGCGGCACCAGGGCCCCGGGTCGCGACCCCCAAGGGGGGTGGTGTACCCGTGGTCGCGGTGGTCGCGTCCTCCACAGCACCCTCCCAAGGGGGGGTGGCGTGGAGTGAGGTGGTGGGGCGGAAGGCGAAGCGGGCGGCGAGGAAGGCCTCGCAACCGCAGCCTCCGCCTCCGCCGCCGGCGGCCAAGGTAAAGGCCGCGAAGGTCGGGAAGGCACGACCAGGTCGTCCCCCAAAAACGGCAGCGGTGACGCTGACTGTTGCGCAGGGGGGCGACCTGACCCTCGCGGAGGCGATGCGGCTCGCCAGGGAGAATATCTCCCTGGAAGAGCTGGGCATCGCCTCCGTGAGGGCGAAGAGGGCCGTGACCGGGGGTCTCTTGCTGGAGATCCGCGGTGCAGAAGGCGGCGCGAAGGCGGATCGTCTCGCCCAGAGGCTCCGGGAGCAGCTGGGCGAGCGAGGTGTCCGGGTCGCCCGGCCCACGAAGCGCACGGAGATGCGCATTTGTGGGCTGGACGACTCGGTCAGCGCACAGGATGTGTCCCGTGCCCTTGCGAGGGCGGGGGACTGTCCTGTGGAGGACCTGCGGATCGGAGAGATCCGCAGGTCGCCCTCCGGCCTCGGGTCGGTGTGGGCCCGGTGCCCCCTCTCCGCCGCCCGTAAGGTGGCGGAATCCGGGAGGGTGTTGGTGGGGTGGGTTTCGGCGCGAGTGGAAATCCTCGCGCCGCGCCCGCTCCAGTGTCACCGCTGCCTCGAATTGGGGCACGTGAGGCAGTGGTGCACCTCGCCGGTGGACCGCAGCGGTCAGTGTTACCGCTGCGGTGCCAAAGAGCACCGTGCGAGCCAGTGCTCGGCGGCCCCCCACTGCCCGCTGTGTGCGGACATGGGGAGGCCAGCCGATCACAGGGTGGGGAGCAAGAAGTGCTCCCCCCCCTCCCGGAAGGAGAGGAAGAGGCGGGCTGCACCGGCTCCGGTGCCGAGGGCGGTGGCATCGTCCTCCATGGAGGTGGACGGTGCTACGGGGACGGACGGCCGGGAGGAGGCTGGCGCGGCCATTAATTAATGCCGCCCCGCCTCCTCCTCCAGGCCAACCTCAACCACTGCCGCGCGGCACAGGACTTGATGTCCCAAGTCCTCGCGGAGTGGGGGGTTGGCCTGGCGGTCGCCGCCGAGCCGTACCGCGTCCCTGATCACCCTCATTGGGTGGGCGACGCGGACGGCTTGGTGGCGACGGTATGGGGAGGGGGCGACGGGTCCCCACCGTTCTCCTTGTTGGAGCGCGGTCGGGGATTCGTCGCCGTGGACTGGGGGGGAGTCGCTGTGGTGGGGTGCTACATTTCGCCCCGTAGCGGTCACGCTGCGTTCGAGCTGTACTTGGCCGAGGTCGCGGCATGCGTGCAGCGCTACGCGGCCCGGCCGGTGCTGGTCCTGGGGGATTTTAATGCCAAGTCGGTGGCTTGGGGATCCCCCAGGACCTCCGTTCGCGGCGGGATCCTGGGCGATTGGGCGGCGGGGCTCGACCTCCGGGTATTGAACCGGGGGTCGGAGCACACATGCGTGCGGCGATATGGGGGGTCCATCGTGGATGTTGGATTCGCGACCCCCAACGCCGTGCGCATGGTGTCGGGTTGGCACGTGGTCGCGGGGGCAGAGACACTCTCCGATCACCGGTACATCCGGATGGAGGTCTCTGCCGCCGCGAGTGCATCCCGACACGGCCGCCTGCGTGGCACCCCACCACGCCGCTGGGCGCTTCGGCGCCTGGACAAGGACGCCCTGATGGCAGCTGCCCTCGCTGCAACTTGGCCGCAGGGAGCGGCCGAGTTGCCGAGCACAGAGGAGGAGGTCGCCCGGCTCGGAGCATTGGTCGCGGGTATTTGCGACGCGGCGATGCCTCGGGTCGGGCGGGCTTCTCCTCGCCGGGCGGTGTACTGGTGGTCGGACGCGATCGCGGAGTTGCGAGTCGCGACTGTCCGCGCCCGACGCCAGTACACCCGCGCGCGCCGTCGTCAACGTACAGGCGACGGCGTGGCGCGAGCGAGGGCAGCTGATGACCTGTATGGAGCATACCGCGTGGCGCGGGTTGCTCTGCAGGTCGCCATCAAACGGGCCAAGACCCAGGCATGGAAGGAGCTCCTCCAGACCCTTGATGACGATCCATGGGGGCGCCCATATAAGGTGGTGCTGAATAAGCTCCGCCCGTGGGCGCCCCCCGTCACCGAGGGTCTTGACCCCCGGCTGCTGGAGGACGTGGTCAATACACTCTTCCCAATTGGGGAGAGGGGACCGCGTCCTCCGGCGGCGGCGGCTGTCCCAGTGGAGTGGACGGCCGAGCTGGGGGTCACGCAGGAGGAGCTGGCAGCGGCCATCAGACGGCTCGGGGTTCGTAACACGGCCCCGGGTCCGGATGGTGTGCCCGGCCGGGTTTGGGTCTTGACCCAGGGCGTCCTTGGGGCCGACCTCAGGCGGTTGTTCGACCGCTGCCTGAGGGACGGGCGATTCCCCCCCAGTTGGAAGGTGGCGAGGATGGTCCTCCTCCGGAAGGAGGGTCGGCCCGCGGAGTCTCCCTCCGCATACCGGCCCATTTGTCTCCTCGACGAGGTGGGCAAGCTCTTCGAGCGTGTGATTGCTGCCCGCCTCGTCGAGCACCTGTCGCGGGGTGATCCCGGTCTGGCCGACTGCCAGTTCGGTTTCCGGGGGGGCCGATCGACTATCGACGCGATAGGTCGTGTGAGGGCCCTCTCGGAGGCGGCCGTCTCCCGGGGAGGGGTGGCATTGGCAATATCCTTGGATATTGCCAATGCCTTTAACACCCTCCCCTGGGAAGAGATAAGGAGGGGACTCGAATATCATCGAGTCCCCCCTTGTCTCAGGGCGGTCGTCGGGGATTATCTCCGCGGCAGGTGGATCGAGTATCCGGGCCGGGATGGTGATATGCGGAGGGAGGTGTACTGCGGTGTTCCGCAGGGGTCGGTCCTCGGGCCACTCCTGTGGAACATCGCGTACGACTCGGTGTTGCGGGCCGGCCTCCCCGACGGCGTCAGCACGGTGTGTTATGCGGATGACACATTGGTGCTGGCCGTCGGGGCGCACTGGGGGAGGGCCATGCATCGCGCGGAGGAGGGGTCGCAACGCGTCGTCGACCGGATCAGGGGGATGGGGATGACGGTGGCGGTCCATAAGACCGAGGTGATTGCGTTTCATTCACCTCGGCAGGATCCGCCACCCCCTCTGATTCGGGTGGGTGGGGCTGACATCGAGGTGAAGCCCCAGATCAGGTATCTGGGGCTGATCCTCGATAGCCACTGGCGTTTCGAGAAGCATTTCCGCTGCCTGGTCCCCCGGTTGGAAAGGATGGTTGCGGCTCTGGGCCGGATCCTGCCCAACCTGGGGGGCCCGGCGGGCCGAGTTCGTCGCCTCTATGTGGCAATGGTCCAGTCGGTGGCCCTATACGGGGCCCCCGTCTGGGCGGACGACCTGGCTGCCTCCCGGCGCAGCATGACTATGCTGCGTCGGGTGCAGAGGCGCATGGCGCTCAGGGTCGTCCGCGGGTATCGGACCGTGTCACATGAGGCGGCGACGGTTCTAGCGGGGATGCCGCCCATGGACCTGCTCGCGCGGTCGCACGCGGTGATGTACCGGCACCGCGTCGAACGTCGCGCGGGGGTGGGGGCGGTCCCGGGCGGGCAGGAACCTGCTTGGGGCGATTTGAAGCGCCAGGCCCGGCAGTCCGTGTTGCTCGCGTGGCAGGAGCGGCTGGCTCTGCCAACCGCGGGGCACCGGACTGTCGGGGCTGTTCGGCCACTCCTGAAGGAGTGGCTGGACAGAGGCCATGGCAGCCTCACCTACCGGCTGGCACAGATATTTTCCGGGCATGGCAGCTTCGGAAGATACCTGTGCCGGATAGGGAAGGAGCCGACGGCGCGTTGCTGCCACTGCGACGCTGAGCAGGACACGGCGGATCATACCCTGGAGGTATGCCCCGCGTGGGAGGGGGAGCGCCGTGTCCTGGTCGGCGTCGTCGGGCGGGATGTCTCGCTGCCGGGCGTGGTGCGCGCCATGCTCGGCAGCGAGGAGAAGTGGAGGGCCGTGGCCTCCTTCTGCGAGAACGTAATGTTGCAGAAGGAGGCCGCGGGGAGGGAGCGCGAGCTTCAGCGGCGTGCTGAAGCGCGCGCTCGTGCGGTGGCCCGAGGTCGTCGCCCGGTCGCGAGGCGTCGCGGGCGGCCGCCTCGGCGTGGCGGATGACCTAGGCTGGGAGGGGGGTCCTGAGGGGACCCTCCTCCCGCCAGGCGGCGCCGGGTCGGACCGGTTGGGGGTAGGAGTGCCTTCCCCTACCGGTCCGACGCAAGGGGAGGCACCCTCGGCGGTCTGGTGCGGCCATGAACGCCCGGCCGCCGAGGGATGGAAACGGGGTCGCGGGCGGTTGCGAGTTGGGGTTCGCAGCCGCCACTATACGCGGCCCCGGGACGGATAGCGGCGGGATGGAGTGGCCCCGTCCCGCCGCTATGAGGCAGTGTGTCTACTGGGGGGACCGATTGTCCCCCCGGGGGATGGGCGCGAAAGCGCGGGCACGGGGAGGATACCGGAAGAATGCTTCGAGCGATTCCCGGTATCCTCCCAAAGCGTGCCGAAGGGTCACCGTGGGGTTTTTAGTGGGTAGGTCCCGCGCCTGTCGTTGTACGGGCGCGGGGAATCCCACACACGCCTCCCACCTCTCCCCAAGGAGGTGGGAGGGAGTCTTTCGAAGATTTTCCCCACGACAAAAAAAAAAAAAAAAAAAAAAAAAAAAAAAAAAAAAAAAAAAGTCCGCTCTGCCCCGAAACACCGCTCCGGCGTCAAAAATCGTCGTAGGACAAAAAATCGACACGCTATCTTGCAGGAAAAAATCCGGGGAACACGATGGCGTCGTCAAAAGTGCAGGTCGTCGAGCTCGTTTTCGAGAAAAAAAAAAAAAATTCTCAAAATTCGACAAAAAAATAAAACGATCAGTGGACCGTGTAGAGAATATAAAACTGCATAAGAATCGTATAGACGAAAATTGGCGTTCACGTGCTCGTTTTTGTGGAAAAAATTAAAAAAGCTCTCAAACTTCGAGATAAAAAAAAAAAAAACCGTCTACCAGGTAGCCAACGGTAAACGGTACAAGTATCGTACGGGCGAAAACGAGCGTTACCGTGCTCGTTTTCGAGTTATTGACGAAAAACAGCCTGGAGCGATCGGTCCGGCGGTCGACGCGCGAAAGTTTCTAAGTCCGCTCTGCTCCGAAACACCGCTCCGGCGTCAAAAATCGTCGTAGGACAAAAAATCGACACGCTATCTTGCAGGAAAAAATCCGGGGAACACGATGGCGTCGTCAAAAGTGCAGGTCGTCGAGCTCGTTTTCGAGAAAAAAAAAAAAAAATTCTCAAAATTCGACAAAAAAATAAAACGATCAGTGGACCGTGTAGAGAATCTAAAACTGCATAAGAATAGTATAGACGAAAATTGGCGTTCACGTGCTCGTTTTTGAGAAAAAAGTTAAAAAAGCTCTCAAAATTCGAGATAAAAAAAAAACAAACCATCCACCGTGTAGCCAACGGAAAACGGTACAAGTACCGTACGGGCGAAAACGAGTGTTACCGTGCTCGTTTTCGAGTTATTGACGAAAAACAGCCTGGAGCGATCGGTCCGGCGGTCGACGCGCGAAAGTTTCTAAGTCCGCTCTGCCCCGAATCATCGCTCCGGCGTCAACAATCGTCGTAGGACAAAAAATCGCCAGCCTATCTTGCAGGAAAAAATCCGGGGAACACGATGGCGTCGTCAAAAGTGCAGGTCGTCGAGCTCGTTTTCGAGAAAAAAAAAAAAAAATTCTCAAAATTCGACAAAAAAATAAAACGATCAGTGGACCGTGTAGAGAATCTAAAACTGCATAAGAATCGTATAGACGAAAATTGGCGTTCACGTGCTCGTTTTTGAGAAAAAAGTTAAAAAAGCTCTCAAAATTCGAGATAAAAAAAAAACAAACCATCTGCCAGGTAGCCAACGGTAAACGGTACAAGTATCGTACAGGCGAAAACGAGCGTTACCGTGCTCGTTTTCGAGTTATTGACGAAAAACAGCCTGGAGCGATCGGTCCGGCGGTCGACGCGCGAAAGTTTCTAAGTCCGCTCTGCCCCGAAACACCGCTCCGGCGTCAAAAATCGTCGTAGGACAAAAAATCGACACGCTATCTTGCAGGAAAAAATCCGGGGAACACGATGGCGTCGTCAAAAGTGCAGGTCGTCGTGCTCGTTTTCGAGAAAAAAAAAAAAAAATTCTCAAAATTCGACAAAAAAATAAAACGATCACTGGACCGTGTAGAGAATCTAAAACTGCATAAGAATAGTATAGACGAAAATTGGCGTTCACGTGCTCGTTTTTGAGAAAAAAGTTAAAAAAGCTCTCAAAATTCGAGATAAAAAAAAAACAAACCATCTGCCAGGTAGCCAACGGTAAACGGTACAAGTATCGTACGGGCGAAAACGAGCGTTACCGTGCTCGTTTTCGAGTTATTGACGAAAAACAGCCTGGAGCGATCGGTCCGGCGGTCGACGCGCGAAAGTTTCTAAGTCCGCTCTGCTCCGAATCATCGCTCCGGCGTCAAAAATCGTCGTAGGACAAAAAAGCGACACCCTATCTTGCAGGAAAAAATCCGGGGAACACGATGGCGTCGTCAAAAGTGCAGGTCGTCGAGCTCGTTTTCGAGAAAAAAAAAAAAAAATTCTCAAAATTCGACAAAAAAATAAAACGATCAGTGGACCGTGTAGAGAATATAAAACTGCATAAGAATCGTATAGACGAAAATTGGCGTTCACGTGCTCGTTTTTGAGAAAAAAGTTAAAAAAGCTCTCAAAATTCGAGATAAAAAAAAAACAAACCATCTGCCAGGTAGCCAACGGTAAACGGTACAAGTATCGTACGGGCGAAAACGAGCGTTACCGTGCTCGTTTTCGAGTTATTGACGAAAAACAGCCTGGAGTGATCGGTCCGGCGGTCGACGCGCGAAAGTTTCTAAGTCCGCTCTGCCCCGAAACACCGCTCCGGCGTCAAAAATCGTCGTAGGACAAAAAATCGACACGCTATCTTGCAGGAAAAAATCCGGGGAACACGATGGCGTCGTCAAAAGTGCAGGTCGTCGAGCTCGTTTTCGAGAAAAAAAAAAAAAAATTCTCAAAATTCGACAAAAAAATAAAACGATCAGTGGACCGTGTAGAGAATATAAAACTGCATAAGAATCGTATAGACGAAAATTGGCGTTCTCGTGCTCGTTTTTGTGGAAAAAATTAAAAAAGCTCTCAAACTTCGAGATAAAAAAAAAAAAAACCGTCTACCAGGTAGCCAACGGTAAACGGTACAAGTATCGTACGGGCGAAAACGAGCGTTACCGTGCTCGTTTTCGAGTTATTGACGAAAAACAGCCTGGAGCGATCGGTCCGGCGGTCGACGCGCGAAAGTTTCTAAGTCCGCTCTGCTCCGAAACACCGCTCCGGCGTCAAAAATCGTCGTAGGACAAAAAATCGACACGCTATCTTGCAGGAAAAAATCCGGGGAACACGATGGCGTCGTCAAAAGTGCAGGTCGTCGAGCTCGTTTTCGAGAAAAAAAAAAAAAAATTCTCAAAATTCGACAAAAAAATAAAACGATCACTGGACCGTGTAGAGAATCTAAAACTGCATAAGAATCGTATAGACGAAAATTGGCGTTCACGTGCTCGTTTTTGAGAAAAAAGTTAAAAAAGCTCTCAAAATTCGAGATAAAAAAAAAACAAACCATCTGCCAGGTAGCCAACGGTAAACGGTACAAGTATCGTACAGGCGAAAACGAGCGTTACCGTGCTCGTTTTCGAGTTATTGACGAAAAACAGCCTGGAGCGATCGGTCCGGCGGTCGACGCGCGAAAGTTTCTAAGTCCGCTCTGCCCCGAAACACCGCTCCGGCGTCAAAAATCGTCGTAGGACAAAAAATCGACACGCTATCTTGCAGGAAAAAATCCGGGGAACACGATGGCGTCGTCAAAAGTGCAGGTCGTCGAGCTCGTTTTCGAGAAAAAAAAAAAAAAATTCTCAAAATTCGACAAAAAAATAAAACGATCACTGGACCGTGTAGAGAATCTAAAACTGCATAAGAATAGTATAGACGAAAATTGGCGTTCACGTGCTCGTTTTTGAGAAAAAAGTTAAAAAAGCTCTCAAAATTCGAGATAAAAAAAAAACAAACCATCTGCCAGGTAGCCAACGGTAAACGGTACAAGTATCGTACGGGCGAAAACGAGCGTTACCGTGCTCGTTTTCGAGTTATTGACGAAAAACAGCCTGGAGCGATCGGTCCGGCGGTCGACGCGCGAAAGTTTCTAAGTCCGCTCTGCTCCGAATCATCGCTCCGGCGTCAAAAATCGTCGTAGGACAAAAAATCGACACGCTATCTTGCAGGAAAAAATCCGGGGAACACGATGGCGTCGTCAAAAGTGCAGGTCGTCGAGCTCGTTTTCGAGAAAAAAAAAAAAAAATTCTCAAAATTCGACAAAAAAATAAAACGATCATTGGACCGTGTAGAGAATCTAAAACTGCATAAGACTCGTATAGACGAAAATTGGCGTTCACGTGCTCGTTTTTGTGGAAAAAATTAAAAAAGCTCTCAAACTTCGAGGTAAAAAAAAAAAAAACCATCCACCGTGTAGCCAACGGAAAACGGTACAAGTACCGTACGGGCGAAAACGAGCGTTACCGTGCTCGTTTTCGAGTTATTGACGAAAAACAGCCTGGAGCGATCGGTCCGGCGGTCGACGCGCGAAAGTTTCTAAGTCCGCTCTGCCCCGAATCATCGCTCCGGCGTCAACAATCGTCGTAGGACAAAAAATCGCCAGCCTATCTTGCAGGAAAAAATCCGGGGAACACGATGGCGTCGTCAAAAGTGCAGGTCGTCGAGCTCGTTTTCGAGAAAAAAAAAAAAAAATTCTCAAAATTCGACAAAAAAATAAAACGATCAGTGGACCGTGTAGAGAATCTAAAACTGCATAAGAATAGTATAGACGAAAATTGGCGTTCACGTGCTCGTTTTTGAGAAAAAAGTTAAAAAAGCTCTCAAAATTCGAGATAAAAAAAAAACAAACCATCCACCGTGTAGCCAACGGAAAACGGTACAAGTACCGTACGGGCGAAAACGAGTGTTACCGTGCTCGTTTTCGAGTTATTGACGAAAAACAGCCTGGAGCGATCGGTCCGGCGGTCGATGCGCGAAAGTTTCTAAGTCCGCTCTGCCCCGAATCATCGCTCCGGCGTCAACAATCGTCGTAGGACAAAAAATCGCCAGCCTATCTTGCAGGAAAAAATCCGGGGAACACGATGGCGTCGTCAAAAGTGCAGGTCGTCGAGCTCGTTTTCGAGAAAAAAAAAAAAAAATTCTCAAAATTCGACAAAAAAATAAAACGATCAGTGGACCGTGTAGAGAATCTAAAACTGCATAAGAATCGTATAGACGAAAATTGGCGTTCACGTGCTCGTTTTTGAGAAAAAAGTTAAAAAAGCTCTCAAAATTCGAGATAAAAAAAAAACAAACCATCTGCCAGGTAGCCAACGGTAAACGGTACAAGTATCGTACAGGCGAAAACGAGCGTTACCGTGCTCGTTTTCGAGTTATTGACGAAAAACAGCCTGGAGCGATCGGTCCGGCGGTCGACGCGCGAAAGTTTCTAAGTCCGCTCTGCCCCGAAACACCGCTCCGGCGTCAAAAATCGTCGTAGGACAAAAAATCGACACGCTATCTTGCAGGAAAAAATCCGGGGAACACGATGGCGTCGTCAAAAGTGCAGGTCGTCGAGCTCGTTTTCGAGAAAAAAAAAAAAAAATTCTCAAAATTCGACAAAAAAATAAAACGATCACTGGACCGTGTAGAGAATCTAAAACTGCATAAGAATCGTATAGACGAAAATTGGCGTTCACGTGCTCGTTTTTGAGAAAAAAGTTAAAAAAGCTCTCAAAATTCGAGATAAAAAAAAAACAAACCATCTGCCAGGTAGCCAACGGTAAACGGTACAAGTATCGTACGGGCGAAAACGAGCGTTACCGTGCTCGTTTTCGAGTTATTGACGAAAAACAGCCTGGAGCGATCGGTCCGGCGGTCGACGCGCGAAAGTTTCTAAGTCCGCTCTGCTCCGAATCATCGCTCCGGCGTCAAAAATCGTCGTAGGACAAAAAATCGACACCCTATCTTGCAGGAAAAAATCCGGGGAACACGATGGCGTCGTCAAAAGTGCAGGTCGTCGAGCTCGTTTTCGAGAAAAAAAAAAAAAAATTCTCAAAACTCGACAAAAAAATAAAACGATCAGTGGACCGTGTAGAGAATATAAAACTGCATAAGAATCGTATAGACGAAAATTGGCGTTCACGTGCTCGTTTTTGTGGAAAAAATTAAAAAAGCTCTCAAACTTCGAGATAAAAAAAAAAAAAACCGTCTACCAGGTAGCCAACGGTAAACGGTACAAGTATCGTACGGGCGAAAACGAGCGTTACCGTGCTCGTTTTCGAGTTATTGACGAAAAACAGCCTGGAGCGATCGGTCCGGCGGTCGACGCGCGAAAGTTTCTAAGTCCGCTCTGCCCCGAAACACCGCTCCGGCGTCAAAAATCGTCGTAGGACAAAAAATCGACACGCTATCTTGCAGGAAAAAATCCGGGGAACACGATGGCGTCGTCAAAAGTGCAGGTCGTCGAGCTCGTTTTCGAGAAAAAAAAAAAAAATTCTCAAAATTCGACAAAAAAATAAAACGATCAGTGGACCGTGTAGAGAATATAAAACTGCATAAGAATCGTATAGACGAAAATTGGCGTTCACGTGCTCGTTTTTGTGGAAAAAATTAAAAAAGCTCTCAAACTTCGAGATAAAAAAAAAAAAAACCGTCTACCAGGTAGCCAACGGTAAACGGTACAAGTATCGTACGGGCGAAAACGAGCGTTACCGTGCTCGTTTTCGAGTTATTGACGAAAAACAGCCTGGAGCGATCGGTCCGGCGGTCGACGCGCGAAAGTTTCTAAGTCCGCTCTGCTCCGAAACACCGCTCCGGCGTCAAAAATCGTCGTAGGACAAAAAATCGACACGCTATCTTGCAGGAAAAAATCCGGGGAACACGATGGCGTCGTCAAAAGTGCAGGTCGTCGAGCTCGTTTTCGAGAAAAAAAAAAAAAAATTCTCAAAATTCGACAAAAAAATAAAACGATCAGTGGACCGTGTAGAGAATCTAAAACTGCATAAGAATAGTATAGACGAAAATTGGCGTTCACGTGCTCGTTTTTGAGAAAAAAGTTAAAAAAGCTCTCAAAATTCGAGATAAAAAAAAAACAAACCATCCACCGTGTAGCCAACGGAAAACGGTACAAGTACCGTACGGGCGAAAACGAGTGTTACCGTGCTCGTTTTCGAGTTATTGACGAAAAACAGCCTGGAGCGATCGGTCCGGCGGTCGACGCGCGAAAGTTTCTAAGTCCGCTCTGCCCCGAATCATCGCTCCGGCGTCAACAATCGTCGTAGGACAAAAAATCGCCAGCCTATCTTGCAGGAAAAAATCCGGGGAACACGATGGCGTCGTCAAAAGTGCAGGTCGTCGAGCTCGTTTTCGAGAAAAAAAAAAAAAAATTCTCAAAATTCGACAAAAAAATAAAACGATCAGTGGACCGTGTAGAGAATCTAAAACTGCATAAGAATCGTATAGACGAAAATTGGCGTTCACGTGCTCGTTTTTGAGAAAAAAGTTAAAAAAGCTCTCAAAATTCGAGATAAAAAAAAAACAAACCATCTGCCAGGTAGCCAACGGTAAACGGTACAAGTATCGTACAGGCGAAAACGAGCGTTACCGTGCTCGTTTTCGAGTTATTGACGAAAAACAGCCTGGAGCGATCGGTCCGGCGGTCGACGCGCGAAAGTTTCTAAGTCCGCTCTGCCCCGAAACACCGCTCCGGCGTCAAAAATCGTCGTAGGACAAAAAATCGACACGCTATCTTGCAGGAAAAAATCCGGGGAACACGATGGCGTCGTCAAAAGTGCAGGTCGTCGTGCTCGTTTTCGAGAAAAAAAAAAAAAAATTCTCAAAATTCGACAAAAAAATAAAACGATCACTGGACCGTGTAGAGAATCTAAAACTGCATAAGAATAGTATAGACGAAAATTGGCGTTCACGTGCTCGTTTTTGAGAAAAAAGTTAAAAAAGCTCTCAAAATTCGAGATAAAAAAAAAACAAACCATCTGCCAGGTAGCCAACGGTAAACGGTACAAGTATCGTACGGGCGAAAACGAGCGTTACCGTGCTCGTTTTCGAGTTATTGACGAAAAACAGCCTGGAGCGATCGGTCCGGCGGTCGACGCGCGAAAGTTTCTAAGTCCGCTCTGCTCCGAATCATCGCTCCGGCGTCAAAAATCGTCGTAGGACAAAAAAGCGACACCCTATCTTGCAGGAAAAAATCCGGGGAACACGATGGCGTCGTCAAAAGTGCAGGTCGTCGAGCTCGTTTTCGAGAAAAAAAAAAAAAAATTCTCAAAATTCGACAAAAAAATAAAACGATCAGTGGACCGTGTAGAGAATATAAAACTGCATAAGAATCGTATAGACGAAAATTGGCGTTCACGTGCTCGTTTTTGAGAAAAAAGTTAAAAAAGCTCTCAAAATTCGAGATAAAAAAAAAACAAACCATCTGCCAGGTAGCCAACGGTAAACGGTACAAGTATCGTACGGGCGAAAACGAGCGTTACCGTGCTCGTTTTCGAGTTATTGACGAAAAACAGCCTGGAGTGATCGGTCCGGCGGTCGACGCGCGAAAGTTTCTAAGTCCGCTCTGCCCCGAAACACCGCTCCGGCGTCAAAAATCGTCGTAGGACAAAAAATCGACACGCTATCTTGCAGGAAAAAATCCGGGGAACACGATGGCGTCGTCAAAAGTGCAGGTCGTCGAGCTCGTTTTCGAGAAAAAAAAAAAAAAATTCTCAAAATTCGACAAAAAAATAAAACGATCAGTGGACCGTGTAGAGAATATAAAACTGCATAAGAATCGTATAGACGAAAATTGGCGTTCTCGTGCTCGTTTTTGTGGAAAAAATTAAAAAAGCTCTCAAACTTCGAGATAAAAAAAAAAAAAACCGTCTACCAGGTAGCCAACGGTAAACGGTACAAGTATCGTACGGGCGAAAACGAGCGTTACCGTGCTCGTTTTCGAGTTATTGACGAAAAACAGCCTGGAGCGATCGGTCCGGCGGTCGACGCGCGAAAGTTTCTAAGTCCGCTCTGCTCCGAAACACCGCTCCGGCGTCAAAAATCGTCGTAGGACAAAAAATCGACACGCTATCTTGCAGGAAAAAATCCGGGGAACACGATGGCGTCGTCAAAAGTGCAGGTCGTCGAGCTCGTTTTCGAGAAAAAAAAAAAAAAATTCTCAAAATTCGACAAAAAAATAAAACGATCACTGGACCGTGTAGAGAATCTAAAACTGCATAAGAATCGTATAGACGAAAATTGGCGTTCACGTGCTCGTTTTTGAGAAAAAAGTTAAAAAAGCTCTCAAAATTCGAGATAAAAAAAAAACAAACCATCTGCCAGGTAGCCAACGGTAAACGGTACAAGTATCGTACAGGCGAAAACGAGCGTTACCGTGCTCGTTTTCGAGTTATTGACGAAAAACAGCCTGGAGCGATCGGTCCGGCGGTCGACGCGCGAAAGTTTCTAAGTCCGCTCTGCCCCGAAACACCGCTCCGGCGTCAAAAATCGTCGTAGGACAAAAAATCGACACGCTATCTTGCAGGAAAAAATCCGGGGAACACGATGGCGTCGTCAAAAGTGCAGGTCGTCGAGCTCGTTTTCGAGAAAAAAAAAAAAAAATTCTCAAAATTCGACAAAAAAATAAAACGATCACTGGACCGTGTAGAGAATCTAAAACTGCATAAGAATAGTATAGACGAAAATTGGCGTTCACGTGCTCGTTTTTGAGAAAAAAGTTAAAAAAGCTCTCAAAATTCGAGATAAAAAAAAAACAAACCATCTGCCAGGTAGCCAACGGTAAACGGTACAAGTATCGTACGGGCGAAAACGAGCGTTACCGTGCTCGTTTTCGAGTTATTGACGAAAAACAGCCTGGAGCGATCGGTCCGGCGGTCGACGCGCGAAAGTTTCTAAGTCCGCTCTGCTCCGAATCATCGCTCCGGCGTCAAAAATCGTCGTAGGACAAAAAATCGACACGCTATCTTGCAGGAAAAAATCCGGGGAACACGATGGCGTCGTCAAAAGTGCAGGTCGTCGAGCTCGTTTTCGAGAAAAAAAAAAAAAAATTCTCAAAATTCGACAAAAAAATAAAACGATCATTGGACCGTGTAGAGAATCTAAAACTGCATAAGACTCGTATAGACGAAAATTGGCGTTCACGTGCTCGTTTTTGTGGAAAAAATTAAAAAAGCTCTCAAACTTCGAGGTAAAAAAAAAAAAAACCATCCACCGTGTAGCCAACGGAAAACGGTACAAGTACCGTACGGGCGAAAACGAGCGTTACCGTGCTCGTTTTCGAGTTATTGACGAAAAACAGCCTGGAGCGATCGGTCCGGCGGTCGACGCGCGAAAGTTTCTAAGTCCGCTCTGCCCCGAATCATCGCTCCGGCGTCAACAATCGTCGTAGGACAAAAAATCGCCAGCCTATCTTGCAGGAAAAAATCCGGGGAACACGATGGCGTCGTCAAAAGTGCAGGTCGTCGAGCTCGTTTTCGAGAAAAAAAAAAAAAAATTCTCAAAATTCGACAAAAAAATAAAACGATCAGTGGACCGTGTAGAGAATCTAAAACTGCATAAGAATAGTATAGACGAAAATTGGCGTTCACGTGCTCGTTTTTGAGAAAAAAGTTAAAAAAGCTCTCAAAATTCGAGATAAAAAAAAAACAAACCATCCACCGTGTAGCCAACGGAAAACGGTACAAGTACCGTACGGGCGAAAACGAGTGTTACCGTGCTCGTTTTCGAGTTATTGACGAAAAACAGCCTGGAGCGATCGGTCCGGCGGTCGATGCGCGAAAGTTTCTAAGTCCGCTCTGCCCCGAATCATCGCTCCGGCGTCAACAATCGTCGTAGGACAAAAAATCGCCAGCCTATCTTGCAGGAAAAAATCCGGGGAACACGATGGCGTCGTCAAAAGTGCAGGTCGTCGAGCTCGTTTTCGAGAAAAAAAAAAAAAAATTCTCAAAATTCGACAAAAAAATAAAACGATCAGTGGACCGTGTAGAGAATCTAAAACTGCATAAGAATCGTATAGACGAAAATTGGCGTTCACGTGCTCGTTTTTGAGAAAAAAGTTAAAAAAGCTCTCAAAATTCGAGATAAAAAAAAAACAAACCATCTGCCAGGTAGCCAACGGTAAACGGTACAAGTATCGTACAGGCGAAAACGAGCGTTACCGTGCTCGTTTTCGAGTTATTGACGAAAAACAGCCTGGAGCGATCGGTCCGGCGGTCGACGCGCGAAAGTTTCTAAGTCCGCTCTGCCCCGAAACACCGCTCCGGCGTCAAAAATCGTCGTAGGACAAAAAATCGACACGCTATCTTGCAGGAAAAAATCCGGGGAACACGATGGCGTCGTCAAAAGTGCAGGTCGTCGAGCTCGTTTTCGAGAAAAAAAAAAAAAAATTCTCAAAATTCGACAAAAAAATAAAACGATCACTGGACCGTGTAGAGAATCTAAAACTGCATAAGAATAGTATAGACGAAAATTGGCGTTCACGTGCTCGTTTTTGAGAAAAAAGTTAAAAAAGCTCTCAAAATTCGAGATAAAAAAAAAACAAACCATCTGCCAGGTAGCCAACGGTAAACGGTACAAGTATCGTACGGGCGAAAACGAGCGTTACCGTGCTCGTTTTCGAGTTATTGACGAAAAACAGCCTGGAGCGATCGGTCCGGCGGTCGACGCGCGAAAGTTTCTAAGTCCGCTCTGCTCCGAATCATCGCTCCGGCGTCAAAAATCGTCGTAGGACAAAAAAGCGACACCCTATCTTGCAGGAAAAAATCCGGGGAACACGATGGCGTCGTCAAAAGTGCAGGTCGTCGAGCTCGTTTTCGAGAAAAAAA
The DNA here is from genome assembly GCF_051014445.1 of Colletes latitarsis. Classification (NCBI taxonomy): domain Eukaryota; kingdom Metazoa; phylum Arthropoda; class Insecta; order Hymenoptera; family Colletidae; genus Colletes; species Colletes latitarsis. Next base: position 1,418,644 of record NC_135147.1, read on the forward strand.
AAAAAAAATTCTCAAAATTCGACAAAAAAATAAAACGATCAGTGGACCGTGTAGAGAATATAAAACTGCATAAGAATCGTATAGACGAAAATTGGCGTTCACGTGCTCGTTTTTGAGAAAAAAGTTAAAAAAGCTCTCAAAATTCGAGATAAAAAAAAAACAAACCATCTGCCAGGTAGCCAACGGTAAACGGTACAAGTATCGTACGGGCGAAAACGAGCGTTACCGTGCTCGTTTTCGAGTTATTGACGAAAAACAGCCTGGAGTGATCGGTCCGGCGGTCGACGCGCGAAAGTTTCTAAGTCCGCTCTGCCCCGAAACACCGCTCCGGCGTCAAAAATCGTCGTAGGACAAAAAATCGACACGCTATCTTGCAGGAAAAAATCCGGGGAACACGATGGCGTCGTCAAAAGTGCAGGTCGTCGAGCTCGTTTTCGAGAAAAAAAAAAAAAAATTCTCAAAATTCGACAAAAAAATAAAACGATCAGTGGACCGTGTAGAGAATATAAAACTGCATAAGAATCGTATAGACGAAAATTGGCGTTCTCGTGCTCGTTTTTGTGGAAAAAATTAAAAAAGCTCTCAAACTTCGAGATAAAAAAAAAAAAAACCGTCTACCAGGTAGCCAACGGTAAACGGTACAAGTATCGTACGGGCGAAAACGAGCGTTACCGTGCTCGTTTTCGAGTTATTGACGAAAAACAGCCTGGAGCGATCGGTCCGGCGGTCGACGCGCGAAAGTTTCTAAGTCCGCTCTGCTCCGAAACACCGCTCCGGCGTCAAAAATCGTCGTAGGACAAAAAATCGACACGCTATCTTGCAGGAAAAAATCCGGGGAACACGATGGCGTCGTCAAAAGTGCAGGTCGTCGAGCTCGTTTTCGAGAAAAAAAAAAAAAAATTCTCAAAATTCGACAAAAAAATAAAACGATCACTGGACCGTGTAGAGAATCTAAAACTGCATAAGAATCGTATAGACGAAAATTGGCGTTCACGTGCTCGTTTTTGAGAAAAAAGTTAAAAAAGCTCTCAAAATTCGAGATAAAAAAAAAACAAACCATCTGCCAGGTAGCCAACGGTAAACGGTACAAGTATCGTACAGGCGAAAACGAGCGTTACCGTGCTCGTTTTCGAGTTATTGACGAAAAACAGCCTGGAGCGATCGGTCCGGCGGTCGACGCGCGAAAGTTTCTAAGTCCGCTCTGCCCCGAAACACCGCTCCGGCGTCAAAAATCGTCGTAGGACAAAAAATCGACACGCTATCTTGCAGGAAAAAATCCGGGGAACACGATGGCGTCGTCAAAAGTGCAGGTCGTCGAGCTCGTTTTCGAGAAAAAAAAAAAAAAATTCTCAAAATTCGACAAAAAAATAAAACGATCACTGGACCGTGTAGAGAATCTAAAACTGCATAAGAATAGTATAGACGAAAATTGGCGTTCACGTGCTCGTTTTTGAGAAAAAAGTTAAAAAAGCTCTCAAAATTCGAGATAAAAAAAAAACAAACCATCTGCCAGGTAGCCAACGGTAAACGGTACAAGTATCGTACGGGCGAAAACGAGCGTTACCGTGCTCGTTTTCGAGTTATTGACGAAAAACAGCCTGGAGCGATCGGTCCGGCGGTCGACGCGCGAAAGTTTCTAAGTCCGCTCTGCTCCGAATCATCGCTCCGGCGTCAAAAATCGTCGTAGGACAAAAAATCGACACGCTATCTTGCAGGAAAAAATCCGGGGAACACGATGGCGTCGTCAAAAGTGCAGGTCGTCGAGCTCGTTTTCGAGAAAAAAAAAAAAAAATTCTCAAAATTCGACAAAAAAATAAAACGATCATTGGACCGTGTAGAGAATCTAAAACTGCATAAGACTCGTATAGACGAAAATTGGCGTTCACGTGCTCGTTTTTGTGGAAAAAATTAAAAAAGCTCTCAAACTTCGAGGTAAAAAAAAAAAAAACCATCCACCGTGTAGCCAACGGAAAACGGTACAAGTACCGTACGGGCGAAAACGAGTGTTACCGTGCTCGTTTTCGAGTTATTGACGAAAAACAGCCTGGAGCGATCGGTCCGGCGGTCGACGCGCGAAAGTTTCTAAGTCCGCTCTGCCCCGAATCATCGCTCCGGCGTCAACAATCGTCGTAGGACAAAAAATCGCCAGCCTATCTTGCAGGAAAAAATCCGGGGAACACGATGGCGTCGTCAAAAGTGCAGGTCGTCGAGCTCGTTTTCGAGAAAAAAAAAAAAAAATTCTCAAAATTCGACAAAAAAATAAAACGATCAGTGGACCGTGTAGAGAATCTAAAACTGCATAAGAATCGTATAAACGAAAATTGGCGTTCACGTGCTCGTTTTTGTGGAAAAAATTAAAAAAGCTCTCAAACTTCGAGATAAAAAAAAAAAAAACCGTCTACCAGGTAGCCAACGGTAAACGGTACAAGTATCGTACGGGCGAAAACGAGCGTTACCGTGCTCGTTTTCGAGTTATTGACGAAAAACAGCCTGGAGCGATCGGTCCGGCGGTCGACGCGCGAAAGTTTCTAAGTCCGCTCTGCTCCGAAACACCGCTCCGGCGTCAAAAATCGTCGTAGGACAAAAAATCGACACGCTATCTTGCAGGAAAAAATCCGGGGAACACGATGGCGTCGTCAAAAGTGCAGGTCGTCGAGCTCGTTTTCGAGAAAAAAAAAAAAAAATTCTCAAAATTCGACAAAAAAATAAAACGATCAGTGGACCGTGTAGAGAATATAAAACTGCATAAGAATCGTATAGACGAAAATTGGCGTTCACGTGCTCGTTTTTGTGGAAAAAATTAAAAAAGCTCTCAAACTTCGAGATAAAAAAAAAAAAAACCGTCTACCAGGTAGCCAACGGTAAACGGTACAAGTATCGTACGGGCGAAAACGAGCGTTACCGTGCTCGTTTTCGAGTTATTGACGAAAAACAGCCTGGAGCGATCGGTCCGGCGGTCGACGCGCGAAAGTTTCTAAGTCCGCTCTGCTCCGAAACACCGCTCCGGCGTCAAAAATCGTCGTAGGACAAAAAATCGACACGCTATCTTGCAGGAAAAAATCCGGGGAACACGATGGCGTCGTCAAAAGTGCAGGTCGTCGAGCTCGTTTTCGAGAAAAAAAAAAAAAAATTCTCAAAATTCGACAAAAAAATAAAACGATCACTGGACCGTGTAGAGAATCTAAAACTGCATAAGAATCGTATAGACGAAAATTGGCGTTCACGTGCTCGTTTTTGAGAAAAAAGTTAAAAAAGCTCTCAAAATTCGAGATAAAAAAAAAACAAACCATCTGCCAGGTAGCCAACGGTAAACGGTACAAGTATCGTACGGGCGAAAACGAGCGTTACCGTGCTCGTTTTCGAGTTATTGACGAAAAACAGCCTGGAGCGATCGGTCCGGCGGTCGACGCGCGAAAGTTTCTAAGTCCGCTCTGCCCCGAAACACCGCTCCGGCGTCAAAAATCGTCGTAGGACAAAAAATCGACACGCTATCTTGCAGGAAAAAATCCGGGGAACACGATGGCGTCGTCAAAAGTGCAGGTCGTCGAGCTCGTTTTCGAGAAAAAAAAAAAAAAATTCTCAAAATTCGACAAAAAAATAAAACGATCACTGGACCGTGTAGAGAATCTAAAACTGCATAAGAATAGTATAGACGAAAATTGGCGTTCACGTGCTCGTTTTTGAGAAAGAAGTTAAAAAAGCTCTCAAAATTCGAGATAAAAAAAAAACAAACCATCTGCCAGGTAGCCAACGGTAAACGGTACAAGTATCGTACGGGCGAAAACGAGCGTTACCGTGCTCGTTTTCGAGTTATTGACGAAAAGCAGCCTGGAGCGATCGGTCCGGCGGTCGACGCGCGAAAGTTTCTAAGTCCGCTCTGCTCCGAATCATCGCTCCGGCGTCAAAAATCGTCGTAGGACAAAAAATCGACACGCTATCTTGCAGGAAAAAATCCGGGGAACACGATGGCGTCGTCAAAAGTGCAGGTCGTCGAGCTCGTTTTCGAGAAAAAAAAAAAAAAATTCTCAAAATTCGACAAAAAAATAAAACGATCATTGGACCGTGTAGAGAATCTAAAACTGCATAAGACTCGTATAGACGAAAATTGGCGTTCACGTGCTCGTTTTTGTGGAAAAAATTAAAAAAGCTCTCAAACTTCGAGGTAAAAAAAAAAAAAACCATCCACCGTGTAGCCAACGGAAAACGGTACAAGTACCGTACGGGCGAAAACGAGCGTTACCGTGCTCGTTTTCGAGTTATTGACGAAAAACAGCCTGGAGCGATCGGTCCGGCGGTCGACGCGCGAAAGTTTCTAAGTCCGCTCTGCCCCGAATCATCGCTCCGGCGTCAACAATCGTCGTAGGACAAAAAATCGCCAGCCTATCGTGCAGGAAAAAATCCGGGGAACACGATGGCGTCGTCAAAAGTGCAGGTCGTCGAGCTCGTTTTCGAGAAAAAAAAAAAAAAATTCTCAAAATTCGACAAAAAAATAAAACGATCAGTGGACCGTGTAGAGAATATAAAACTGCATAAGAATCGTATAGACGAAAATTGGCGTTCACGTGCTCGTTTTTGTGGAAAAAATTAAAAAAGCTCTCAAACTTCGAGATAAAAAAAAAAAAAACCGTCTACCAGGTAGCCAACGGTAAACGGTACAAGTATCGTACGGGCGAAAACGAGCGTTACCGTGCTCGTTTTCGAGTTATTGACGAAAAACAGCCTGGAGCGATCGGTCCGGCGGTCGACGCGCGAAAGTTTCTAAGTCCGCTCTGCTCCGAAACACCGCTCCGGCGTCAAAAATCGTCGTAGGACAAAAAATCGACACGCTATCTTGCAGGAAAAAATCCGGGGAACACGATGGCGTCGTCAAAAGTGCAGGTCGTCGAGCTCGTTTTCGAGAAAAAAAAAAAAAAATTCTCAAAATTCGACAAAAAAATAAAACGATCACTGGACCGTGTAGAGAATCTAAAACTGCATAAGAATCGTATAGACGAAAATTGGCGTTCACGTGCTCGTTTTTGAGAAAAAAGTTAAAAAAGCTCTCAAAATTCGAGATAAAAAAAAAACAAACCATCTGCCAGGTAGCCAACGGTAAACGGTACAAGTATCGTACGGGCGAAAACGAGCGTTACCGTGCTCGTTTTCGAGTTATTGACGAAAAACAGCCTGGAGCGATCGGTCCGGCGGTCGACGCGCGAAAGTTTCTAAGTCCGCTCTGCCCCGAAACACCGCTCCGGCGTCAAAAATCGTCGTAGGACAAAAAATCGACACGCTATCTTGCAGGAAAAAATCCGGGGAACACGATGGCGTCGTCAAAAGTGCAGGTCGTCGAGCTCGTTTTCGAGAAAAAAAAAAAAAAATTCTCAAAATTCGACAAAAAAATAAAACGATCACTGGACCGTGTAGAGAATCTAAAACTGCATAAGAATCGTATAGACGAAAATTGGCGTTCACGTGCTCGTTTTTGAGAAAAAAGTTAAAAAAGCTCTCAAAATTCGAGATAAAAAAAAAACAAACCATCTGCCAGGTAGCCAACGGTAAACGGTACAAGTATCGTACGGGCGAAAACGAGCGTTACCGTGCTCGTTTTCGAGTTATTGACGAAAAACAGCCTGGAGCGGTCGGTCCGGCGGTCGACGCGCGAAAGTTTCTAAGTCCGCTCTGCCCCGAAACACCGCTCCGGCGTCAAAAATCGTCGTAGGACAAAAAATCGACACGCTATCTTGCAGGAAAAAATCCGGGGAACACGATGGCGTCGTCAAAAGTGCAGGTCGTCGAGCTCGTTTTCGAGAAAAAAAAAAAAAAATTCTCAAAATTCGACAAAAAAATAAAACGATCACTGGACCGTGTAGAGAATCTAAAACTGCATAAGAATAGTATAGACGAAAATTGGCGTTCACGTGCTCGTTTTTGAGAAAGAAGTTAAAAAAGCTCTCAAAATTCGAGATAAAAAAAAAACAAACCATCTGCCAGGTAGCCAACGGTAAACGGTACAAGTATCGTACGGGCGAAAACGAGCGTTACCGTGCTCGTTTTCGAGTTATTGACGAAAAACAGCCTGGAGCGATCGGTCCGGCGGTCGACGCGCGAAAGTTTCTAAGTCCGCTCTGCTCCGAATCATCGCTCCGGCGTCAAAAATCGTCGTAGGACAAAAAATCGACACGCTATCTTGCAGGAAAAAATCCGGGGAACACGATGGCGTCGTCAAAAGTGCAGGTCGTCGAGCTCGTTTTCGAGAAAAAAAAAAAAAAATTCTCAAAATTCGACAAAAAAATAAAACGATCATTGGACCGTGTAGAGAATCTAAAACTGCATAAGACTCGTATAGACGAAAATTGGCGTTCACGTGCTCGTTTTTGTGGAAAAAATTAAAAAAGCTCTCAAACTTCGAGGTAAAAAAAAAAAAAACCATCCACCGTGTAGCCAACGGAAAACGGTACAAGTACCGTACGGGCGAAAACGAGCGTTACCGTGCTCGTTTTCGAGTTATTGACGAAAAACAGCCTGGAGCGATCGGTCCGGCGGTCGACGCGCGAAAGTTTCTAAGTCCGCTCTGCCCCGAATCATCGCTCCGGCGTCAACAATCGTCGTAGGACAAAAAATCGCCAGCCTATCTTGCAGGAAAAAATCCGGGGAACACGATGGCGTCGTCAAAAGTGCAGGTCGTCGAGCTCGTTTTCGAGAAAAAAAAAAAAAAATTCTCAAAATTGGACAAAAAAATAAAACGATCAGTGGACCGTGTAGAGAATCTAAAACTGCATAAGAATCGTATAGACGAAAATTGGCGTTCACGTGCTCGTTTTTGTGGAAAAAATTAAAAAAGCTCTCAAACTTCGAGATAAAAAAAAAAAAAACCGTCTACCAGGTAGCCAACGGTAAACGGTACAAGTATCGTACGGGCGAAAACGAGCGTTACCGTGCTCGTTTTCGAGTTATTGACGAAAAACAGCCTGGAGCGATCGGTCCGGCGGTCGACGCGCGAAAGTTTCTAAGTCCGCTCTGCTCCGAAACACCGCTCCGGCGTCAAAAATCGTCGTAGGACAAAAAATCGACACGCTATCTTGCAGGAAAAAATCCGGGGAACACGATGGCGTCGTCAAAAGTGCAGGTCGTCGAGCTCGTTTTCGAGAAAAAAAAAAAAAAATTCTCAAAATTCGACAAAAAAATAAAACGATCACTGGACCGTGTAGAGAATCTAAAACTGCATAAGAATAGTATAGACGAAAATTGGCGTTCACGTGCTCGTTTTTGAGAAAAAAGTTAAAAAAGCTCTCAAAATTCGAGATAAAAAAAAAACAAACCATCTGCCAGGTAGCCAACGGTAAACGGTACAAGTATCGTACGGGCGAAAACGAGCGTTACCGTGCTCGTTTTCGAGTTATTGACGAAAAACAGCCTGGAGCGATCGGTCCGGCGGTCGACGCGCGAAAGTTTCTAAGTCCGCTCTGCTCCGAATCATCGCTCCGGCGTCAAAAATCGTCGTAGGACAAAAAATCGACACGCTATCTTGCAGGAAAAAATCCGGGGAACACGATGGCGTCGTCAAAAGTGCAGGTCGTCGAGCTCGTTTTCGAGAAAAAAAAAAAAAAATTCTCAAAATTCGACAAAAAAATAAAACGATCATTGGACCGTGTAGAGAATCTAAAACTGCATAAGACTCGTATAGACGAAAATTGGCGTTCACGTGCTCGTTTTTGTGGAAAAAATTAAAAAAGCTCTCAAACTTCGAGGTAAAAAAAAAAAAAACCATCCACCGTGTAGCCAACGGAAAACGGTACAAGTACCGTACGGGCGAAAACGAGTGTTACCGTGCTCGTTTTCGAGTTATTGACGAAAAACAGCCTGGAGCGATCGGTCCGGCGGTCGACGCGCGAAAGTTTCTAAGTCCGCTCTGCCCCGAATCATCGCTCCGGCGTCAACAATCGTCGTAGGACAAAAAATCGCCAGCCTATCTTGCAGGAAAAAATCCGGGGAACACGATGGCGTCGTCAAAAGTGCAGGTCGTCGAGCTCGTTTTCGAGAAAAAAAAAAAAAAATTCTCAAAATTCGACAAAAAAATAAAACGATCAGTGGACCGTGTAGAGAATCTAAAACTGCATAAGAATCGTATAAACGAAAATTGGCGTTCACGTGCTCGTTTTTGTGGAAAAAATTAAAAAAGCTCTCAAACTTCGAGATAAAAAAAAAAAAAACCGTCTACCAGGTAGCCAACGGTAAACGGTACAAGTATCGTACGGGCGAAAACGAGCGTTACCGTGCTCGTTTTCGAGTTATTGACGAAAAACAGCCTGGAGCGATCGGTCCGGCGGTCGACGCGCGAAAGTTTCTAAGTCCGCTCTGCTCCGAAACACCGCTCCGGCGTCAAAAATCGTCGTAGGACAAAAAATCGACACGCTATCTTGCAGGAAAAAATCCGGGGAACACGATGGCGTCGTCAAAAGTGCAGGTCGTCGAGCTCGTTTTCGAGAAAAAAAAAAAAAAATTCTCAAAATTCGACAAAAAAATAAAACGATCAGTGGACCGTGTAGAGAATATAAAACTGCATAAGAATCGTATAGACGAAAATTGGCGTTCACGTGCTCGTTTTTGTGGAAAAAATTAAAAAAGCTCTCAAACTTCGAGATAAAAAAAAAAAAAACCGTCTACCAGGTAGCCAACGGTAAACGGTACAAGTATCGTACGGGCGAAAACGAGCGTTACCGTGCTCGTTTTCGAGTTATTGACGAAAAACAGCCTGGAGCGATCGGTCCGGCGGTCGACGCGCGAAAGTTTCTAAGTCCGCTCTGCTCCGAAACACCGCTCCGGCGTCAAAAATCGTCGTAGGACAAAAAATCGACACGCTATCTTGCAGGAAAAAATCCGGGGAACACGATGGCGTCGTCAAAAGTGCAGGTCGTCGAGCTCGTTTTCGAGAAAAAAAAAAAAAAATTCTCAAAATTCGACAAAAAAATAAAACGATCACTGGACCGTGTAGAGAATCTAAAACTGCATAAGAATCGTATAGACGAAAATTGGCGTTCACGTGCTCGTTTTTGAGAAAAAAGTTAAAAAAGCTCTCAAAATTCGAGATAAAAAAAAAACAAACCATCTGCCAGGTAGCCAACGGTAAACGGTACAAGTATCGTACGGGCGAAAACGAGCGTTACCGTGCTCGTTTTCGAGTTATTGACGAAAAACAGCCTGGAGCGATCGGTCCGGCGGTCGACGCGCGAAAGTTTCTAAGTCCGCTCTGCCCCGAAACACCGCTCCGGCGTCAAAAATCGTCGTAGGACAAAAAATCGACACGCTATCTTGCAGGAAAAAATCCGGGGAACACGATGGCGTCGTCAAAAGTGCAGGTCGTCGAGCTCGTTTTCGAGAAAAAAAAAAAAAAATTCTCAAAATTCGACAAAAAAATAAAACGATCACTGGACCGTGTAGAGAATCTAAAACTGCATAAGAATAGTATAGACGAAAATTGGCGTTCACGTGCTCGTTTTTGAGAAAGAAGTTAAAAAAGCTCTCAAAATTCGAGATAAAAAAAAAACAAACCATCTGCCAGGTAGCCAACGGTAAACGGTACAAGTATCGTACGGGCGAAAACGAGCGTTACCGTGCTCGTTTTCGAGTTATTGACGAAAAACAGCCTGGAGCGATCGGTCCGGCGGTCGACGCGCGAAAGTTTCTAAGTCCGCTCTGCTCCGAATCATCGCTCCGGCGTCAAAAATCGTCGTAGGACAAAAAATCGACACGCTATCTTGCAGGAAAAAATCCGGGGAACACGATGGCGTCGTCAAAAGTGCAGGTCGTCGAGCTCGTTTTCGAGAAAAAAAAAAAAAAATTCTCAAAATTCGACAAAAAAATAAAACGATCATTGGACCGTGTAGAGAATCTAAAACTGCATAAGACTCGTATAGACGAAAATTGGCGTTCACGTGCTCGTTTTTGTGGAAAAAATTAAAAAAGCTCTCAAACTTCGAGGTAAAAAAAAAAAAAACCATCCACCGTGTAGCCAACGGAAAACGGTACAAGTACCGTACGGGCGAAAACGAGCGTTACCGTGCTCGTTTTCGAGTTATTGACGAAAAACAGCCTGGAGCGATCGGTCCGGCGGTCGACGCGCGAAAGTTTCTAAGTCCGCTCTGCCCCGAATCATCGCTCCGGCGTCAACAATCGTCGTAGGACAAAAAATCGCCAGCCTATCGTGCAGGAAAAAATCCGGGGAACACGATGGCGTCGTCAAAAGTGCAGGTCGTCGAGCTCGTTTTCGAGAAAAAAAAAAAAAAATTCTCAAAATTCGACAAAAAAATAAAACGATCAGTGGACCGTGTAGAGAATATAAAACTGCATAAGAATCGTATAGACGAAAATTGGCGTTCACGTGCTCGTTTTTGTGGAAAAAATTAAAAAAGCTCTCAAACTTCGAGATAAAAAAAAAAAAAACCGTCTACCAGGTAGCCAACGGTAAACGGTACAAGTATCGTACGGGCGAAAACGAGCGTTACCGTGCTCGTTTTCGAGTTATTGACGAAAAACAGCCTGGAGCGATCGGTCCGGCGGTCGACGCGCGAAAGTTTCTAAGTCCGCTCTGCTCCGAAACACCGCTCCGGCGTCAAAAATCGTCGTAGGACAAAAAATCGACACGCTATCTTGCAGGAAAAAATCCGGGGAACACGATGGCGTCGTCAAAAGTGCAGGTCGTCGAGCTCGTTTTCGAGAAAAAAAAAAAAAAATTCTCAAAATTCGACAAAAAAATAAAACGATCACTGGACCGTGTAGAGAATCTAAAACTGCATAAGAATCGTATAGACGAAAATTGGCGTTCACGTGCTCGTTTTTGTGGAAAAAATTAAAAAAGCTCTCAAACTTCGAGATAAAAAAAAAAAAAACCGTCTACCAGGTAGCCAACGGTAAACGGTACAAGTATCGTACGGGCGAAAACGAGCGTTACCGTGCTCGTTTTCGAGTTATTGACGAAAAACAGCCTGGAGCGATCGGTCCGGCGGTCGACGCGCGAAAGTTTCTAAGTCCGCTCTGCTCCGAAACACCGCTCCGGCGTCAAAAATCGTCGTAGGACAAAAAATCGACACGCTATCTTGCAGGAAAAAATCCGGGGAACACGATGGCGTCGTCAAAAGTGCAGGTCGTCGAGCTCGTTTTCGAGAAAAAAAAAAAAAAATTCTCAAAATTCGACAAAAAAATAAAACGATCACTGGACCGTGTAGAGAATCTAAAACTGCATAAGAATCGTATAGACGAAAATTGGCGTTCACGTGCTCGTTTTTGAGAAAAAAGTTAAAAAAGCTCTCAAAATTCGAGATAAAAAAAAAACAAACCATCTGCCAGGTAGCCAACGGTAAACGGTACAAGTATCGTACGGGCGAAAACGAGCGTTACCGTGCTCGTTTTCGAGTTATTGACGAAAAACAGCCTGGAGCGATCGGTCCGGCGGTCGACGCGCGAAAGTTTCTAAGTCCGCTCTGCCCCGAAACACCGCTCCGGCGTCAAAAATCGTCGTAGGACAAAAAATCGACACGCTATCTTGCAGGAAAAAATCCGGGGAACACGATGGCGTCGTCAAAAGTGCAGGTCGTCGAGCTCGTTTTCGAGAAAAAAAAAAAAAAATTCTCAAAATTCGACAAAAAAATAAAACGATCACTGGACCGTGTAGAGAATCTAAAACTGCATAAGAATAGTATAGACGAAAATTGGCGTTCACGTGCTCGTTTTTGAGAAAGAAGTTAAAAAAGCTCTCAAAATTCGAGATAAAAAAAAAACAAACCATCTGCCAGGTAGCCAACGGTAAACGGTACAAGTATCGTACGGGCGAAAACGAGCGTTACCGTGCTCGTTTTCGAGTTATTGACGAAAAACAGCCTGGAGCGATCGGTCCGGCGGTCGACGCGCGAAAGTTTCTAAGTCCGCTCTGCTCCGAATCATCGCTCCGGCGTCAAAAATCGTCGTAGGACAAAAAATCGACACGCTATCTTGCAGGAAAAAATCCGGGGAACACGATGGCGTCGTCAAAAGTGCAGGTCGTCGAGCTCGTTTTCGAGAAAAAAAAAAAAAAATTCTCAAAATTCGACAAAAAAATAAAACGATCATTGGACCGTGTAGAGAATCTAAAACTGCATAAGACTCGTATAGACGAAAATTGGCGTTCACGTGCTCGTTTTTGTGGAAAAAATTAAAAAAGCTCTCAAACTTCGAGGTAAAAAAAAAAAAAACCATCCACCGTGTAGCCAACGGAAAACGGTACAAGTACCGTACGGGCGAAAACGAGCGTTACCGTGCTCGTTTTCGAGTTATTGACGAAAAACAGCCTGGAGCGATCGGTCCGGCGGTCGACGCGCGAAAGTTTCTAAGTCCGCTCTGCCCCGAATCATCGCTCCGGCGTCAACAATCGTCGTAGGACAAAAAATCGCCAGCCTATCGTGCAGGAAAAAATCCGGGGAACACGATGGCGTCGTCAAAAGTGCAGGTCGTCGAGCTCGTTTTCGAGAAAAAAAAAAAAAAATTCTCAAAATTCGACAAAAAAATAAAACGATCAGTGGACCGTGTAGAGAATATAAAACTGCATAAGAATCGTATAGACGAAAATTGGCGTTCACGTGCTCGTTTTTGTGGAAAAAATTAAAAAAGCTCTCAAACTTCGAGATAAAAAAAAAAAAAACCGTCTACCAGGTAGCCAACGGTAAACGGTACAAGTATCGTACGGGCGAAAACGAGCGTTACCGTGCTCGTTTTCGAGTTATTGACGAAAAACAGCCTGGAGCGATCGGTCCGGCGGTCGACGCGCGAAAGTTTCTAAGTCCGCTCTGCTCCGAAACACCGCTCCGGCGTCAAAAATCGTCGTAGGACAAAAAATCGACACGCTATCTTGCAGGAAAAAATCCGGGGAACACGATGGCGTCGTCAAAAGTGCAGGTCGTCGAGCTCGTTTTCGAGAAAAAAAAAAAAAAATTCTCAAAATTCGACAAAAAAATAAAACGATCACTGGACCGTGTAGAGAATCTAAAACTGCATAAGAATCGTATAGACGAAAATTGGCGTTCACGTGCTCGTTTTTGAGAAAAAAGTTAAAAAAGCTCTCAAAATTCGAGATAAAAAAAAAACAAACCATCTGCCAGGTAGCCAACGGTAAACGGTACAAGTATCGTACGGGCGAAAACGAGCGTTACCGTGCTCGTTTTCGAGTTATTGACGAAAAACAGCCTGGAGCGATCGGTCCGGCGGTCGACGCGCGAAAGTTTCTAAGTCCGCTCTGCCCCGAAACACCGCTCCGGCGTCAAAAATCGTCGTAGGACAAAAAATCGACACGCTATCTTGCAGGAAAAAATCCGGGGAACACGATGGCGTCGTCAAAAGTGCAGGTCGTCGAGCTCGTTTTCGAGAAAAAAAAAAAAAAATTCTCAAAATTCGACAAAAAAATAAAACGATCACTGGACCGTGTAGAGAATCTAAAACTGCATAAGAATCGTATAGACGAAAATTGGCGTTCACGTGCTCGTTTTTGAGAAAAAAGTTAAAAAAGCTCTCAAAATTCGAGATAAAAAAAAAACAAACCATCTGCCAGGTAGCCAACGGTAAACGGTACAAGTATCGTACGGGCGAAAACGAGCGTTACCGTGCTCGTTTTCGAGTTATTGACGAAAAACAGCCTGGAGCGGTCGGTCCGGCGGTCGACGCGCGAAAGTTTCTAAGTCCGCTCTGCCCCGAAACACCGCTCCGGCGTCAAAAATCGTCGTAGGACAAAAAATCGACACGCTATCTTGCAGGAAAAAATCCGGGGAACACGATGGCGTCGTCAAAAGTGCAGGTCGTCGAGCTCGTTTTCGAGAAAAAAAAAAAAAAATTCTCAAAATTCGACAAAAAAATAAAACGATCACTGGACCGTGTAGAGAATCTAAAACTGCATAAGAATAGTATAGACGAAAATTGGCGTTCACGTGCTCGTTTTTGAGAAAGAAGTTAAAAAAGCTCTCAAAATTCGAGATAAAAAAAAAACAAACCATCTGCCAGGTAGCCAACGGTAAACGGTACAAGTATCGTACGGGCGAAAACGAGCGTTACCGTGCTCGTTTTCGAGTTATTGACGAAAAACAGCCTGGAGCGATCGGTCCGGCGGTCGACGCGCGAAAGTTTCTAAGTCCGCTCTGCTCCGAATCATCGCTCCGGCGTCAAAAATCGTCGTAGGACAAAAAATCGACACGCTATCTTGCAGGAAAAAATCCGGGGAACACGATGGCGTCGTCAAAAGTGCAGGTCGTCGAGCTCGTTTTCGAGAAAAAAAAAAAAAAATTCTCAAAATTCGACAAAAAAATAAAACGATCATTGGACCGTGTAGAGAATCTAAAACTGCATAAGACTCGTATAGACGAAAATTGGCGTTCACGTGCTCGTTTTTGTGGAAAAAATTAAAAAAGCTCTCAAACTTCGAGGTAAAAAAAAAAAAAACCATCCACCGTGTAGCCAACGGAAAACGGTACAAGTACCGTACGGGCGAAAACGAGCGTTACCGTGCTCGTTTTCGAGTTATTGACGAAAAACAGCCTGGAGCGATCGGTCCGGCGGTCGACGCGCGAAAGTTTCTAAGTCCGCTCTGCCCCGAATCATCGCTCCGGCGTCAACAATCGTCGTAGGACAAAAAATCGCCAGCCTATCTTGCAGGAAAAAATCCGGGGAACACGATGGCGTCGTCAAAAGTGCAGGTCGTCGAGCTCGTTTTCGAGAAAAAAAAAAAAAAATTCTCAAAATTGGACAAAAAAATAAAACGATCAGTGGACCGTGTAGAGAATCTAAAACTGCATAAGAATCGTATAGACGAAAATTGGCGTTCACGTGCTCGTTTTTGTGGAAAAAATTAAAAAAGCTCTCAAACTTCGAGATAAAAAAAAAAAAAACCGTCTACCAGGTAGCCAACGGTAAACGGTACAAGTATCGTACGGGCGAAAACGAGCGTTACCGTGCTCGTTTTCGAGTTATTGACGAAAAACAGCCTGGAGCGATCGGTCCGGCGGTCGACGCGCGAAAGTTTCTAAGTCCGCTCTGCTCCGAAACACCGCTCCGGCGTCAAAAATCGTCGTAGGACAAAAAATCGACACGCTATCTTGCAGGAAAAAATCCGGGGAACACGATGGCGTCGTCAAAAGTGCAGGTCGTCGAGCTCGTTTTCGAGAAAAAAAAAAAAAAATTCTCAAAATTCGACAAAAAAATAAAACGATCAGTGGACCGTGTAGAGAATATAAAACTGCATAAGAATCGTATAGACGAAAATTGGCGTTCACGTGCTCGTTTTTGTGGAAAAAATTAAAAAAGCTCTCAAACTTCGAGATAAAAAAAAAAAAAACCGTCTACCAGGTAGCCAACGGTAAACGGTACAAGTATCGTACGGGCGAAAACGAGCGTTACCGTGCTCGTTTTCGAGTTATTGACGAAAAACAGCCTGGAGCGATCGGTCCGGCGGTCGACGCGCGAAAGTTTCTAAGTCCGCTCTGCTCCGAAACACCGCTCCGGCGTCAAAAATCGTCGTAGGACAAAAAATCGACACGCTATCTTGCAGGAAAAAATCCGGGGAACACGATGGCGTCGTCAAAAGTGCAGGTCGTCGAGCTCGTTTTCGAGAAAAAAAAAAAAAAATTCTCAAAATTCGACAAAAAAATAAAACGATCACTGGACCGTGTAGAGAATCTAAAACTGCATAAGAATAGTATAGACGAAAATTGGCGTTCACGTGCTCGTTTTTGAGAAAAAAGTTAAAAAAGCTCTCAAAATTCGAGATAAAAAAAAAACAAACCATCTGCCAGGTAGCCAACGGTAAACGGTACAAGTATCGTACGGGCGAAAACGAGCGTTACCGTGCTCGTTTTCGAGTTATTGACGAAAAACAGCCTGGAGCGATCGGTCCGGCGGTCGACGCGCGAAAGTTTCTAAGTCCGCTCTGCTCCGAATCATCGCTCCGGCGTCAAAAATCGTCGTAGGACAAAAAATCGACACGCTATCTTGCAGGAAAAAATCCGGGGAACACGATGGCGTCGTCAAAAGTGCAGGTCGTCGAGCTCGTTTTCGAGAAAAAAAAAAAAAAATTCTCAAAATTCGACAAAAAAATAAAACGATCATTGGACCGTGTAGAGAATCTAAAACTGCATAAGACTCGTATAGACGAAAATTGGCGTTCACGTGCTCGTTTTTGTGGAAAAAATTAAAAAAGCTCTCAAACTTCGAGGTAAAAAAAAAAAAAACCATCCACCGTGTAGCCAACGGAAAACGGTACAAGTACCGTACGGGCGAAAACGAGTGTTACCGTGCTCGTTTTCGAGTTATTGACGAAAAACAGCCTGGAGCGATCGGTCCGGCGGTCGACGCGCGAAAGTTTCTAAGTCCGCTCTGCCCCGAATCATCGCTCCGGCGTCAACAATCGTCGTAGGACAAAAAATCGCCAGCCTATCTTGCAGGAAAAAATCCGGGGAACACGATGGCGTCGTCAAAAGTGCAGGTCGTCGAGCTCGTTTTCGAGAAAAAAAAAAAAAAATTCTCAAAATTCGACAAAAAAATAAAACGATCAGTGGACCGTGTAGAGAATCTAAAACTGCATAAGAATCGTATAAACGAAAATTGGCGTTCACGTGCTCGTTTTTGTGGAAAAAATTAAAAAAGCTCTCAAACTTCGAGATAAAAAAAAAAAAAACCGTCTACCAGGTAGCCAACGGTAAACGGTACAAGTATCGTACGGGCGAAAACGAGCGTTACCGTGCTCGTTTTCGAGTTATTGACGAAAAACAGCCTGGAGCGATCGGTCCGGCGGTCGACGCGCGAAAGTTTCTAAGTCCGCTCTGCTCCGAAACACCGCTCCGGCGTCAAAAATCGTCGTAGGACAAAAAATCGACACGCTATCTTGCAGGAAAAAATCCGGGGAACACGATGGCGTCGTCAAAAGTGCAGGTCGTCGAGCTCGTTTTCGAGAAAAAAAAAAAAAAATTCTCAAAATTCGACAAAAAAATAAAACGATCACTGGACCGTGTAGAGAATCTAAAACTGCATAAGAATCGTATAGACGAAAATTGGCGTTCACGTGCTCGTTTTTGAGAAAAAAGTTAAAAAAGCTCTCAAAATTCGAGATAAAAAAAAAACAAACCATCTGCCAGGTAGCCAACGGTAAACGGTACAAGTATCGTACGGGCGAAAACGAGCGTTACCGTGCTCGTTTTCGAGTTATTGACGAAAAACAGCCTGGAGCGATCGGTCCGGCGGTCGACGCGCGAAAGTTTCTAAGTCCGCTCTGCCCCGAAACACCGCTCCGGCGTCAAAAATCGTCGTAGGACAAAAAATCGACACGCTATCTTGCAGGAAAAAATCCGGGGAACACGATGGCGTCGTCAAAAGTGCAGGTCGTCGAGCTCGTTTTCGAGAAAAAAAAAAAAAAATTCTCAAAATTCGACAAAAAAATAAAACGATCACTGGACCGTGTAGAGAATCTAAAACTGCATAAGAATCGTATAGACGAAAATTGGCGTTCACGTGCTCGTTTTTGAGAAAAAAGTTAAAAAAGCTCTCAAAATTCGAGATAAAAAAAAAACAAACCATCTGCCAGGTAGCCAACGGTAAACGGTACAAGTATCGTACGGGCGAAAACGAGCGTTACCGTGCTCGTTTTCGAGTTATTGACGAAAAACAGCCTGGAGCGGTCGGTCCGGCGGTCGACGCGCGAAAGTTTCTAAGTCCGCTCTGCCCCGAAACACCGCTCCGGCGTCAAAAATCGTCGTAGGACAAAAAATCGACACGCTATCTTGCAGGAAAAAATCCGGGGAACACGATGGCGTCGTCAAAAGTGCAGGTCGTCGAGCTCGTTTTCGAGAAAAAAAAAAAAAAATTCTCAAAATTCGACAAAAAAATAAAACGATCACTGGACCGTGTAGAGAATCTAAAACTGCATAAGAATAGTATAGACGAAAATTGGCGTTCACGTGCTCGTTTTTGAGAAAGAAGTTAAAAAAGCTCTCAAAATTCGAGATAAAAAAAAAACAAACCATCTGCCAGGTAGCCAACGGTAAACGGTACAAGTATCGTACGGGCGAAAACGAGCGTTACCGTGCTCGTTTTCGAGTTATTGACGAAAAACAGCCTGGAGCGATCGGTCCGGCGGTCGACGCGCGAAAGTTTCTAAGTCCGCTCTGCTCCGAATCATCGCTCCGGCGTCAAAAATCGTCGTAGGACAAAAAATCGACACGCTATCTTGCAGGAAAAAATCCGGGGAACACGATGGCGTCGTCAAAAGTGCAGGTCGTCGAGCTCGTTTTCGAGAAAAAAAAAAAAAAATTCTCAAAATTCGACAAAAAAATAAAACGATCATTGGACCGTGTAGAGAATCTAAAACTGCATAAGACTCGTATAGACGAAAATTGGCGTTCACGTGCTCGTTTTTGTGGAAAAAATTAAAAAAGCTCTCAAACTTCGAGGTAAAAAAAAAAAAAACCATCCACCGTGTAGCCAACGGAAAACGGTACAAGTACCGTACGGGCGAAAACGAGCGTTACCGTGCTCGTTTTCGAGTTATTGACGAAAAACAGCCTGGAGCGATCGGTCCGGCGGTCGACGCGCGAAAGTTTCTAAGTCCGCTCTGCCCCGAATCATCGCTCCGGCGTCAACAATCGTCGTAGGACAAAAAATCGCCAGCCTATCTTGCAGGAAAAAATCCGGGGAACACGATGGCGTCGTCAAAAGTGCAGGTCGTCGAGCTCGTTTTCGAGAAAAAAAAAAAAAAATTCTCAAAATTGGACAAAAAAATAAAACGATCAGTGGACCGTGTAGAGAATCTAAAACTGCATAAGAATCGTATAGACGAAAATTGGCGTTCACGTGCTCGTTTTTGTGGAAAAAATTAAAAAAGCTCTCAAACTTCGAGATAAAAAAAAAAAAAACCGTCTACCAGGTAGCCAACGGTAAACGGTACAAGTATCGTACGGGCGAAAACGAGCGTTACCGTGCTCGTTTTCGAGTTATTGACGAAAAACAGCCTGGAGCGATCGGTCCGGCGGTCGACGCGCGAAAGTTTCTAAGTCCGCTCTGCTCCGAAACACCGCTCCGGCGTCAAAAATCGTCGTAGGACAAAAAATCGACACGCTATCTTGCAGGAAAAAATCCGGGGAACACGATGGCGTCGTCAAAAGTGCAGGTCGTCGAGCTCGTTTTCGAGAAAAAAAAAAAAAAATTCTCAAAATTCGACAAAAAAATAAAACGATCAGTGGACCGTGTAGAGAATATAAAACTGCATAAGAATCGTATAGACGAAAATTGGCGTTCACGTGCTCGTTTTTGTGGAAAAAATTAAAAAAGCTCTCAAACTTCGAGATAAAAAAAAAAAAAACCGTCTACCAGGTAGCCAACGGTAAACGGTACAAGTATCGTACGGGCGAAAACGAGCGTTACCGTGCTCGTTTTCGAGTTATTGACGAAAAACAGCCTGGAGCGATCGGTCCGGCGGTCGACGCGCGAAAGTTTCTAAGTCCGCTCTGCTCCGAAACACCGCTCCGGCGTCAAAAATCGTCGTAGGACAAAAAATCGACACGCTATCTTGCAGGAAAAAATCCGGGGAACACGATGGCGTCGTCAAAAGTGCAGGTCGTCGAGCTCGTTTTCGAGAAAAAAAAAAAAAAATTCTCAAAATTCGACAAAAAAATAAAACGATCACTGGACCGTGTAGAGAATCTAAAACTGCATAAGAATAGTATAGACGAAAATTGGCGTTCACGTGCTCGTTTTTGAGAAAAAAGTTAAAAAAGCTCTCAAAATTCGAGATAAAAAAAAAACAAACCATCTGCCAGGTAGCCAACGGTAAACGGTACAAGTATCGTACGGGCGAAAACGAGCGTTACCGTGCTCGTTTTCGAGTTATTGACGAAAAACAGCCTGGAGCGATCGGTCCGGCGGTCGACGCGCGAAAGTTTCTAAGTCCGCTCTGCTCCGAATCATCGCTCCGGCGTCAAAAATCGTCGTAGGACAAAAAATCGACACGCTATCTTGCAGGAAAAAATCCGGGGAACACGATGGCGTCGTCAAAAGTGCAGGTCGTCGAGCTCGTTTTCGAGAAAAAAAAAAAAAAATTCTCAAAATTCGACAAAAAAATAAAACGATCATTGGACCGTGTAGAGAATCTAAAACTGCATAAGACTCGTATAGACGAAAATTGGCGTTCACGTGCTCGTTTTTGTGGAAAAAATTAAAAAAGCTCTCAAACTTCGAGGTAAAAAAAAAAAAAACCATCCACCGTGTAGCCAACGGAAAACGGTACAAGTACCGTACGGGCGAAAACGAGCGTTACCGTGCTCGTTTTCGAGTTATTGACGAAAAACAGCCTGGAGCGATCGGTCCGGCGGTCGACGCGCGAAAGTTTCTAAGTCCGCTCTGCCCCGAATCATCGCTCCGGCGTCAACAATCGTCGTAGGACAAAAAATCGCCAGCCTATCTTGCAGGAAAAAATCCGGGGAACACGATGGCGTCGTCAAAAGTGCAGGTCGTCGAGCTCGTTTTCGAGAAAAAAAAAAAAAAATTCTCAAAATTGGACAAAAAAATAAAACGATCAGTGGACCGTGTAGAGAATCTAAAACTGCATAAGAATCGTATAGACGAAAATTGGCGTTCACGTGCTCGTTTTTGTGGAAAAAATTAAAAAAGCTCTCAAACTTCGAGATAAAAAAAAAAAAAACCGTCTACCAGGTAGCCAACGGTAAACGGTACAAGTATCGTACGGGCGAAAACGAGCGTTACCGTGCTCGTTTTCGAGTTATTGACGAAAAACAGCCTGGAGCGATCGGTCCGGCGGTCGACGCGCGAAAGTTTCTAAGTCCGCTCTGCTCCGAAACACCGCTCCGGCGTCAAAAATCGTCGTAGGACAAAAAATCGACACGCTATCTTGCAGGAAAAAATCCGGGGAACACGATGGCGTCGTCAAAAGTGCAGGTCGTCGAGCTCGTTTTCGAGAAAAAAAAAAAAAAATTCTCAAAATTCGACAAAAAAATAAAACGATCAGTGGACCGTGTAGAGAATATAAAACTGCATAAGAATCGTATAGACGAAAATTGGCGTTCACGTGCTCGTTTTTGTGGAAAAAATTAAAAAAGCTCTCAAACTTCGAGATAAAAAAAAAAAAAACCGTCTACCAGGTAGCCAACGGTAAACGGTACAAGTATCGTACGGGCGAAAACGAGCGTTACCGTGCTCGTTTTCGAGTTATTGACGAAAAACAGCCTGGAGCGATCGGTCCGGCGGTCGACGCGCGAAAGTTTCTAAGTCCGCTCTGCTCCGAAACACCGCTCCGGCGTCAAAAATCGTCGTAGGACAAAAAATCGACACGCTATCTTGCAGGAAAAAATCCGGGGAACACGATGGCGTCGTCAAAAGTGCAGGTCGTCGAGCTCGTTTTCGAGAAAAAAAAAAAAAAATTCTCAAAATTCGACAAAAAAATAAAACGATCACTGGACCGTGTAGAGAATCTAAAACTGCATAAGAATAGTATAGACGAAAATTGGCGTTCACGTGCTCGTTTTTGAGAAAAAAGTTAAAAAAGCTCTCAAAATTCGAGATAAAAAAAAAACAAACCATCTGCCAGGTAGCCAACGGTAAACGGTACAAGTATCGTACGGGCGAAAACGAGCGTTACCGTGCTCGTTTTCGAGTTATTGACGAAAAACAGCCTGGAGCGATCGGTCCGGCGGTCGACGCGCGAAAGTTTCTAAGTCCGCTCTGATCCGAATCATCGCTCCGGCGTCAAAAATCGTCGTAGGACAAAAAATCGACACGCTATCTTGCAGGAAAAAATCCGGGGAACACGATGGCGTCGTCAAAAGTGCAGGTCGTCGAGCTCGTTTTCGAGAAAAAAAAAAAAAAATTCTCAAAATTCGACAAAAAAATAAAACGATCATTGGACCGTGTAGAGAATCTAAAACTGCATAAGACTCGTATAGACGAAAATTGGCGTTCACGTGCTCGTTTTTGTGGAAAAAATTAAAAAAGCTCTCAAACTTCGAGGTAAAAAAAAAAAAAACCATCCACCGTGTAGCCAACGGAAAACGGTACAAGTACCGTACGGGCGAAAACGAGTGTTACCGTGCTCGTTTTCGAGTTATTGACGAAAAACAGCCTGGAGCGATCGGTCCGGCGGTCGACGCGCGAAAGTTTCTAAGTCCGCTCTGCCCCGAATCATCGCTCCGGCGTCAACAATCGTCGTAGGACAAAAAATCGCCAGCCTATCTTGCAGGAAAAAATCCGGGGAACACGATGGCGTCGTCAAAAGTGCAGGTCGTCGAGCTCGTTTTCGAGAAAAAAAAAAAAAAATTCTCAAAATTCGACAAAAAAATAAAACGATCAGTGGACCGTGTAGAGAATCTAAAACTGCATAAGAATCGTATAAACGAAAATTGGCGTTCACGTGCTCGTTTTTGTGGAAAAAATTAAAAAAGCTCTCAAACTTCGAGATAAAAAAAAAAAAAACCGTCTACCAGGTAGCCAACGGTAAACGGTACAAGTATCGTACGGGCGAAAACGAGCGTTACCGTGCTCGTTTTCGAGTTATTGACGAAAAACAGCCTGGAGCGATCGGTCCGGCGGTCGACGCGCGAAAGTTTCTAAGTCCGCTCTGCTCCGAAACACCGCTCCGGCGTCAAAAATCGTCGTAGGACAAAAAATCGACACGCTATCTTGCAGGAAAAAATCCGGGGAACACGATGGCGTCGTCAAAAGTGCAGGTCGTCGAGCTCGTTTTCGAGAAAAAAAAAAAAAAATTCTCAAAATTCGACAAAAAAATAAAACGATCAGTGGACCGTGTAGAGAATATAAAACTGCATAAGAATCGTATAGACGAAAATTGGCGTTCACGTGCTCGTTTTTGTGGAAAAAATTAAAAAAGCTCTCAAACTTCGAGATAAAAAAAAAAAAAACCGTCTACCAGGTAGCCAACGGTAAACGGTACAAGTATCGTACGGGCGAAAACGAGCGTTACCGTGCTCGTTTTCGAGTTATTGACGAAAAACAGCCTGGAGCGATCGGTCCGGCGGTCGACGCGCGAAAGTTTCTAAGTCCGCTCTGCTCCGAAACACCGCTCCGGCGTCAAAAATCGTCGTAGGACAAAAAATCGACACGCTATCTTGCAGGAAAAAATCCGGGGAACACGATGGCGTCGTCAAAAGTGCAGGTCGTCGAGCTCGTTTTCGAGAAAAAAAAAAAAAAATTCTCAAAATTCGACAAAAAAATAAAACGATCACTGGACCGTGTAGAGAATCTAAAACTGCATAAGAATCGTATAGACGAAAATTGGCGTTCACGTGCTCGTTTTTGAGAAAAAAGTTAAAAAAGCTCTCAAAATTCGAGATAAAAAAAAAACAAACCATCTGCCAGGTAGCCAACGGTAAACGGTACAAGTATCGTACGGGCGAAAACGAGCGTTACCGTGCTCGTTTTCGAGTTATTGACGAAAAACAGCCTGGAGCGATCGGTCCGGCGGTCGACGCGCGAAAGTTTCTAAGTCCGCTCTGCTCCGAATCATCGCTCCGGCGTCAAAAATCGTCGTAGGACAAAAAATCGACACGCTATCTTGCAGGAAAAAATCCGGGGAACACGATGGCGTCGTCAAAAGTGCAGGTCGTCGAGCTCGTTTTCGAGAAAAAAAAAAAAAAATTCTCAAAATTCGACAAAAAAATAAAACGATCATTGGACCGTGTAGAGAATCTAAAACTGCATAAGACTCGTATAGACGAAAATTGGCGTTCACGTGCTCGTTTTTGTGGAAAAAATTAAAAAAGCTCTCAAACTTCGAGGTAAAAAAAAAAAAAACCATCCACCGTGTAGCCAACGGAAAACGGTACAAGTACCGTACGGGCGAAAACGAGCGTTACCGTGCTCGTTTTCGAGTTATTGACGAAAAACAGCCTGGAGCGATCGGTCCGGCGGTCGACGCGCGAAAGTTTCTAAGTCCGCTCTGCCCCGAATCATCGCTCCGGCGTCAACAATCGTCGTAGGACAAAAAATCGCCAGCCTATCGTGCAGGAAAAAATCCGGGGAACACGATGGCGTCGTCAAAAGTGCAGGTCGTCGAGCTCGTTTTCGAGAAAAAAAAAAAAAAATTCTCAAAATTCGACAAAAAAATAAAACGATCAGTGGACCGTGTAGAGAATATAAAACTGCATAAGAATCGTATAGACGAAAATTGGCGTTCACGTGCTCGTTTTTGTGGAAAAAATTAAAAAAGCTCTCAAACTTCGAGATAAAAAAAAAAAAAACCGTCTACCAGGTAGCCAACGGTAAACGGTACAAGTATCGTACGGGCGAAAACGAGCGTTACCGTGCTCGTTTTCGAGTTATTGACGAAAAACAGCCTGGAGCGATCGGTCCGGCGGTCGACGCGCGAAAGTTTCTAAGTCCGCTCTGCTCCGAAACACCGCTCCGGCGTCAAAAATCGTCGTAGGACAAAAAATCGACACGCTATCTTGCAGGAAAAAATCCGGGGAACACGATGGCGTCGTCAAAAGTGCAGGTCGTCGAGCTCGTTTTCGAGAAAAAAAAAAAAAAATTCTCAAAATTCGACAAAAAAATAAAACGATCACTGGACCGTGTAGAGAATCTAAAACTGCATAAGAATCGTATAGACGAAAATTGGCGTTCACGTGCTCGTTTTTGAGAAAAAAGTTAAAAAAGCTCTCAAAATTCGAGATAAAAAAAAAACAAACCATCTGCCAGGTAGCCAACGGTAAACGGTACAAGTATCGTACGGGCGAAAACGAGCGTTACCGTGCTCGTTTTCGAGTTATTGACGAAAAACAGCCTGGAGCGATCGGTCCGGCGGTCGACGCGCGAAAGTTTCTAAGTCCGCTCTGCCCCGAAACACCGCTCCGGCGTCAAAAATCGTCGTAGGACAAAAAATCGACACGCTATCTTGCAGGAAAAAATCCGGGGAACACGATGGCGTCGTCAAAAGTGCAGGTCGTCGAGCTCGTTTTCGAGAAAAAAAAAAAAAAATTCTCAAAATTCGACAAAAAAATAAAACGATCACTGGACCGTGTAGAGAATCTAAAACTGCATAAGAATCGTATAGACGAAAATTGGCGTTCACGTGCTCGTTTTTGAGAAAAAAGTTAAAAAAGCTCTCAAAATTCGAGATAAAAAAAAAACAAACCATCTGCCAGGTAGCCAACGGTAAACGGTACAAGTATCGTACGGGCGAAAACGAGCGTTACCGTGCTCGTTTTCGAGTTATTGACGAAAAACAGCCTGGAGCGGTCGGTCCGGCGGTCGACGCGCGAAAGTTTCTAAGTCCGCTCTGCCCCGAAACACCGCTCCGGCGTCAAAAATCGTCGTAGGACAAAAAATCAACACGCTATCTTGCAGGAAAAAATCCGGGGAACACGATGGCGTCGTCAAAAGTGCAGGTCGTCGAGCTCGTTTTCGAGAAAAAAAAAAAAAAATTCTCAAAATTCGACAAAAAAATAAAACGATCACTGGACCGTGTAGAGAATCTAAAACTGCATAAGAATAGTATAGACGAAAATTGGCGTTCACGTGCTCGTTTTTGAGAAAGAAGTTAAAAAAGCTCTCAAAATTCGAGATAAAAAAAAAACAAACCATCTGCCAGGTAGCCAACGGTAAACGGTACAAGTATCGTACGGGCGAAAACGAGCGTTACCGTGCTCGTTTTCGAGTTATTGACGAAAAACAGCCTGGAGCGATCGGTCCGGCGGTCGACGCGCGAAAGTTTCTAAGTCCGCTCTGCTCCGAATCATCGCTCCGGCGTCAAAAATCGTCGTAGGACAAAAAATCGACACGCTATCTTGCAGGAAAAAATCCGGGGAACACGATGGCGTCGTCAAAAGTGCAGGTCGTCGAGCTCGTTTTCGAGAAAAAAAAAAAAAAATTCTCAAAATTCGACAAAAAAATAAAACGATCAGTGGACCGTGTAGAGAATCTAAAACTGCATAAGAATCGTATAGACGAAAATTGGCGTTCACGTGCTCGTTTTTGTGGAAAAAATTAAAAAAGCTCTCAAACTTCGAGATAAAAAAAAAAAAAACCGTCTACCAGGTAGCCAACGGTAAACGGTACAAGTATCGTACGGGCGAAAACGAGCGTTACCGTGCTCGTTTTCGAGTTATTGACGAAAAACAGCCTGGAGCGATCGGTCCGGCGGTCGACGCGCGAAAGTTTCTAAGTCCGCTCTGCTCCGAAACACCGCTCCGGCGTCAAAAATCGTCGTAGGACAAAAAATCGACACGCTATCTTGCAGGAAAAAATCCGGGGAACACGATGGCGTCGTCAAAAGTGCAGGTCGTCGAGCTCGTTTTCGAGAAAAAAAAAAAAAAATTCTCAAAATTCGACAAAAAAATAAAACGATCAGTGGACCGTGTAGAGAATATAAAACTGCATAAGAATCGTATAGACGAAAATTGGCGTTCACGTGCTCGTTTTTGTGGAAAAAATTAAAAAAGCTCTCAAACTTCGAGATAAAAAAAAAAAAAACCGTCTACCAGGTAGCCAACGGTAAACGGTACAAGTATCGTACGGGCGAAAACGAGCGTTACCGTGCTCGTTTTCGAGTTATTGACGAAAAACAGCCTGGAGCGATCGGTCCGGCGGTCGACGCGCGAAAGTTTCTAAGTCCGCTCTGCTCCGAAACACCGCTCCGGCGTCAAAAATCGTCGTAGGACAAAAAATCGACACGCTATCTTGCAGGAAAAAATCCGGGGAACACGATGGCGTCGTCAAAAGTGCAGGTCGTCGAGCTCGTTTTCGAGAAAAAAAAAAAAAAATTCTCAAAATTCGACAAAAAAATAAAACGATCACTGGACCGTGTAGAGAATCTAAAACTGCATAAGAATCGTATAGACGAAAATTGGCGTTCACGTGCTCGTTTTTGAGAAAAAAGTTAAAAAAGCTCTCAAAATTCGAGATAAAAAAAAAACAAACCATCTGCCAGGTAGCCAACGGTAAACGGTACAAGTATCGTACGGGCGAAAACGAGCGTTACCGTGCTCGTTTTCGAGTTATTGACGAAAAACAGCCTGGAGCGATCGGTCCGGCGGTCGACGCGCGAAAGTTTCTAAGTCCGCTCTGCTCCGAATCATCGCTCCGGCGTCAAAAATCGTCGTAGGACAAAAAATCGACACCCTATCTTGCAGGAAAAAATCCGGGGAACACGATGGCGTCGTCAAAAGTGCAGGTCGTCGAGCTCGTTTTCGAGAAAAAAAAAAAAAAATTCTCAAAACTCGACAAAAAAATAAAACGATCAGTGGGCCGTGTAGAGAATATAAAACTGCATAAGAATCGTATAGACGAAAATTGGCGTTCACGTGCTCGTTTTTGTGGAAAAAATTAAAAAAGCTCTCAAACTTCGAGATAAAAAAAAAAAAAACCGTCTACCAGGTAGCCAACGGTAAACGGTACAAGTATCGTACGGGCGAAAACGAGCGTTACCGTGCTCGTTTTCGAGTTATTGACGAAAAACAGCCTGGAGCGATCGGTCCGGCGGTCGACGCGCGAAAGTTTCTAAGTCCGCTCTGCCCCGAAACACCGCTCCGGCGTCAAAAATCGTCGTAGGACAAAAAATCGACACGCTATCTTGCAGGAAAAAATCCGGGGAACACGATGGCGTCGTCAAAAGTGCAGGTCGTCGAGCTCGTTTTCGAGAAAAAAAAAAAAAATTCTCAAAATTCGACAAAAAAATAAAACGATCAGTGGACCGTGTAGAGAATATAAAACTGCATAAGAATCGTATAGACGAAAATTGGCGTTCACGTGCTCGTTTTTGTGGAAAAAATTAAAAAAGCTCTCAAACTTCGAGATAAAAAAAAAAAAAACCGTCTACCAGGTAGCCAACGGTAAACGGTACAAGTATCGTACGGGCGAAAACGAGCGTTACCGTGCTCGTTTTCGAGTTATTGACGAAAAACAGCCTGGAGCGATCGGTCCGGCGGTCGACGCGCGAAAGTTTCTAAGTCCGCTCTGCTCCGAAACACCGCTCCGGCGTCAAAAATCGTCGTAGGACAAAAAATCGACACGCTATCTTGCAGGAAAAAATCCGGGGAACACGATGGCGTCGTCAAAAGTGCAGGTCGTCGAGCTCGTTTTCGAGAAAAAAAAAAAAAAATTCTCAAAATTCGACAAAAAAATAAAACGATCAGTGGACCGTGTAGAGAATCTAAAACTGCATAAGAATAGTATAGACGAAAATTGGCGTTCACGTGCTCGTTTTTGAGAAAAAAGTTAAAAAAGCTCTCAAAATTCGAGATAAAAAAAAAACAAACCATCTGCCAGGTAGCCAACGGTAAACGGTACAAGTATCGTACGGGCGAAAACGAGCGTTACCGTGCTCGTTTTCGAGTTATTGACGAAAAACAGCCTGGAGCGATCGGTCCGGCGGTCGACGCGCGAAAGTTTCTAAGTCCGCTCTGCTCCGAAACACCGCTCCGGCGTCAAAAATCGTCGTAGGACAAAAAATCGACACGCTATCTTGCAGGAAAAAATCCGGGGAACACGATGGCGTCGTCAAAAGTGCAGGTCGTCGAGCTCGTTTTCGAGAAAAAAAAAAAAAAATTCTCAAAATTCGACAAAAAAATAAAACGATCACTGGACCGTGTAGAGAATCTAAAACTGCATAAGAATAGTATAGACGAAAATTGGCGTTCACGTGCTCGTTTTTGAGAAAAAAGTTAAAAAAGCTCTCAAAATTCGAGATAAAAAAAAAACAAACCATCTGCCAGGTAGCCAACGGTAAACGGTACAAGTATCGTACGGGCGAAAACGAGCGTTACCGTGCTCGTTTTCGAGTTATTGACGAAAAACAGCCTGGAGCGATCGGTCCGGCGGTCGACGCGCGAAAGTTTCTAAGTCCGCTCTGCTCCGAATCATCGCTCCGGCGTCAAAAATCGTCGTAGGACAAAAAATCGACACGCTATCTTGCAGGAAAAAATCCGGGGAACACGATGGCGTCGTCAAAAGTGCAGGTCGTCGAGCTCGTTTTCGAGAAAAAAAAAAAAAAATTCTCAAAATTCGACAAAAAAATAAAACGATCATTGGACCGTGTAGAGAATCTAAAACTGCATAAGACTCGTATAGACGAAAATTGGCGTTCACGTGCTCGTTTTTGTGGAAAAAATTAAAAAAGCTCTCAAACTTCGAGGTAAAAAAAAAAAAAACCATCCACCGTGTAGCCAACGGAAAACGGTACAAGTACCGTACGGGCGAAAACGAGTGTTACCGTGCTCGTTTTCGAGTTATTGACGAAAAACAGCCTGGAGCGATCGGTCCGGCGGTCGACGCGCGAAAGTTTCTAAGTCCGCTCTGCCCCGAATCATCGCTCCGGCGTCAACAATCGTCGTAGGACAAAAAATCGCCAGCCTATCTTGCAGGAAAAAATCCGGGGAACACGATGGCGTCGTCAAAAGTGCAGGTCGTCGAGCTCGTTTTCGAGAAAAAAAAAAAAAAATTCTCAAAATTCGACAAAAAAATAAAACGATCAGTGGACCGTGTAGAGAATCTAAAACTGCATAAGAATCGTATAAACGAAAATTGGCGTTCACGTGCTCGTTTTTGTGGAAAAAATTAAAAAAGCTCTCAAACTTCGAGATAAAAAAAAAAAAAACCGTCTACCAGGTAGCCAACGGTAAACGGTACAAGTATCGTACGGGCGAAAACGAGCGTTACCGTGCTCGTTTTCGAGTTATTGACGAAAAACAGCCTGGAGCGATCGGTCCGGCGGTCGACGCGCGAAAGTTTCTAAGTCCGCTCTGCTCCGAAACACCGCTCCGGCGTCAAAAATCGTCGTAGGACAAAAAATCGACACGCTATCTTGCAGGAAAAAATCCGGGGAACACGATGGCGTCGTCAAAAGTGCAGGTCGTCGAGCTCGTTTTCGAGAAAAAAAAAAAAAAATTCTCAAAATTCGACAAAAAAATAAAACGATCAGTGGACCGTGTAGAGAATATAAAACTGCATAAGAATCGTATAGACGAAAATTGGCGTTCACGTGCTCGTTTTTGTGGAAAAAATTAAAAAAGCTCTCAAACTTCGAGAAAAAAAAAAAAAAACCGTCTACCAGGTAGCCAACGGTAAACGGTACAAGTATCGTACGGGCGAAAACGAGCGTTACCGTGCTCGTTTTCGAGTTATTGACGAAAAACAGCCTGGAGCGATCGGTCCGGCGGTCGACGCGCGAAAGTTTCTAAGTCCGCTCTGCTCCGAAACACCGCTCCGGCGTCAAAAATCGTCGTAGGACAAAAAATCGACACGCTATCTTGCAGGAAAAAATCCGGGGAACACGATGGCGTCGTCAAAAGTGCAGGTCGTCGAGCTCGTTTTCGAGAAAAAAAAAAAAAAATTCTCAAAATTCGACAAAAAAATAAAACGATCACTGGACCGTGTAGAGAATCTAAAACTGCATAAGAATAGTATAGACGAAAATTGGCGTTCACGTGCTCGTTTTTGAGAAAAAAGTTAAAAAAGCTCTCAAAATTCGAGATAAAAAAAAAACAAACCATCTGCCAGGTAGCCAACGGTAAACGGTACAAGTATCGTACGGGCGAAAACGAGCGTTACCGTGCTCGTTTTCGAGTTATTGACGAAAAACAGCCTGGAGCGATCGGTCCGGCGGTCGACGCGCGAAAGTTTCTAAGTCCGCTCTGCCCCGAAACACCGCTCCGGCGTCAAAAATCGTCGTAGGACAAAAAATCGACACGCTATCTTGCAGGAAAAAATCCGGGGAACACGATGGCGTCGTCAAAAGTGCAGGTCGTCGAGCTCGTTTTCGAGAAAAAAAAAAAAAAATTCTCAAAATTCGACAAAAAAATAAAACGATCACTGGACCGTGTAGAGAATCTAAAACTGCATAAGAATAGTATAGACGAAAATTGGCGTTCACGTGCTCGTTTTTGAGAAAGAAGTTAAAAAAGCTCTCAAAATTCGAGATAAAAAAAAAACAAACCATCTGCCAGGTAGCCAACGGTAAACGGTACAAGTATCGTACGGGCGAAAACGAGCGTTACCGTGCTCGTTTTCGAGTTATTGACGAAAAACAGCCTGGAGCGATCGGTCCGGCGGTCGACGCGCGAAAGTTTCTAAGTCCGCTCTGCTCCGAATCATCGCTCCGGCGTCAAAAATCGTCGTAGGACAAAAAATCGACACGCTATCTTGCAGGAAAAAATCCGGGGAACACGATGGCGTCGTCAAAAGTGCAGGTCGTCGAGCTCGTTTTCGAGAAAAAAAAAAAAAAATTCTCAAAATTCGACAAAAAAATAAAACGATCATTGGACCGTGTAGAGAATCTAAAACTGCATAAGACTCGTATAGACGAAAATTGGCGTTCACGTGCTCGTTTTTGTGGAAAAAATTAAAAAAGCTCTCAAACTTCGAGGTAAAAAAAAAAAAAACCATCCACCGTGTAGCCAACGGAAAACGGTACAAGTACCGTACGGGCGAAAACGAGCGTTACCGTGCTCGTTTTCGAGTTATTGACGAAAAACAGCCTGGAGCGATCGGTCCGGCGGTCGACGCGCGAAAGTTTCTAAGTCCGCTCTGCCCCGAATCATCGCTCCGGCGTCAACAATCGTCGTAGGACAAAAAATCGCCAGCCTATCGTGCAGGAAAAAATCCGGGGAACACGATGGCGTCGTCAAAAGTGCAGGTCGTCGAGCTCGTTTTCGAGAAAAAAAAAAAAAAATTCTCAAAATTCGACAAAAAAATAAAACGATCAGTGGACCGTGTAGAGAATATAAAACTGCATAAGAATCGTATAGACGAAAATTGGCGTTCACGTGCTCGTTTTTGTGGAAAAAATTAAAAAAGCTCTCAAACTTCGAGATAAAAAAAAAAAAAACCGTCTACCAGGTAGCCAACGGTAAACGGTACAAGTATCGTACGGGCGAAAACGAGCGTTACCGTGCTCGTTTTCGAGTTATTGACGAAAAACAGCCTGGAGCGATCGGTCCGGCGGTCGACGCGCGAAAGTTTCTAAGTCCGCTCTGCTCCGAAACACCGCTCCGGCGTCAAAAATCGTCGTAGGACAAAAAATCGACACGCTATCTTGCAGGAAAAAATCCGGGGAACACGATGGCGTCGTCAAAAGTGCAGGTCGTCGAGCTCGTTTTCGAGAAAAAAAAAAAAAAATTCTCAAAATTCGACAAAAAAATAAAACGATCACTGGACCGTGTAGAGAATCTAAAACTGCATAAGAATCGTATAGACGAAAATTGGCGTTCACGTGCTCGTTTTTGAGAAAAAAGTTAAAAAAGCTCTCAAAATTCGAGATAAAAAAAAAACAAACCATCTGCCAGGTAGCCAACGGTAAACGGTACAAGTATCGTACGGGCGAAAACGAGCGTTACCGTGCTCGTTTTCGAGTTATTGACGAAAAACAGCCTGGAGCGATCGGTCCGGCGGTCGACGCGCGAAAGTTTCTAAGTCCGCTCTGCCCCGAAACACCGCTCCGGCGTCAAAAATCGTCGTAGGACAAAAAATCGACACGCTATCTTGCAGGAAAAAATCCGGGGAACACGATGGCGTCGTCAAAAGTGCAGGTCGTCGAGCTCGTTTTCGAGAAAAAAAAAAAAAAATTCTCAAAATTCGACAAAAAAATAAAACGATCACTGGACCGTGTAGAGAATCTAAAACTGCATAAGAATCGTATAGACGAAAATTGGCGTTCACGTGCTCGTTTTTGAGAAAAAAGTTAAAAAAGCTCTCAAAATTCGAGATAAAAAAAAAACAAACCATCTGCCAGGTAGCCAACGGTAAACGGTACAAGTATCGTACGGGCGAAAACGAGCGTTACCGTGCTCGTTTTCGAGTTATTGACGAAAAACAGCCTGGAGCGGTCGGTCCGGCGGTCGACGCGCGAAAGTTTCTAAGTCCGCTCTGCCCCGAAACACCGCTCCGGCGTCAAAAATCGTCGTAGGACAAAAAATCGACACGCTATCTTGCAGGAAAAAATCCGGGGAACACGATGGCGTCGTCAAAAGTGCAGGTCGTCGAGCTCGTTTTCGAGAAAAAAAAAAAAAAATTCTCAAAATTCGACAAAAAAATAAAACGATCACTGGACCGTGTAGAGAATCTAAAACTGCATAAGAATAGTATAGACGAAAATTGGCGTTCACGTGCTCGTTTTTGAGAAAGAAGTTAAAAAAGCTCTCAAAATTCGAGATAAAAAAAAAACAAACCATCTGCCAGGTAGCCAACGGTAAACGGTACAAGTATCGTACGGGCGAAAACGAGCGTTACCGTGCTCGTTTTCGAGTTATTGACGAAAAACAGCCTGGAGCGATCGGTCCGGCGGTCGACGCGCGAAAGTTTCTAAGTCCGCTCTGCTCCGAATCATCGCTCCGGCGTCAAAAATCGTCGTAGGACAAAAAATCGACACGCTATCTTGCAGGAAAAAATCCGGGGAACACGATGGCGTCGTCAAAAGTGCAGGTCGTCGAGCTCGTTTTCGAGAAAAAAAAAAAAAAATTCTCAAAATTCGACAAAAAAATAAAACGATCATTGGACCGTGTAGAGAATCTAAAACTGCATAAGACTCGTATAGACGAAAATTGGCGTTCACGTGCTCGTTTTTGTGGAAAAAATTAAAAAAGCTCTCAAACTTCGAGGTAAAAAAAAAAAAAACCATCCACCGTGTAGCCAACGGAAAACGGTACAAGTACCGTACGGGCGAAAACGAGCGTTACCGTGCTCGTTTTCGAGTTATTGACGAAAAACAGCCTGGAGCGATCGGTCCGGCGGTCGACGCGCGAAAGTTTCTAAGTCCGCTCTGCCCCGAATCATCGCTCCGGCGTCAACAATCGTCGTAGGACAAAAAATCGCCAGCCTATCTTGCAGGAAAAAATCCGGGGAACACGATGGCGTCGTCAAAAGTGCAGGTCGTCGAGCTCGTTTTCGAGAAAAAAAAAAAAAAATTCTCAAAATTCGACAAAAAAATAAAACGATCAGTGGACCGTGTAGAGAATATAAAACTGCATAAGAATCGTATAGACGAAAATTGGCGTTCACGTGCTCGTTTTTGTGGAAAAAATTAAAAAAGCTCTCAAACTTCGAGATAAAAAAAAAAAAAACCGTCTACCAGGTAGCCAACGGTAAACGGTACAAGTATCGTACGGGCGAAAACGAGCGTTACCGTGCTCGTTTTCGAGTTATTGACGAAAAACAGCCTGGAGCGATCGGTCCGGCGGTCGACGCGCGAAAGTTTCTAAGTCCGCTCTGCTCCGAAACACCGCTCCGGCGTCAAAAATCGTCGTAGGACAAAAAATCGACACGCTATCTTGCAGGAAAAAATCCGGGGAACACGATGGCGTCGTCAAAAGTGCAGGTCGTCGAGCTCGTTTTCGAGAAAAAAAAAAAAAAATTCTCAAAATTCGACAAAAAAATAAAACGATCACTGGACCGTGTAGAGAATCTAAAACTGCATAAGAATCGTATAGACGAAAATTGGCGTTCACGTGCTCGTTTTTGAGAAAAAAGTTAAAAAAGCTCTCAAAATTCGAGATAAAAAAAAAACAAACCATCTGCCAGGTAGCCAACGGTAAACGGTACAAGTATCGTACGGGCGAAAACGAGCGTTACCGTGCTCGTTTTCGAGTTATTGACGAAAAACAGCCTGGAGCGATCGGTCCGGCGGTCGACGCGCGAAAGTTTCTAAGTCCGCTCTGCTCCGAATCATCGCTCCGGCGTCAAAAATCGTCGTAGGACAAAAAATCGACACCCTATCTTGCAGGAAAAAATCCGGGGAACACGATGGCGTCGTCAAAAGTGCAGGTCGTCGAGCTCGTTTTCGAGAAAAAAAAAAAAAAATTCTCAAAACTCGACAAAAAAATAAAACGATCAGTGGACCGTGTAGAGAATATAAAACTGCATAAGAATCGTATAGACGAAAATTGGCGTTCACGTGCTCGTTTTTGTGGAAAAAATTAAAAAAGCTCTCAAACTTCGAGATAAAAAAAAAAAAAACCGTCTACCAGGTAGCCAACGGTAAACGGTACAAGTATCGTACGGGCGAAAACGAGCGTTACCGTGCTCGTTTTCGAGTTATTGACGAAAAACAGCCTGGAGCGATCGGTCCGGCGGTCGACGCGCGAAAGTTTCTAAGTCCGCTCTGCCCCGAAACACCGCTCCGGCGTCAAAAATCGTCGTAGGACAAAAAATCGACACGCTATCTTGCAGGAAAAAATCCGGGGAACACGATGGCGTCGTCAAAAGTGCAGGTCGTCGAGCTCGTTTTCGAGAAAAAAAAAAAAAATTCTCAAAATTCGACAAAAAAATAAAACGATCAGTGGACCGTGTAGAGAATATAAAACTGCATAAGAATCGTATAGACGAAAATTGGCGTTCACGTGCTCGTTTTTGTGGAAAAAATTAAAAAAGCTCTCAAACTTCGAGATAAAAAAAAAAAAAACCGTCTACCAGGTAGCCAACGGTAAACGGTACAAGTATCGTACGGGCGAAAACGAGCGTTACCGTGCTCGTTTTCGAGTTATTGACGAAAAACAGCCTGGAGCGATCGGTCCGGCGGTCGACGCGCGAAAGTTTCTAAGTCCGCTCTGCTCCGAAACACCGCTCCGGCGTCAAAAATCGTCGTAGGACAAAAAATCGACACGCTATCTTGCAGGAAAAAATCCGGGGAACACGATGGCGTCGTCAAAAGTGCAGGTCGTCGAGCTCGTTTTCGAGAAAAAAAAAAAAAAATTCTCAAAATTCGACAAAAAAATAAAACGATCAGTGGACCGTGTAGAGAATCTAAAACTGCATAAGAATAGTATAGACGAAAATTGGCGTTCACGTGCTCGTTTTTGAGAAAAAAGTTAAAAAAGCTCTCAAAATTCGAGATAAAAAAAAAACAAACCATCTGCCAGGTAGCCAACGGTAAACGGTACAAGTATCGTACGGGCGAAAACGAGCGTTACCGTGCTCGTTTTCGAGTTATTGACGAAAAACAGCCTGGAGCGATCGGTCCGGCGGTCGACGCGCGAAAGTTTCTAAGTCCGCTCTGCTCCGAAACACCGCTCCGGCGTCAAAAATCGTCGTAGGACAAAAAATCGACACGCTATCTTGCAGGAAAAAATCCGGGGAACACGATGGCGTCGTCAAAAGTGCAGGTCGTCGAGCTCGTTTTCGAGAAAAAAAAAAAAAAATTCTCAAAATTCGACAAAAAAATAAAACGATCACTGGACCGTGTAGAGAATCTAAAACTGCATAAGAATAGTATAGACGAAAATTGGCGTTCACGTGCTCGTTTTTGAGAAAAAAGTTAAAAAAGCTCTCAAAATTCGAGATAAAAAAAAAACAAACCATCTGCCAGGTAGCCAACGGTAAACGGTACAAGTATCGTACGGGCGAAAACGAGCGTTACCGTGCTCGTTTTCGAGTTATTGACGAAAAACAGCCTGGAGCGATCGGTCCGGCGGTCGACGCGCGAAAGTTTCTAAGTCCGCTCTGCTCCGAATCATCGCTCCGGCGTCAAAAATCGTCGTAGGACAAAAAATCGACACGCTATCTTGCAGGAAAAAATCCGGGGAACACGATGGCGTCGTCAAAAGTGCAGGTCGTCGAGCTCGTTTTCGAGAAAAAAAAAAAAAAATTCTCAAAATTCGACAAAAAAATAAAACGATCATTGGACCGTGTAGAGAATCTAAAACTGCATAAGACTCGTATAGACGAAAATTGGCGTTCACGTGCTCGTTTTTGTGGAAAAAATTAAAAAAGCTCTCAAACTTCGAGGTAAAAAAAAAAAAAACCATGCACCGTGTAGCCAACGGAAAACGGTACAAGTACCGTACGGGCGAAAACGAGTGTTACCGTGCTCGTTTTCGAGTTATTGACGAAAAACAGCCTGGAGCGATCGGTCCGGCGGTCGACGCGCGAAAGTTTCTAAGTCCGCTCTGCCCCGAATCATCGCTCCGGCGTCAACAATCGTCGTAGGACAAAAAATCGCCAGCCTATCTTGCAGGAAAAAATCCGGGGAACACGATGGCGTCGTCAAAAGTGCAGGTCGTCGAGCTCGTTTTCGAGAAAAAAAAAAAAAAATTCTCAAAATTCGACAAAAAAATAAAACGATCAGTGGACCGTGTAGAGAATCTAAAACTGCATAAGAATCGTATAGACGAAAATTGGCGTTCACGTGCTCGTTTTTGAGAAAAAAGTTAAAAAAGCTCTCAAAATTCGAGATAAAAAAAAAACAAACCATCTGCCAGGTAGCCAACGGTAAACGGTACAAGTATCGTACAGGCGAAAACGAGCGTTACCGTGCTCGTTTTCGAGTTATTGACGAAAAACAGCCTGGAGCGATCGGTCCGGCGGTCGACGCGCGAAAGTTTCTAAGTCCGCTCTGCCCCGAAACACCGCTCCGGCGTCAAAAATCGTCGTAGGACAAAAAATCGACACGCTATCTTGCAGGAAAAAATCCGGGGAACACGATGGCGTCGTCAAAAGTGCAGGTCGTCGAGCTCGTTTTCGAGAAAAAAAAAAAAAAATTCTCAAAATTCGACAAAAAAATAAAACGATCACTGGACCGTGTAGAGAATCTAAAACTGCATAAGAATAGTATAGACGAAAATTGGCGTTCACGTGCTCGTTTTTGAGAAAAAAGTTAAAAAAGCTCTCAAAATTCGAGATAAAAAAAAAACAAACCATCTGCCAGGTAGCCAACGGTAAACGGTACAAGTATCGTACGGGCGAAAACGAGCGTTACCGTGCTCGTTTTCGAGTTATTGACGAAAAACAGCCTGGAGCGATCGGTCCGGCGGTCGACGCGCGAAAGTTTCTAAGTCCGCTCTGCTCCGAATCATCGCTCCGGCGTCAAAAATCGTCGTAGGACAAAAAATCGACACCCTATCTTGCAGGAAAAAATCCGGGGAACACGATGGCGTCGTCAAAAGTGCAGGTCGTCGAGCTCGTTTTCGAGAAAAAAAAAAAAAAATTCTCAAAATTCGACAAAAAAATAAAACGATCAGTGGACCGTGTAGAGAATATAAAACTGCATAAGAATCGTATAGACGAAAATTGGCGTTCACGTGCTCGTTTTTGAGAAAAAAGTTAAAAAAGCTCTCAAAATTCGAGATAAAAAAAAAACAAACCATCTGCCAGGTAGCCAACGGTAAACGGTACAAGTATCGTACGGGCGAAAACGAGCGTTACCGTGCTCGTTTTCGAGTTATTGACGAAAAACAGCCTGGAGTGATCGGTCCGGCGGTCGACGCGCGAAAGTTTCTAAGTCCGCTCTGCCCCGAAACACCGCTCCGGCGTCAAAAATCGTCGTAGGACAAAAAATCGACACGCTATCTTGCAGGAAAAAATCCGGGGAACACGATGGCGTCGTCAAAAGTGCAGGTCGTCGAGCTCGTTTTCGAGAAAAAAAAAAAAAAATTCTCAAAATTCGACAAAAAAATAAAACGATCAGTGGACCGTGTAGAGAATATAAAACTGCATAAGAATCGTATAGACGAAAATTGGCGTTCTCGTGCTCGTTTTTGTGGAAAAAATTAAAAAAGCTCTCAAACTTCGAGATAAAAAAAAAAAAAACCGTCTACCAGGTAGCCAACGGTAAACGGTACAAGTATCGTACGGGCGAAAACGAGCGTTACCGTGCTCGTTTTCGAGTTATTGACGAAAAACAGCCTGGAGCGATCGGTCCGGCGGTCGACGCGCGAAAGTTTCTAAGTCCGCTCTGCTCCGAATCATCGCTCCGGCGTCAAAAATCGTCGTAGGACAAAAAATCGACACCCTATCTTGCAGGAAAAAATCCGGGGAACACGATGGCGTCGTCAAAAGTGCAGGTCGTCGAGCTCGTTTTCGAGAAAAAAAAAAAAAAATTCTCAAAATTCGACAAAAAAATAAAACGATCACTGGACCGTGTAGAGAATCTAAAACTGCATAAGAATAGTATAGACGAAAATTGGCGTTCACGTGCTCGTTTTTGAGAAAGAAGTTAAAAAAGCTCTCAAAATTCGAGATAAAAAAAAAACAAACCATCTGCCAGGTAGCCAACGGTAAACGGTACAAGTATCGTACGGGCGAAAACGAGCGTTACCGTGCTCGTTTTCGAGTTATTGACGAAAAACAGCCTGGAGCGATCGGTCCGGCGGTCGACGCGCGAAAGTTTCTAAGTCCGCTCTGCTCCGAATCATCGCTCCGGCGTCAAAAATCGTCGTAGGACAAAAAATCGACACGCTATCTTGCAGGAAAAAATCCGGGGAACACGATGGCGTCGTCAAAAGTGCAGGTCGTCGAGCTCGTTTTCGAGAAAAAAAAAAAAAAATTCTCAAAATTCGACAAAAAAATAAAACGATCATTGGACCGTGTAGAGAATCTAAAACTGCATAAGACTCGTATAGACGAAAATTGGCGTTCACGTGCTCGTTTTTGTGGAAAAAATTAAAAAAGCTCTCAAACTTCGAGGTAAAAAAAAAAAAAACCATCCACCGTGTAGCCAACGGAAAACGGTACAAGTACCGTACGGGCGAAAACGAGCGTTACCGTGCTCGTTTTCGAGTTATTGACGAAAAACAGCCTGGAGCGATCGGTCCGGCGGTCGACGCGCGAAAGTTTCTAAGTCCGCTCTGCCCCGAATCATCGCTCCGGCGTCAACAATCGTCGTAGGACAAAAAATCGCCAGCCTATCTTGCAGGAAAAAATCCGGGGAACACGATGGCGTCGTCAAAAGTGCAGGTCGTCGAGCTCGTTTTCGAGAAAAAAAAAAAAAAATTCTCAAAATTCGACAAAAAAATAAAACGATCAGTGGACCGTGTAGAGAATCTAAAACTGCATAAGAATCGTATAGACGAAAATTGGCGTTCACGTGCTCGTTTTTGTGGAAAAAATTAAAAAAGCTCTCAAACTTCGAGATAAAAAAAAAAAAAACCGTCTACCAGGTAGCCAACGGTAAACGGTACAAGTATCGTACGGGCGAAAACGAGCGTTACCGTGCTCGTTTTCGAGTTATTGACGAAAAACAGCCTGGAGCGATCGGTCCGGCGGTCGACGCGCGAAAGTTTCTAAGTCCGCTCTGCTCCGAAACACCGCTCCGGCGTCAAAAATCGTCGTAGGACAAAAAATCGACACGCTATCTTGCAGGAAAAAATCCGGGGAACACGATGGCGTCGTCAAAAGTGCAGGTCGTCGAGCTCGTTTTCGAGAAAAAAAAAAAAAAATTCTCAAAATTCGACAAAAAAATAAAACGATCACTGGACCGTGTAGAGAATCTAAAACTGCATAAGAATCGTATAGACGAAAATTGGCGTTCACGTGCTCGTTTTTGAGAAAAAAGTTAAAAAAGCTCTCAAAATTCGAGATAAAAAAAAAACAAACCATCTGCCAGGTAGCCAACGGTAAACGGTACAAGTATCGTACGGGCGAAAACGAGCGTTACCGTGCTCGTTTTCGAGTTATTGACGAAAAACAGCCTGGAGCGATCGGTCCGGCGGTCGACGCGCGAAAGTTTCTAAGTCCGCTCTGCTCCGAATCATCGCTCCGGCGTCAAAAATCGTCGTAGGACAAAAAATCGACACCCTATCTTGCAGGAAAAAATCCGGGGAACACGATGGCGTCGTCAAAAGTGCAGGTCGTCGAGCTCGTTTTCGAGAAAAAAAAAAAAAAATTCTCAAAACTCGACAAAAAAATAAAACGATCAGTGGACCGTGTAGAGAATATAAAACTGCATAAGAATCGTATAGACGAAAATTGGCGTTCACGTGCTCGTTTTTGTGGAAAAAATTAAAAAAGCTCTCAAACTTCGAGATAAAAAAAAAAAAAACCGTCTACCAGGTAGCCAACGGTAAACGGTACAAGTATCGTACGGGCGAAAACGAGCGTTACCGTGCTCGTTTTCGAGTTATTGACGAAAAACAGCCTGGAGCGATCGGTCCGGCGGTCGACGCGCGAAAGTTTCTAAGTCCGCTCTGCCCCGAAACACCGCTCCGGCGTCAAAAATCGTCGTAGGACAAAAAATCGACACGCTATCTTGCAGGAAAAAATCCGGGGAACACGATGGCGTCGTCAAAAGTGCAGGTCGTCGAGCTCGTTTTCGAGAAAAAAAAAAAAAATTCTCAAAATTCGACAAAAAAATAAAACGATCAGTGGACCGTGTAGAGAATCTAAAACTGCATAAGAATAGTATAGACGAAAATTGGCGTTCACGTGCTCGTTTTTGAGAAAAAAGTTAAAAAAGCTCTCAAAATTCGAGATAAAAAAAAAACAAACCATCTGCCAGGTAGCCAACGGTAAACGGTACAAGTATCGTACGGGCGAAAACGAGCGTTACCGTGCTCGTTTTCGAGTTATTGACGAAAAACAGCCTGGAGCGATCGGTCCGGCGGTCGACGCGCGAAAGTTTCTAAGTCCGCTCTGCTCCGAAACACCGCTCCGGCGTCAAAAATCGTCGTAGGACAAAAAATCGACACGCTATCTTGCAGGAAAAAATCCGGGGAACACGATGGCGTCGTCAAAAGTGCAGGTCGTCGAGCTCGTTTTCGAGAAAAAAAAAAAAAAATTCTCAAAATTCGACAAAAAAATAAAACGATCACTGGACCGTGTAGAGAATCTAAAACTGCATAAGAATAGTATAGACGAAAATTGGCGTTCACGTGCTCGTTTTTGAGAAAAAAGTTAAAAAAGCTCTCAAAATTCGAGATAAAAAAAAAACAAACCATCTGCCAGGTAGCCAACGGTAAACGGTACAAGTATCGTACGGGCGAAAACGAGCGTTACCGTGCTCGTTTTCGAGTTATTGACGAAAAACAGCCTGGAGCGATCGGTCCGGCGGTCGACGCGCGAAAGTTTCTAAGTCCGCTCTGCTCCGAATCATCGCTCCGGCGTCAAAAATCGTCGTAGGACAAAAAATCGACACGCTATCTTGCAGGAAAAAATCCGGGGAACACGATGGCGTCGTCAAAAGTGCAGGTCGTCGAGCTCGTTTTCGAGAAAAAAAAAAAAAAATTCTCAAAATTCGACAAAAAAATAAAACGATCATTGGACCGTGTAGAGAATCTAAAACTGCATAAGACTCGTATAGACGAAAATTGGCGTTCACGTGCTCGTTTTTGTGGAAAAAATTAAAAAAGCTCTCAAACTTCGAG
Organism: Colletes latitarsis; assembly: GCF_051014445.1. Lineage (NCBI taxonomy): Eukaryota > Metazoa > Arthropoda > Insecta > Hymenoptera > Colletidae > Colletes > Colletes latitarsis. Next base: position 1,460,712 of record NC_135147.1, read on the forward strand.
GTAAAAAAAAAAAAAACCATGCACCGTGTAGCCAACGGAAAACGGTACAAGTACCGTACGGGCGAAAACGAGTGTTACCGTGCTCGTTTTCGAGTTATTGACGAAAAACAGCCTGGAGCGATCGGTCCGGCGGTCGACGCGCGAAAGTTTCTAAGTCCGCTCTGCCCCGAATCATCGCTCCGGCGTCAACAATCGTCGTAGGACAAAAAATCGCCAGCCTATCTTGCAGGAAAAAATCCGGGGAACACGATGGCGTCGTCAAAAGTGCAGGTCGTCGAGCTCGTTTTCGAGAAAAAAAAAAAAAAATTCTCAAAATTCGACAAAAAAATAAAACGATCAGTGGACCGTGTAGAGAATCTAAAACTGCATAAGAATCGTATAGACGAAAATTGGCGTTCACGTGCTCGTTTTTGAGAAAAAAGTTAAAAAAGCTCTCAAAATTCGAGATAAAAAAAAAACAAACCATCTGCCAGGTAGCCAACGGTAAACGGTACAAGTATCGTACAGGCGAAAACGAGCGTTACCGTGCTCGTTTTCGAGTTATTGACGAAAAACAGCCTGGAGCGATCGGTCCGGCGGTCGACGCGCGAAAGTTTCTAAGTCCGCTCTGCCCCGAAACACCGCTCCGGCGTCAAAAATCGTCGTAGGACAAAAAATCGACACGCTATCTTGCAGGAAAAAATCCGGGGAACACGATGGCGTCGTCAAAAGTGCAGGTCGTCGAGCTCGTTTTCGAGAAAAAAAAAAAAAAATTCTCAAAATTCGACAAAAAAATAAAACGATCACTGGACCGTGTAGAGAATCTAAAACTGCATAAGAATAGTATAGACGAAAATTGGCGTTCACGTGCTCGTTTTTGAGAAAAAAGTTAAAAAAGCTCTCAAAATTCGAGATAAAAAAAAAACAAACCATCTGCCAGGTAGCCAACGGTAAACGGTACAAGTATCGTACGGGCGAAAACGAGCGTTACCGTGCTCGTTTTCGAGTTATTGACGAAAAACAGCCTGGAGCGATCGGTCCGGCGGTCGACGCGCGAAAGTTTCTAAGTCCGCTCTGCTCCGAATCATCGCTCCGGCGTCAAAAATCGTCGTAGGACAAAAAATCGACACCCTATCTTGCAGGAAAAAATCCGGGGAACACGATGGCGTCGTCAAAAGTGCAGGTCGTCGAGCTCGTTTTCGAGAAAAAAAAAAAAAAATTCTCAAAATTCGACAAAAAAATAAAACGATCAGTGGACCGTGTAGAGAATATAAAACTGCATAAGAATCGTATAGACGAAAATTGGCGTTCACGTGCTCGTTTTTGAGAAAAAAGTTAAAAAAGCTCTCAAAATTCGAGATAAAAAAAAAACAAACCATCTGCCAGGTAGCCAACGGTAAACGGTACAAGTATCGTACGGGCGAAAACGAGCGTTACCGTGCTCGTTTTCGAGTTATTGACGAAAAACAGCCTGGAGTGATCGGTCCGGCGGTCGACGCGCGAAAGTTTCTAAGTCCGCTCTGCCCCGAAACACCGCTCCGGCGTCAAAAATCGTCGTAGGACAAAAAATCGACACGCTATCTTGCAGGAAAAAATCCGGGGAACACGATGGCGTCGTCAAAAGTGCAGGTCGTCGAGCTCGTTTTCGAGAAAAAAAAAAAAAAATTCTCAAAATTCGACAAAAAAATAAAACGATCAGTGGACCGTGTAGAGAATATAAAACTGCATAAGAATCGTATAGACGAAAATTGGCGTTCTCGTGCTCGTTTTTGTGGAAAAAATTAAAAAAGCTCTCAAACTTCGAGATAAAAAAAAAAAAAACCGTCTACCAGGTAGCCAACGGTAAACGGTACAAGTATCGTACGGGCGAAAACGAGCGTTACCGTGCTCGTTTTCGAGTTATTGACGAAAAACAGCCTGGAGCGATCGGTCCGGCGGTCGACGCGCGAAAGTTTCTAAGTCCGCTCTGCTCCGAAACACCGCTCCGGCGTCAAAAATCGTCGTAGGACAAAAAATCGACACGCTATCTTGCAGGAAAAAATCCGGGGAACACGATGGCGTCGTCAAAAGTGCAGGTCGTCGAGCTCGTTTTCGAGAAAAAAAAAAAAAAATTCTCAAAATTCGACAAAAAAATAAAACGATCACTGGACCGTGTAGAGAATCTAAAACTGCATAAGAATCGTATAGACGAAAATTGGCGTTCACGTGCTCGTTTTTGAGAAAAAAGTTAAAAAAGCTCTCAAAATTCGAGATAAAAAAAAAACAAACCATCTGCCAGGTAGCCAACGGTAAACGGTACAAGTATCGTACAGGCGAAAACGAGCGTTACCGTGCTCGTTTTCGAGTTATTGACGAAAAACAGCCTGGAGCGATCGGTCCGGCGGTCGACGCGCGAAAGTTTCTAAGTCCGCTCTGCCCCGAAACACCGCTCCGGCGTCAAAAATCGTCGTAGGACAAAAAATCGACACGCTATCTTGCAGGAAAAAATCCGGGGAACACGATGGCGTCGTCAAAAGTGCAGGTCGTCGAGCTCGTTTTCGAGAAAAAAAAAAAAAAATTCTCAAAATTCGACAAAAAAATAAAACGATCACTGGACCGTGTAGAGAATCTAAAACTGCATAAGAATAGTATAGACGAAAATTGGCGTTCACGTGCTCGTTTTTGAGAAAAAAGTTAAAAAAGCTCTCAAAATTCGAGATAAAAAAAAAACAAACCATCTGCCAGGTAGCCAACGGTAAACGGTACAAGTATCGTACGGGCGAAAACGAGCGTTACCGTGCTCGTTTTCGAGTTATTGACGAAAAACAGCCTGGAGCGATCGGTCCGGCGGTCGACGCGCGAAAGTTTCTAAGTCCGCTCTGCTCCGAATCATCGCTCCGGCGTCAAAAATCGTCGTAGGACAAAAAATCGACACGCTATCTTGCAGGAAAAAATCCGGGGAACACGATGGCGTCGTCAAAAGTGCAGGTCGTCGAGCTCGTTTTCGAGAAAAAAAAAAAAAAATTCTCAAAATTCGACAAAAAAATAAAACGATCATTGGACCGTGTAGAGAATCTAAAACTGCATAAGACTCGTATAGACGAAAATTGGCGTTCACGTGCTCGTTTTTGTGGAAAAAATTAAAAAAGCTCTCAAACTTCGAGGTAAAAAAAAAAAAAACCATCCACCGTGTAGCCAACGGAAAACGGTACAAGTACCGTACGGGCGAAAACGAGCGTTACCGTGCTCGTTTTCGAGTTATTGACGAAAAACAGCCTGGAGCGATCGGTCCGGCGGTCGACGCGCGAAAGTTTCTAAGTCCGCTCTGCCCCGAATCATCGCTCCGGCGTCAACAATCGTCGTAGGACAAAAAATCGCCAGCCTATCTTGCAGGAAAAAATCCGGGGAACACGATGGCGTCGTCAAAAGTGCAGGTCGTCGAGCTCGTTTTCGAGAAAAAAAAAAAAAAATTCTCAAAATTCGACAAAAAAATAAAACGATCAGTGGACCGTGTAGAGAATCTAAAACTGCATAAGAATCGTATAGACGAAAATTGGCGTTCACGTGCTCGTTTTTGTGGAAAAAATTAAAAAAGCTCTCAAACTTCGAGATAAAAAAAAAAAAAACCGTCTACCAGGTAGCCAACGGTAAACGGTACAAGTATCGTACGGGCGAAAACGAGCGTTACCGTGCTCGTTTTCGAGTTATTGACGAAAAACAGCCTGGAGCGATCGGTCCGGCGGTCGACGCGCGAAAGTTTCTAAGTCCGCTCTGCTCCGAAACACCGCTCCGGCGTCAAAAATCGTCGTAGGACAAAAAATCGACACGCTATCTTGCAGGAAAAAATCCGGGGAACACGATGGCGTCGTCAAAAGTGCAGGTCGTCGAGCTCGTTTTCGAGAAAAAAAAAAAAAAATTCTCAAAATTCGACAAAAAAATAAAACGATCACTGGACCGTGTAGAGAATCTAAAACTGCATAAGAATCGTATAGACGAAAATTGGCGTTCACGTGCTCGTTTTTGAGAAAAAAGTTAAAAAAGCTCTCAAAATTCGAGATAAAAAAAAAACAAACCATCTGCCAGGTAGCCAACGGTAAACGGTACAAGTATCGTACGGGCGAAAACGAGCGTTACCGTGCTCGTTTTCGAGTTATTGACGAAAAACAGCCTGGAGCGATCGGTCCGGCGGTCGACGCGCGAAAGTTTCTAAGTCCGCTCTGCTCCGAATCATCGCTCCGGCGTCAAAAATCGTCGTAGGACAAAAAATCGACACGCTATCTTGCAGGAAAAAATCCGGGGAACACGATGGCGTCGTCAAAAGTGCAGGTCGTCGAGCTCGTTTTCGAGAAAAAAAAAAAAAAATTCTCAAAATTCGACAAAAAAATAAAACGATCATTGGACCGTGTAGAGAATCTAAAACTGCATAAGACTCGTATAGACGAAAATTGGCGTTCACGTGCTCGTTTTTGTGGAAAAAATTAAAAAAGCTCTCAAACTTCGAGGTAAAAAAAAAAAAAACCATCCACCGTGTAGCCAACGGAAAACGGTACAAGTACCGTACGGGCGAAAACGAGCGTTACCGTGCTCGTTTTCGAGTTATTGACGAAAAACAGCCTGGAGCGATCGGTCCGGCGGTCGACGCGCGAAAGTTTCTAAGTCCGCTCTGCCCCGAATCATCGCTCCGGCGTCAACAATCGTCGTAGGACAAAAAATCGCCAGCCTATCTTGCAGGAAAAAATCCGGGGAACACGATGGCGTCGTCAAAAGTGCAGGTCGTCGAGCTCGTTTTCGAGAAAAAAAAAAAAAAATTCTCAAAATTCGACAAAAAAATAAAACGATCAGTGGACCGTGTAGAGAATCTAAAACTGCATAAGAATCGTATAGACGAAAATTGGCGTTCACGTGCTCGTTTTTGTGGAAAAAATTAAAAAAGCTCTCAAACTTCGAGATAAAAAAAAAAAAAACCGTCTACCAGGTAGCCAACGGTAAACGGTACAAGTATCGTACGGGCGAAAACGAGCGTTACCGTGCTCGTTTTCGAGTTATTGACGAAAAACAGCCTGGAGCGATCGGTCCGGCGGTCGACGCGCGAAAGTTTCTAAGTCCGCTCTGCTCCGAAACACCGCTCCGGCGTGAAAAATCGTCGTAGGACAAAAAATCGACACGCTATCTTGCAGGAAAAAATCCGGGGAACACGATGGCGTCGTCAAAAGTGCAGGTCGTCGAGCTCGTTTTCGAGAAAAAAAAAGAAAAATTCTCAAAATTCGACAAAAAAATAAAACGATCACTGGACCGTGTAGAGAATCTAAAACTGCATAAGAATCGTATAGACGAAAATTGGCGTTCACGTGCTCGTTTTTGAGAAAAAAGTTAAAAAAGCTCTCAAAATTCGAGATAAAAAAAAAACAAACCATCTGCCAGGTAGCCAACGGTAAACGGTACAAGTATCGTACGGGCGAAAACGAGCGTTACCGTGCTCGTTTTCGAGTTATTGACGAAAAACAGCCTGGAGTGATCGGTCCGGCGGTCGACGCGCGAAAGTTTCTAAGTCCGCTCTGCCCCGAAACACCGCTCCGGCGTCAAAAATCGTCGTAGGACAAAAAATCGACACGCTATCTTGCAGGAAAAAATCCGGGGAACACGATGGCGTCGTCAAAAGTGCAGGTCGTCGAGCTCGTTTTCGAGAAAAAAAAAAAAAAATTCTCAAAATTCGACAAAAAAATAAAACGATCAGTGGACCGTGTAGAGAATCTAAAACTGCATAAGAATCGTATAGACGAAAATTGGCGTTCACGTGCTCGTTTTTGTGGAAAAAATTAAAAAAGCTCTCAAACTTCGAGATAAAAAAAAAAAAAACCGTCTACCAGGTAGCCAACGGTAAACGGTACAAGTATCGTACGGGCGAAAACGAGCGTTACCGTGCTCGTTTTCGAGTTATTGACGAAAAACAGCCTGGAGCGATCGGTCCGGCGGTCGACGCGCGAAAGTTTCTAAGTCCGCTCTGCTCCGAAACACCGCTCCGGCGTCAAAAATCGTCGTAGGACAAAAAATCGACACGCTATCTTGCAGGAAAAAATCCGGGGAACACGATGGCGTCGTCAAAAGTGCAGGTCGTCGAGCTCGTTTTCGAGAAAAAAAAAAAAAAATTCTCAAAATTCGACAAAAAAATAAAACGATCAGTGGACCGTGTAGAGAATATAAAACTGCATAAGAATCGTATAGACGAAAATTGGCGTTCACGTGCTCGTTTTTGTGGAAAAAATTAAAAAAGCTCTCAAACTTCGAGATAAAAAAAAAAAAAACCGTCTACCAGGTAGCCAACGGTAAACGGTACAAGTATCGTACGGGCGAAAACGAGCGTTACCGTGCTCGTTTTCGAGTTATTGACGAAAAACAGCCTGGAGCGATCGGTCCGGCGGTCGACGCGCGAAAGTTTCTAAGTCCGCTCTGCTCCGAAACACCGCTCCGGCGTCAAAAATCGTCGTAGGACAAAAAATCGACACGCTATCTTGCAGGAAAAAATCCGGGGAACACGATGGCGTCGTCAAAAGTGCAGGTCGTCGAGCTCGTTTTCGAGAAAAAAAAAAAAAAATTCTCAAAATTCGACAAAAAAATAAAACGATCAGTGGACCGTGTAGAGAATCTAAAACTGCATAAGAATCGTATAGACGAAAATTGGCGTTCACGTGCTCGTTTTTGAGAAAAAAGTTAAAAAAGCTCTCAAAATTCGAGATAAAAAAAAAACAAACCATCTGCCAGGTAGCCAACGGTAAACGGTACAAGTATCGTACGGGCGAAAACGAGCGTTACCGTGCTCGTTTTCGAGTTATTGACGAAAAACAGCCTGGAGCGATCGGTCCGGCGGTCGACGCGCGAAAGTTTCTAAGTCCGCTCTGCCCCGAAACACCGCTCCGGCGTCAAAAATCGTCGTAGGACAAAAAATCGACACGCTATCTTGCAGGAAAAAATCCGGGGAACACGATGGCGTCGTCAAAAGTGCAGGTCGTCGAGCTCGTTTTCGAGAAAAAAAAAAAAAATTCTCAAAATTCGACAAAAAAATAAAACGATCAGTGGACCGTGTAGAGAATATAAAACTGCATAAGAATCGTATAGACGAAAATTGGCGTTCACGTGCTCGTTTTTGTGGAAAAAATTAAAAAAGCTCTCAAACTTCGAGATAAAAAAAAAAAAAACCGTCTACCAGGTAGCCAACGGTAAACGGTACAAGTATCGTACGGGCGAAAACGAGCGTTACCGTGCTCGTTTTCGAGTTATTGACGAAAAACAGCCTGGAGCGATCGGTCCGGCGGTCGACGCGCGAAAGTTTCTAAGTCCGCTCTGCTCCGAAACACCGCTCCGGCGTCAAAAATCGTCGTAGGACAAAAAATCGACACGCTATCTTGCAGGAAAAAATCCGGGGAACACGATGGCGTCGTCAAAAGTGCAGGTCGTCGAGCTCGTTTTCGAGAAAAAAAAAAAAAAATTCTCAAAATTCGACAAAAAAATAAAACGATCACTGGACCGTGTAGAGAATCTAAAACTGCATAAGAATAGTATAGACGAAAATTGGCGTTCACGTGCTCGTTTTTGAGAAAAAAGTTAAAAAAGCTCTCAAAATTCGAGATAAAAAAAAAACAAACCATCTGCCAGGTAGCCAACGGTAAACGGTACAAGTATCGTACGGGCGAAAACGAGCGTTACCGTGCTCGTTTTCGAGTTATTGACGAAAAACAGCCTGGAGCGATCGGTCCGGCGGTCGACGCGCGAAAGTTTCTAAGTCCGCTCTGCTCCGAATCATCGCTCCGGCGTCAAAAATCGTCGTAGGACAAAAAATCGACACGCTATCTTGCAGGAAAAAATCCGGGGAACACGATGGCGTCGTCAAAAGTGCAGGTCGTCGAGCTCGTTTTCGAGAAAAAAAAAAAAAAATTCTCAAAATTCGACAAAAAAATAAAACGATCATTGGACCGTGTAGAGAATCTAAAACTGCATAAGACTCGTATAGACGAAAATTGGCGTTCACGTGCTCGTTTTTGTGGAAAAAATTAAAAAAGCTCTCAAACTTCGAGGTAAAAAAAAAAAAAACCATCCACCGTGTAGCCAACGGAAAACGGTACAAGTACCGTACGGGCGAAAACGAGCGTTACCGTGCTCGTTTTCGAGTTATTGACGAAAAACAGCCTGGAGCGATCGGTCCGGCGGTCGACGCGCGAAAGTTTCTAAGTCCGCTCTGCCCCGAATCATCGCTCCGGCGTCAACAATCGTCGTAGGACAAAAAATCGCCAGCCTATCTTGCAGGAAAAAATCCGGGGAACACGATGGCGTCGTCAAAAGTGCAGGTCGTCGAGCTCGTTTTCGAGAAAAAAAAAAAAAAATTCTCAAAATTCGACAAAAAAATAAAACGATCAGTGGACCGTGTAGAGAATCTAAAACTGCATAAGAATCGTATAGACGAAAATTGGCGTTCACGTGCTCGTTTTTGAGAAAAAAGTTAAAAAAGCTCTCAAAATTCGAGATAAAAAAAAAACAAACCATCTGCCAGGTAGCCAACGGTAAACGGTACAAGTATCGTACAGGCGAAAACGAGCGTTACCGTGCTCGTTTTCGAGTTATTGACGAAAAACAGCCTGGAGCGATCGGTCCGGCGGTCGACGCGCGAAAGTTTCTAAGTCCGCTCTGCCCCGAATCATCGCTCCGGCGTCAACAATCGTCGTAGGACAAAAAATCGCCAGCCTATCTTGCAGGAAAAAATCCGGGGAACACGATGGCGTCGTCAAAAGTGCAGGTCGTCGAGCTCGTTTTCGAGAAAAAAAAAAAAAAATTCTCAAAACTCGACAAAAAAATAAAACGATCAGTGGACCGTGTAGAGAATATAAAACTGCATAAGAATCGTATAGACGAAAATTGGCGTTCACGTGCTCGTTTTTGTGGAAAAAATTAAAAAAGCTCTCAAACTTCGAGATAAAAAAAAAAAAAACCGTCTACCAGGTAGCCAACGGTAAACGGTACAAGTATCGTACGGGCGAAAACGAGCGTTACCGTGCTCGTTTTCGAGTTATTGACGAAAAACAGCCTGGAGCGATCGGTCCGGCGGTCGACGCGCGAAAGTTTCTAAGTCCGCTCTGCCCCGAAACACCGCTCCGGCGTCAAAAATCGTCGTAGGACAAAAAATCGACACGCTATCTTGCAGGAAAAAATCCGGGGAACACGATGGCGTCGTCAAAAGTGCAGGTCGTCGAGCTCGTTTTCGAGAAAAAAAAAAAAAATTCTCAAAATTCGACAAAAAAATAAAACGATCAGTGGACCGTGTAGAGAATATAAAACTGCATAAGAATCGTATAGACGAAAATTGGCGTTCACGTGCTCGTTTTTGTGGAAAAAATTAAAAAAGCTCTCAAACTTCGAGATAAAAAAAAAAAAAACCGTCTACCAGGTAGCCAACGGTAAACGGTACAAGTATCGTACGGGCGAAAACGAGCGTTACCGTGCTCGTTTTCGAGTTATTGACGAAAAACAGCCTGGAGCGATCGGTCCGGCGGTCGACGCGCGAAAGTTTCTAAGTCCGCTCTGCTCCGAAACACCGCTCCGGCGTCAAAAATCGTCGTAGGACAAAAAATCGACACGCTATCTTGCAGGAAAAAATCCGGGGAACACGATGGCGTCGTCAAAAGTGCAGGTCGTCGAGCTCGTTTTCGAGAAAAAAAAAAAAAAATTCTCAAAATTCGACAAAAAAATAAAGCGATCAGTGGACCGTGTAGAGAATCTAAAACTGCATAAGAATAGTATAGACGAAAATTGGCGTTCACGTGCTCGTTTTTGAGAAAAAAGTTAAAAAAGCTCTCAAAATTCGAGATAAAAAAAAAACAAACCATCTGCCAGGTAGCCAACGGTAAACGGTACAAGTATCGTACGGGCGAAAACGAGCGTTACCGTGCTCGTTTTCGAGTTATTGACGAAAAACAGCCTGGAGCGATCGGTCCGGCGGTCGACGCGCGAAAGTTTCTAAGTCCGCTCTGCTCCGAAACACCGCTCCGGCGTCAAAAATCGTCGTAGGACAAAAAATCGACACGCTATCTTGCAGGAAAAAATCCGGGGAACACGATGGCGTCGTCAAAAGTGCAGGTCGTCGAGCTCGTTTTCGAGAAAAAAAAAAAAAAATTCTCAAAATTCGACAAAAAAATAAAACGATCACTGGACCGTGTAGAGAATCTAAAACTGCATAAGAATAGTATAGACGAAAATTGGCGTTCACGTGCTCGTTTTTGAGAAAAAAGTTAAAAAAGCTCTCAAAATTCGAGATAAAAAAAAAACAAACCATCTGCCAGGTAGCCAACGGTAAACGGTACAAGTATCGTACGGGCGAAAACGAGCGTTACCGTGCTCGTTTTCGAGTTATTGACGAAAAACAGCCTGGAGCGATCGGTCCGGCGGTCGACGCGCGAAAGTTTCTAAGTCCGCTCTGCTCCGAATCATCGCTCCGGCGTCAAAAATCGTCGTAGGACAAAAAATCGACACGCTATCTTGCAGGAAAAAATCCGGGGAACACGATGGCGTCGTCAAAAGTGCAGGTCGTCGAGCTCGTTTTCGAGAAAAAAAAAAAAAAATTCTCAAAATTCGACAAAAAAATAAAACGATCATTGGACCGTGTAGAGAATCTAAAACTGCATAAGACTCGTATAGACGAAAATTGGCGTTCACGTGCTCGTTTTTGTGGAAAAAATTAAAAAAGCTCTCAAACTTCGAGGTAAAAAAAAAAAAAACCATCCACCGTGTAGCCAACGGAAAACGGTACAAGTACCGTACGGGCGAAAACGAGTGTTACCGTGCTCGTTTTCGAGTTATTGACGAAAAACAGCCTGGAGCGATCGGTCCGGCGGTCGACGCGCGAAAGTTTCTAAGTCCGCTCTGCCCCGAATCATCGCTCCGGCGTCAACAATCGTCGTAGGACAAAAAATCGCCAGCCTATCTTGCAGGAAAAAATCCGGGGAACACGATGGCGTCGTCAAAAGTGCAGGTCGTCGAGCTCGTTTTCGAGAAAAAAAAAAAAAAATTCTCAAAATTCGACAAAAAAATAAAACGATCAGTGGACCGTGTAGAGAATCTAAAACTGCATAAGAATCGTATAGACGAAAATTGGCGTTCACGTGCTCGTTTTTGAGAAAAAAGTTAAAAAAGCTCTCAAAATTCGAGATAAAAAAAAAACAAACCATCTGCCAGGTAGCCAACGGTAAACGGTACAAGTATCGTACAGGCGAAAACGAGCGTTACCGTGCTCGTTTTCGAGTTATTGACGAAAAACAGCCTGGAGCGATCGGTCCGGCGGTCGACGCGCGAAAGTTTCTAAGTCCGCTCTGCCCCGAAACACCGCTCCGGCGTCAAAAATCGTCGTAGGACAAAAAATCGACACGCTATCTTGCAGGAAAAAATCCGGGGAACACGATGGCGTCGTCAAAAGTGCAGGTCGTCGAGCTCGTTTTCGAGAAAAAAAAAAAAAAATTCTCAAAATTCGACAAAAAAATAAAACGATCACTGGACCGTGTAGAGAATCTAAAACTGCATAAGAATAGTATAGACGAAAATTGGCGTTCACGTGCTCGTTTTTGAGAAAAAAGTTAAAAAAGCTCTCAAAATTCGAGATAAAAAAAAAACAAACCATCTGCCAGGTAGCCAACGGTAAACGGTACAAGTATCGTACGGGCGAAAACGAGCGTTACCGTGCTCGTTTTCGAGTTATTGACGAAAAACAGCCTGGAGCGATCGGTCCGGCGGTCGACGCGCGAAAGTTTCTAAGTCCGCTCTGCTCCGAATCATCGCTCCGGCGTCAAAAATCGTCGTAGGACAAAAAATCGACACCCTATCTTGCAGGAAAAAATCCGGGGAACACGATGGCGTCGTCAAAAGTGCAGGTCGTCGAGCTCGTTTTCGAGAAAAAAAAAAAAAAATTCTCAAAATTCGACAAAAAAATAAAGCGATCAGTGGACCGTGTAGAGAATATAAAACTGCATAAGAATCGTATAGACGAAAATTGGCGTTCACGTGCTCGTTTTTGAGAAAAAAGTTAAAAAAGCTCTCAAAATTCGAGATAAAAAAAAAACAAACCATCTGCCAGGTAGCCAACGGTAAACGGTACAAGTATCGTACGGGCGAAAACGAGCGTTACCGTGCTCGTTTTCGAGTTATTGACGAAAAACAGCCTGGAGTGATCGGTCCGGCGGTCGACGCGCGAAAGTTTCTAAGTCCGCTCTGCCCCGAAACACCGCTCCGGCGTCAAAAATCGTCGTAGGACAAAAAATCGACACGCTATCTTGCAGGAAAAAATCCGGGGAACACGATGGCGTCGTCAAAAGTGCAGGTCGTCGAGCTCGTTTTCGAGAAAAAAAAAAAAAAATTCTCAAAATTCGACAAAAAAATAAAACGATCAGTGGACCGTGTAGAGAATATAAAACTGCATAAGAATCGTATAGACGAAAATTGGCGTTCTCGTGCTCGTTTTTGTGGAAAAAATTAAAAAAGCTCTCAAACTTCGAGATAAAAAAAAAAAAAACCGTCTACCAGGTAGCCAACGGTAAACGGTACAAGTATCGTACGGGCGAAAACGAGCGTTACCGTGCTCGTTTTCGAGTTATTGACGAAAAACAGCCTGGAGCGATCGGTCCGGCGGTCGACGCGCGAAAGTTTCTAAGTCCGCTCTGCTCCGAAACACCGCTCCGGCGTCAAAAATCGTCGTAGGACAAAAAATCGACACGCTATCTTGCAGGAAAAAATCCGGGGAACACGATGACGTCGTCAAAAGTGCAGGTCGTCGAGCTCGTTTTCGAGAAAAAAAAAAAAAAATTCTCAAAATTCGACAAAAAAATAAAACGATCACTGGACCGTGTAGAGAATCTAAAACTGCATAAGAATCGTATAGACGAAAATTGGCGTTCACGTGCTCGTTTTTGAGAAAAAAGTTAAAAAAGCTCTCAAAATTCGAGATAAAAAAAAAACAAACCATCTGCCAGGTAGCCAACGGTAAACGGTACAAGTATCGTACAGGCGAAAACGAGCGTTACCGTGCTCGTTTTCGAGTTATTGACGAAAAACAGCCTGGAGCGATCGGTCCGGCGGTCGACGCGCGAAAGTTTCTAAGTCCGCTCTGCCCCGAAACACCGCTCCGGCGTCAAAAATCGTCGTAGGACAAAAAATCGACACGCTATCTTGCAGGAAAAAATCCGGGGAACACGATGGCGTCGTCAAAAGTGCAGGTCGTCGAGCTCGTTTTCGAGAAAAAAAAAAAAAAATTCTCAAAATTCGACAAAAAAATAAAACGATCACTGGACCGTGTAGAGAATCTAAAACTGCATAAGAATAGTATAGACGAAAATTGGCGTTCACGTGCTCGTTTTTGAGAAAAAAGTTAAAAAAGCTCTCAAAATTCGAGATAAAAAAAAAACAAACCATCTGCCAGGTAGCCAACGGTAAACGGTACAAGTATCGTACGGGCGAAAACGAGCGTTACCGTGCTCGTTTTCGAGTTATTGACGAAAAACAGCCTGGAGCGATCGGTCCGGCGGTCGACGCGCGAAAGTTTCTAAGTCCGCTCTGCTCCGAATCATCGCTCCGGCGTCAAAAATCGTCGTAGGACAAAAAATCGACACGCTATCTTGCAGGAAAAAATCCGGGGAACACGATGGCGTCGTCAAAAGTGCAGGTCGTCGAGCTCGTTTTCGAGAAAAAAAAAAAAAAATTCTCAAAATTCGACAAAAAAATAAAACGATCATTGGACCGTGTAGAGAATCTAAAACTGCATAAGACTCGTATAGACGAAAATTGGCGTTCACGTGCTCGTTTTTGTGGAAAAAATTAAAAAAGCTCTCAAACTTCGAGGTAAAAAAAAAAAAAACCATCCACCGTGTAGCCAACGGAAAACGGTACAAGTACCGTACGGGCGAAAACGAGCGTTACCGTGCTCGTTTTCGAGTTATTGACGAAAAACAGCCTGGAGCGATCGGTCCGGCGGTCGACGCGCGAAAGTTTCTAAGTCCGCTCTGCCCCGAATCATCGCTCCGGCGTCAACAATCGTCGTAGGACAAAAAATCGCCAGCCTGTCTTGCAGGAAAAAATCCGGGGAACACGATGGCGTCGTCAAAAGTGCAGGTCGTCGAGCTCGTTTTCGAGAAAAAAAAAAAAAAATTCTCAAAATTCGACAAAAAAATAAAACGATCAGTGGACCGTGTAGAGAATCTAAAACTGCATAAGAATCGTATAGACGAAAATTGGCGTTCACGTGCTCGTTTTTGTGGAAAAAATTAAAAAAGCTCTCAAACTTCGAGATAAAAAAAAAAAAAACCGTCTACCAGGTAGCCAACGGTAAACGGTACAAGTATCGTACGGGCGAAAACGAGCGTTACCGTGCTCGTTTTCGAGTTATTGACGAAAAACAGCCTGGAGCGATCGGTCCGGCGGTCGACGCGCGAAAGTTTCTAAGTCCGCTCTGCTCCGAAACACCGCTCCGGCGTCAAAAATCGTCGTAGGACAAAAAATCGACACGCTATCTTGCAGGAAAAAATCCGGGGAACACGATGGCGTCGTCAAAAGTGCAGGTCGTCGAGCTCGTTTTCGAGAAAAAAAAAAAAAAATTCTCAAAATTCGACAAAAAAATAAAACGATCACTGGACCGTGTAGAGAATCTAAAACTGCATAAGAATCGTATAGACGAAAATTGGCGTTCACGTGCTCGTTTTTGAGAAAAAAGTTAAAAAAGCTCTCAAAATTCGAGATAAAAAAAAAACAAACCATCTGCCAGGTAGCCAACGGTAAACGGTACAAGTATCGTACGGGCGAAAACGAGCGTTACCGTGCTCGTTTTCGAGTTATTGACGAAAAACAGCCTGGAGCGATCGGTCCGGCGGTCGACGCGCGAAAGTTTCTAAGTCCGCTCTGCTCCGAATCATCGCTCCGGCGTCAAAAATCGTCGTAGGACAAAAAATCGACACGCTATCTTGCAGGAAAAAATCCGGGGAACACGATGGCGTCGTCAAAAGTGCAGGTCGTCGAGCTCGTTTTCGAGAAAAAAAAAAAAAAATTCTCAAAATTCGACAAAAAAATAAAACGATCATTGGACCGTGTAGAGAATCTAAAACTGCATAAGACTCGTATAGACGAAAATTGGCGTTCACGTGCTCGTTTTTGTGGAAAAAATTAAAAAAGCTCTCAAACTTCGAGGTAAAAAAAAAAAAAACCATCCACCGTGTAGCCAACGGAAAACGGTACAAGTACCGTACGGGCGAAAACGAGCGTTACCGTGCTCGTTTTCGAGTTATTGACGAAAAACAGCCTGGAGCGATCGGTCCGGCGGTCGACGCGCGAAAGTTTCTAAGTCCGCTCTGCCCCGAATCATCGCTCCGGCGTCAACAATCGTCGTAGGACAAAAAATCGCCAGCCTATCTTGCAGGAAAAAATCCGGGGAACACGATGGCGTCGTCAAAAGTGCAGGTCGTCGAGCTCGTTTTCGAGAAAAAAAAAAAAAAATTCTCAAAATTCGACAAAAAAATAAAACGATCACTGGACCGTGTAGAGAATCTAAAACTGCATAAGAATCGTATAGACGAAAATTGGCGTTCACGTGCTCGTTTTTGAGAAAAAAGTTAAAAAAGCTCTCAAAATTCGAGATAAAAAAAAAACAAACCATCTGCCAGGTAGCCAACGGTAAACGGTACAAGTATCGTACGGGCGAAAACGAGCGTTACCGTGCTCGTTTTCGAGTTATTGACGAAAAACAGCCTGGAGCGATCGGTCCGGCGGTCGACGCGCGAAAGTTTCTAAGTCCGCTCTGCTCCGAAACACCGCTCCGGCGTCAAAAATCGTCGTAGGACAAAAAATCGACACGCTATCTTGCAGGAAAAAATCCGGGGAACACGATGGCGTCGTCAAAAGTGCAGGTCGTCGAGCTCGTTTTCGAGAAAAAAAAAAAAAAATTCTCAAAATTCGACAAAAAAATAAAACGATCACTGGACCGTGTAGAGAATCTAAAACTGCATAAGAATCGTATAGACGAAAATTGGCGTTCACGTGCTCGTTTTTGTGGAAAAAATTAAAAAAGCTCTCAAACTTCGAGATAAAAAAAAAAAAAACCGTCTACCAGGTAGCCAACGGTAAACGGTACAAGTATCGTACGGGCGAAAACGAGCGTTACCGTGCTCGTTTTCGAGTTATTGACGAAAAACAGCCTGGAGCGATCGGTCCGGCGGTCGACGCGCGAAAGTTTCTAAGTCCGCTCTGCTCCGAAACACCGCTCCGGCGTCAAAAATCGTCGTAGGACAAAAAATCGACACGCTATCTTGCAGGAAAAAATCCGGGGAACACGATGGCGTCGTCAAAAGTGCAGGTCGTCGAGCTCGTTTTCGAGAAAAAAAAAAAAAAATTCTCAAAATTCGACAAAAAAATAAAACGATCAGTGGACCGTGTAGAGAATATAAAACTGCATAAGAATCGTATAGACGAAAATTGGCGTTCACGTGCTCGTTTTTGTGGAAAAAATTAAAAAAGCTCTCAAACTTCGAGATAAAAAAAAAAAAAACCGTCTACCAGGTAGCCAACGGTAAACGGTACAAGTATCGTACGGGCGAAAACGAGCGTTACCGTGCTCGTTTTCGAGTTATTGACGAAAAACAGCCTGGAGCGATCGGTCCGGCGGTCGACGCGCGAAAGTTTCTAAGTCCGCTCTGCTCCGAAACACCGCTCCGGCGTGAAAAATCGTCGTAGGACAAAAAATCGACACGCTATCTTGCAGGAAAAAATCCGGGGAACACGATGGCGTCGTCAAAAGTGCAGGTCGTCGAGCTCGTTTTCGAGAAAAAAAAAAAAAAATTCTCAAAATTCGACAAAAAAATAAAACGATCACTGGACCGTGTAGAGAATCTAAAACTGCATAAGAATCGTATAGACGAAAATTGGCGTTCACGTGCTCGGTTTTGAGAAAAAAGTTAAAAAAGCTCTCAAAATTCGAGATAAAAAAAAAACAAACCATCTGCCAGGTAGCCAACGGTAAACGGTACAAGTATCGTACGGGCGAAAACGAGCGTTACCGTGCTCGTTTTCGAGTTATTGACGAAAAACAGCCTGGAGTGATCGGTCCGGCGGTCGACGCGCGAAAGTTTCTAAGTCCGCTCTGCCCCGAAACACCGCTCCGGCGTCAAAAATCGTCGTAGGACAAAAAATCGACACGCTATCTTGCAGGAAAAAATCCGGGGAACACGATGGCGTCGTCAAAAGTGCAGGTCGTCGAGCTCGTTTTCGAGAAAAAAAAAAAAAAATTCTCAAAATTCGACAAAAAAATAAAACGATCAGTGGACCGTGTAGAGAATATAAAACTGCATAAGAATCGTATAGACGAAAATTGGCGTTCTCGTGCTCGTTTTTGTGGAAAAAATTAAAAAAGCTCTCAAACTTCGAGATAAAAAAAAAAAAAACCGTCTACCAGGTAGCCAACGGTAAACGGTACAAGTATCGTACGGGCGAAAACGAGCGTTACCGTGCTCGTTTTCGAGTTATTGACGAAAAACAGCCTGGAGCGATCGGTCCGGCGGTCGACGCGCGAAAGTTTCTAAGTCCGCTCTGCTCCGAAACACCGCTCCGGCGTCAAAAATCGTCGTAGGACAAAAAATCGACACGCTATCTTGCAGGAAAAAATCCGGGGAACACGATGGCGTCGTCAAAAGTGCAGGTCGTCGAGCTCGTTTTCGAGAAAAAAAAAAAAAAATTCTCAAAATTCGACAAAAAAATAAAACGATCATTGGACCGTGTAGAGAATCTAAAACTGCATAAGACTCGTATAGACGAAAATTGGCGTTCACGTGCTCGTTTTTGTGGAAAAAATTAAAAAAGCTCTCAAACTTCGAGATAAAAAAAAAAAAAACCGTCTACCAGGTAGCCAACGGTAAACGGTACAAGTATCGTACGGGCGAAAACGAGCGTTACCGTGCTCGTTTTCGAGTTATTGACGAAAAACAGCCTGGAGCGATCGGTCCGGCGGTCGACGCGCGAAAGTTTCTAAGTCCGCTCTGCTCCGAAACACCGCTCCGGCGTCAAAAATCGTCGTAGGACAAAAAATCGACACGCTATCTTGCAGGAAAAAATCCGGGGAACACGATGGCGTCGTCAAAAGTGCAGGTCGTCGAGCTCGTTTTCGAGAAAAAAAAAAAAAAATTCTCAAAATTCGACAAAAAAATAAAACGATCACTGGACCGTGTAGAGAATCTAAAACTGCATAAGAATCGTATAGACGAAAATTGGCGTTCACGTGCTCGTTTTTGAGAAAAAAGTTAAAAAAGCTCTCAAAATTCAAGATAAAAAAAAAACAAACCATCTGCCAGGTAGCCAACGGTAAACGGTACAAGTATCGTACGGGCGAAAACGAGCGTTACCGTGCTCGTTTTCGAGTTATTGACGAAAAACAGCCTGGAGTGATCGGTCCGGCGGTCGACGCGCGAAAGTTTCTAAGTCCGCTCTGCCCCGAAACACCGCTCCGGCGTCAAAAATCGTCGTAGGACAAAAAATCGACACGCTATCTTGCAGGAAAAAATCCGGGGAACACGATGGCGTCGTCAAAAGTGCAGGTCGTCGAGCTCGTTTTCGAGAAAAAAAAAAAAAAATTCTCAAAATTCGACAAAAAAATAAAACGATCAGTGGACCGTGTAGAGAATATAAAACTGCATAAGAATCGTATAGACGAAAATTGGCGTTCTCGTGCTCGTTTTTGTGGAAAAAATTAAAAAAGCTCTCAAACTTCGAGATAAAAAAAAAAAAAACCGTCTACCAGGTAGCCAACGGTAAACGGTACAAGTATCGTACGGGCGAAAACGAGCGTTACCGTGCTCGTTTTCGAGTTATTGACGAAAAACAGCCTGGAGCGATCGGTCCGGCGGTCGACGCGCGAAAGTTTCTAAGTCCGCTCTGCCCCGAATCATCGCTCCGGCGTCAACAATCGTCGTAGGACAAAAAATCGCCAGCCTATCTTGCAGGAAAAAATCCGGGGAACACGATGGCGTCGTCAAAAGTGCAGGTCGTCGAGCTCGTTTTCGAGAAAAAAA
This sequence comes from Colletes latitarsis, assembly GCF_051014445.1. Taxonomy (NCBI): domain Eukaryota; kingdom Metazoa; phylum Arthropoda; class Insecta; order Hymenoptera; family Colletidae; genus Colletes; species Colletes latitarsis. The sequence goes on from NC_135147.1 coordinate 1,479,740, forward strand.
AAAAAAAATTCTCAAAATTCGACAAAAAAATAAAACGATCACTGGACCGTGTAGAGAATCTAAAACTGCATAAGAATCGTATAGACGAAAATTGGCGTTCACGTGCTCGTTTTTGAGAAAAAAGTTAAAAAAGCTCTCAAAATTCGAGATAAAAAAAAAACAAACCATCTGCCAGGTAGCCAACGGTAAACGGTACAAGTATCGTACGGGCGAAAACGAGCGTTACCGTGCTCGTTTTCGAGTTATTGACGAAAAACAGCCTGGAGCGATCGGTCCGGCGGTCGACGCGCGAAAGTTTCTAAGTCCGCTCTGCTCCGAAACACCGCTCCGGCGTCAAAAATCGTCGTAGGACAAAAAATCGACACGCTATCTTGCAGGAAAAAATCCGGGGAACACGATGGCGTCGTCAAAAGTGCAGGTCGTCGAGCTCGTTTTCGAGAAAAAAAAAAAAAAATTCTCAAAATTCGACAAAAAAATAAAACGATCACTGGACCGTGTAGAGAATCTAAAACTGCATAAGAATCGTATAGACGAAAATTGGCGTTCACGTGCTCGTTTTTGTGGAAAAAATTAAAAAAGCTCTCAAACTTCGAGATAAAAAAAAAAAAAACCGTCTACCAGGTAGCCAACGGTAAACGGTACAAGTATCGTACGGGCGAAAACGAGCGTTACCGTGCTCGTTTTCGAGTTATTGACGAAAAACAGCCTGGAGCGATCGGTCCGGCGGTCGACGCGCGAAAGTTTCTAAGTCCGCTCTGCTCCGAAACACCGCTCCGGCGTCAAAAATCGTCGTAGGACAAAAAATCGACACGCTATCTTGCAGGAAAAAATCCGGGGAACACGATGGCGTCGTCAAAAGTGCAGGTCGTCGAGCTCGTTTTCGAGAAAAAAAAAAAAAAATTCTCAAAATTCGACAAAAAAATAAAACGATCAGTGGACCGTGTAGAGAATATAAAACTGCATAAGAATCGTATAGACGAAAATTGGCGTTCACGTGCTCGTTTTTGTGGAAAAAATTAAAAAAGCTCTCAAACTTCGAGATAAAAAAAAAAAAAACCGTCTACCAGGTAGCCAACGGTAAACGGTACAAGTATCGTACGGGCGAAAACGAGCGTTACCGTGCTCGTTTTCGAGTTATTGACGAAAAACAGCCTGGAGCGATCGGTCCGGCGGTCGACGCGCGAAAGTTTCTAAGTCCGCTCTGCTCCGAAACACCGCTCCGGCGTGAAAAATCGTCGTAGGACAAAAAATCGACACGCTATCTTGCAGGAAAAAATCCGGGGAACACGATGGCGTCGTCAAAAGTGCAGGTCGTCGAGCTCGTTTTCGAGAAAAAAAAAAAAAAATTCTCAAAATTCGACAAAAAAATAAAACGATCACTGGACCGTGTAGAGAATCTAAAACTGCATAAGAATCGTATAGACGAAAATTGGCGTTCACGTGCTCGTTTTTGAGAAAAAAGTTAAAAAAGCTCTCAAAATTCGAGATAAAAAAAAAACAAACCATCTGCCAGGTAGCCAACGGTAAACGGTACAAGTATCGTACGGGCGAAAACGAGCGTTACCGTGCTCGTTTTCGAGTTATTGACGAAAAACAGCCTGGAGTGATCGGTCCGGCGGTCGACGCGCGAAAGTTTCTAAGTCCGCTCTGCCCCGAAACACCGCTCCGGCGTCAAAAATCGTCGTAGGACAAAAAATCGACACGCTATCTTGCAGGAAAAAATCCGGGGAACACGATGGCGTCGTCAAAAGTGCAGGTCGTCGAGCTCGTTTTCGAGAAAAAAAAAAAAAAATTCTCAAAATTCGACAAAAAAATAAAACGATCAGTGGACCGTGTAGAGAATATAAAACTGCATAAGAATCGTATAGACGAAAATTGGCGTTCTCGTGCTCGTTTTTGTGGAAAAAATTAAAAAAGCTCTCAAACTTCGAGATAAAAAAAAAAAAAACCGTCTACCAGGTAGCCAACGGTAAACGGTACAAGTATCGTACGGGCGAAAACGAGCGTTACCGTGCTCGTTTTCGAGTTATTGACGAAAAACAGCCTGGAGCGATCGGTCCGGCGGTCGACGCGCGAAAGTTTCTAAGTCCGCTCTGCTCCGAAACACCGCTCCGGCGTCAAAAATCGTCGTAGGACAAAAAATCGACACGCTATCTTGCAGGAAAAAATCCGGGGAACACGATGGCGTCGTCAAAAGTGCAGGTCGTCGAGCTCGTTTTCGAGAAAAAAAAAAAAAAATTCTCAAAATTCGACAAAAAAATAAAACGATCACTGGACCGTGTAGAGAATCTAAAACTGCATAAGAATAGTATAGACGAAAATTGGCGTTCACGTGCTCGTTTTTGAGAAAGAAGTTAAAAAAGCTCTCAAAATTCGAGATAAAAAAAAAACAAACCATCTGCCAGGTAGCCAACGGTAAACGGTACAAGTATCGTACGGGCGAAAACGAGCGTTACCGTGCTCGTTTTCGAGTTATTGACGAAAAACAGCCTGGAGCGATCGGTCCGGCGGTCGACGCGCGAAAGTTTCTAAGTCCGCTCTGCTCCGAATCATCGCTCCGGCGTCAAAAATCGTCGTAGGACAAAAAATCGACACGCTATCTTGCAGGAAAAAATCCGGGGAACACGATGGCGTCGTCAAAAGTGCAGGTCGTCGAGCTCGTTTTCGAGAAAAAAAAAAAAAAATTCTCAAAATTCGACAAAAAAATAAAACGATCATTGGACCGTGTAGAGAATCTAAAACTGCATAAGACTCGTATAGACGAAAATTGGCGTTCACGTGCTCGTTTTTGTGGAAAAAATTAAAAAAGCTCTCAAACTTCGAGATAAAAAAAAAAAAAACCGTCTACCAGGTAGCCAACGGTAAACGGTACAAGTATCGTACGGGCGAAAACGAGCGTTACCGTGCTCGTTTTCGAGTTATTGACGAAAAACAGCCTGGAGCGATCGGTCCGGCGGTCGACGCGCGAAAGTTTCTAAGTCCGCTCTGCTCCGAAACACCGCTCCGGCGTGAAAAATCGTCGTAGGACAAAAAATCGACACGCTATCTTGCAGGAAAAAATCCGGGGAACACGATGGCGTCGTCAAAAGTGCAGGTCGTCGAGCTCGTTTTCGAGAAAAAAAAAAAAAAATTCTCAAAATTCGACAAAAAAATAAAACGATCACTGGACCGTGTAGAGAATCTAAAACTGCATAAGAATCGTATAGACGAAAATTGGCGTTCACGTGCTCGTTTTTGAGAAAAAAGTTAAAAAAGCTCTCAAAATTCGAGATAAAAAAAAAACAAACCATCTGCCAGGTAGCCAACGGTAAACGGTACAAGTATCGTACGGGCGAAAACGAGCGTTACCGTGCTCGTTTTCGAGTTATTGACGAAAAACAGCCTGGAGTGATCGGTCCGGCGGTCGACGCGCGAAAGTTTCTAAGTCCGCTCTGCCCCGAAACACCGCTCCGGCGTCAAAAATCGTCGTAGGACAAAAAATCGACACGCTATCTTGCAGGAAAAAATCCGGGGAACACGATGGCGTCGTCAAAAGTGCAGGTCGTCGAGCTCGTTTTCGAGAAAAAAAAAAAAAAATTCTCAAAATTCGACAAAAAAATAAAACGATCAGTGGACCGTGTAGAGAATATAAAACTGCATAAGAATCGTATAGACGAAAATTGGCGTTCTCGTGCTCGTTTTTGTGGAAAAAATTAAAAAAGCTCTCAAACTTCGAGATAAAAAAAAAAAAAACCGTCTACCAGGTAGCCAACGGTAAACGGTACAAGTATCGTACGGGCGAAAACGAGCGTTACCGTGCTCGTTTTCGAGTTATTGACGAAAAACAGCCTGGAGCGATCGGTCCGGCGGTCGACGCGCGAAAGTTTCTAAGTCCGCTCTGCTCCGAAACACCGCTCCGGCGTCAAAAATCGTCGTAGGACAAAAAATCGACACGCTATCTTGCAGGAAAAAATCCGGGGAACACGATGGCGTCGTCAAAAGTGCAGGTCGTCGAGCTCGTTTTCGAGAAAAAAAAAAAAAAATTCTCAAAATTCGACAAAAAAATAAAACGATCACTGGACCGTGTAGAGAATCTAAAACTGCATAAGAATAGTATAGACGAAAATTGGCGTTCACGTGCTCGTTTTTGAGAAAGAAGTTAAAAAAGCTCTCAAAATTCGAGATAAAAAAAAAACAAACCATCTGCCAGGTAGCCAACGGTAAACGGTACAAGTATCGTACGGGCGAAAACGAGCGTTACCGTGCTCGTTTTCGAGTTATTGACGAAAAACAGCCTGGAGCGATCGGTCCGGCGGTCGACGCGCGAAAGTTTCTAAGTCCGCTCTGCTCCGAATCATCGCTCCGGCGTCAAAAATCGTCGTAGGACAAAAAATCGACACGCTATCTTGCAGGAAAAAATCCGGGGAACACGATGGCGTCGTCAAAAGTGCAGGTCGTCGAGCTCGTTTTCGAGAAAAAAAAAAAAAAATTCTCAAAATTCGACAAAAAAATAAAACGATCATTGGACCGTGTAGAGAATCTAAAACTGCATAAGACTCGTATAGACGAAAATTGGCGTTCACGTGCTCGTTTTTGTGGAAAAAATTAAAAAAGCTCTCAAACTTCGAGGTAAAAAAAAAAAAAACCATCCACCGTGTAGCCAACGGAAAACGGTACAAGTACCGTACGGGCGAAAACGAGCGTTACCGTGCTCGTTTTCGAGTTATTGACGAAAAACAGCCTGGAGCGATCGGTCCGGCGGTCGACGCGCGAAAGTTTCTAAGTCCGCTCTGCCCCGAATCATCGCTCCGGCGTCAACAATCGTCGTAGGACAAAAAATCGCCAGCCTATCTTGCAGGAAAAAATCCGGGGAACACGATGGCGTCGTCAAAAGTGCAGGTCGTCGAGCTCGTTTTCGAGAAAAAAAAAAAAAAATTCTCAAAATTCGACAAAAAAATAAAACGATCAGTGGACCGTGTAGAGAATCTAAAACTGCATAAGAATCGTATAGACGAAAATTGGCGTTCACGTGCTCGTTTTTGTGGAAAAAATTAAAAAAGCTCTCAAACTTCGAGATAAAAAAAAAAAAAACCGTCTACCAGGTAGCCAACGGTAAACGGTACAAGTATCGTACGGGCGAAAACGAGCGTTACCGTGCTCGTTTTCGAGTTATTGACGAAAAACAGCCTGGAGCGATCGGTCCGGCGGTCGACGCGCGAAAGTTTCTAAGTCCGCTCTGCTCCGAAACACCGCTCCGGCGTCAAAAATCGTCGTAGGACAAAAAATCGACACGCTATCTTGCAGGAAAAAATCCGGGGAACACGATGGCGTCGTCAAAAGTGCAGGTCGTCGAGCTCGTTTTCGAGAAAAAAAAAAAAAAATTCTCAAAATTCGACAAAAAAATAAAACGATCAGTGGACCGTGTAGAGAATATAAAACTGCATAAGAATCGTATAGACGAAAATTGGCGTTCACGTGCTCGTTTTTGTGGAAAAAATTAAAAAAGCTCTCAAACTTCGAGATAAAAAAAAAAAAAACCGTCTACCAGGTAGCCAACGGTAAACGGTACAAGTATCGTACGGGCGAAAACGAGCGTTACCGTGCTCGTTTTCGAGTTATTGACGAAAAACAGCCTGGAGCGATCGGTCCGGCGGTCGACGCGCGAAAGTTTCTAAGTCCGCTCTGCTCCGCAACACCGCTCCGGCGTCAAAAATCGTCGTAGGACAAAAAATCGACACGCTATCTTGCAGGAAAAAATCCGGGGAACACGATGGCGTCGTCAAAAGTGCAGGTCGTCGAGCTCGTTTTCGAGAAAAAAAAAAAAAAATTCTCAAAATTCGACAAAAAAATAAAACGATCACTGGACCGTGTAGAGAATCTAAAACTGCATAAGAATCGTATAGACGAAAATTGGCGTTCACGTGCTCGTTTTTGAGAAAAAAGTTAAAAAAGCTCTCAAAATTCGAGATAAAAAAAAAACAAACCATCTGCCAGGTAGCCAATGGTAAACGGTACAAGTATCGTACGGGCGAAAACGAGCGTTACCGTGCTCGTTTTCGAGTTATTGACGAAAAACAGCCTGGAGCGATCGGTCCGGCGGTCGACGCGCGAAAGTTTCTAAGTCCGCTCTGCTCCGAATCATCGCTCCGGCGTCAAAAATCGTCGTAGGACAAAAAATCGACACCCTATCTTGCAGGAAAAAATCCGGGGAACACGATGGCGTCGTCAAAAGTGCAGGTCGTCGAGCTCGTTTTCGAGAAAAAAAAAAAAAAATTCTCAAAACTCGACAAAAAAATAAAACGATCAGTGGACCGTGTAGAGAATATAAAACTGCATAAGAATCGTATAGACGAAAATTGGCGTTCACGTGCTCGTTTTTGTGGAAAAAATTAAAAAAGCTCTCAAACTTCGAGATAAAAAAAAAAAAAACCGTCTACCAGGTAGCCAACGGTAAACGGTACAAGTATCGTACGGGCGAAAACGAGCGTTACCGTGCTCGTTTTCGAGTTATTGACGAAAAACAGCCTGGAGCGATCGGTCCGGCGGTCGACGCGCGAAAGTTTCTAAGTCCGCTCTGCCCCGAAACACCGCTCCGGCGTCAAAAATCGTCGTAGGACAAAAAATCGACACGCTATCTTGCAGGAAAAAATCCGGGGAACACGATGGCGTCGTCAAAAGTGCAGGTCGTCGAGCTCGTTTTCGAGAAAAAAAAAAAAAATTCTCAAAATTCGACAAAAAAATAAAACGATCAGTGGACCGTGTAGAGAATATAAAACTGCATAAGAATCGTATAGACGAAAATTGGCGTTCACGTGCTCGTTTTTGTGGAAAAAATTAAAAAAGCTCTCAAACTTCGAGATAAAAAAAAAAAAAACCGTCTACCAGGTAGCCAACGGTAAACGGTACAAGTATCGTACGGGCGAAAACGAGCGTTACCGTGCTCGTTTTCGAGTTATTGACGAAAAACAGCCTGGAGCGATCGGTCCGGCGGTCGACGCGCGAAAGTTTCTAAGTCCGCTCTGCTCCGAAACACCGCTCCGGCGTCAAAAATCGTCGTAGGACAAAAAATCGACACGCTATCTTGCAGGAAAAAATCCGGGGAACACGATGGCGTCGTCAAAAGTGCAGGTCGTCGAGCTCGTTTTCGAGAAAAAAAAAAAAAAATTCTCAAAATTCGACAAAAAAATAAAACGATCACTGGACCGTGTAGAGAATCTAAAACTGCATAAGAATAGTATAGACGAAAATTGGCGTTCACGTGCTCGTTTTTGAGAAAAAAGTTAAAAAAGCTCTCAAAATTCGAGATAAAAAAAAAACAAACCATCTGCCAGGTAGCCAACGGTAAACGGTACAAGTATCGTACGGGCGAAAACGAGCGTTACCGTGCTCGTTTTCGAGTTATTGACGAAAAACAGCCTGGAGCGATCGGTCCGGCGGTCGACGCGCGAAAGTTTCTAAGTCCGCTCTGCTCCGAATCATCGCTCCGGCGTCAAAAATCGTCGTAGGACAAAAAATCGACACGCTATCTTGCAGGAAAAAATCCGGGGAACACGATGGCGTCGTCAAAAGTGCAGGTCGTCGAGCTCGTTTTCGAGAAAAAAAAAAAAAAATTCTCAAAATTCGACAAAAAAATAAAACGATCATTGGACCGTGTAGAGAATCTAAAACTGCATAAGACTCGTATAGACGAAAATTGGCGTTCACGTGCTCGTTTTTGTGGAAAAAATTAAAAAAGCTCTCAAACTTCGAGGTAAAAAAAAAAAAAACCATCCACCGTGTTGCCAACGGAAAACGGTACAAGTACCGTACGGGCGAAAACGAGCGTTACCGTGCTCGTTTTCGAGTTATTGACGAAAAACAGCCTGGAGCGATCGGTCCGGCGGTCGACGCGCGAAAGTTTCTAAGTCCGCTCTGCCCCGAATCATCGCTCCGGCGTCAACAATCGTCGTAGGACAAAAAATCGCCAGCCTATCTTGCAGGAAAAAATCCGGGGAACACGATGGCGTCGTCAAAAGTGCAGGTCGTCGAGCTCGTTTTCGAGAAAAAAAAAAAAAAATTCTCAAAATTCGACAAAAAAATAAAACGATCAGTGGACCGTGTAGAGAATCTAAAACTGCATAAGAATCGTATAGACGAAAATTGGCGTTCACGTGCTCGTTTTTGAGAAAAAAGTTAAAAAAGCTCTCAAAATTCGAGATAAAAAAAAAACAAACCATCTGCCAGGTAGCCAACGGTAAACGGTACAAGTATCGTACAGGCGAAAACGAGCGTTACCGTGCTCGTTTTCGAGTTATTGACGAAAAACAGCCTGGAGCGATCGGTCCGGCGGTCGACGCGCGAAAGTTTCTAAGTCCGCTCTGCCCCGAAACACCGCTCCGGCGTCAAAAATCGTCGTAGGACAAAAAATCGACACGCTATCTTGCAGGACAAAATCCGGGGAACACGATGGCGTCGTCAAAAGTGCAGGTCGTCGAGCTCGTTTTCGAGAAAAAAAAAAAAAAATTCTCAAAATTCGACAAAAAAATAAAACGATCACTGGACCGTGTAGAGAATCTAAAACTGCATAAGAATAGTATAGACGAAAATTGGCGTTCACGTGCTCGTTTTTGAGAAAAAAGTTAAAAAAGCTCTCAAAATTCGAGATAAAAAAAAAACAAACCATCTGCCAGGTAGCCAACGGTAAACGGTACAAGTATCGTACGGGCGAAAACGAGCGTTACCGTGCTCGTTTTCGAGTTATTGACGAAAAACAGCCTGGAGCGATCGGTCCGGCGGTCGACGCGCGAAAGTTTCTAAGTCCGCTCTGCTCCGAATCATCGCTCCGGCGTCAAAAATCGTCGTAGGACAAAAAATCGACACCCTATCTTGCAGGAAAAAATCCGGGGAACACGATGGCGTCGTCAAAAGTGCAGGTCGTCGAGCTCGTTTTCGAGAAAAAAAAAAAAAAATTCTCAAAATTCGACAAAAAAATAAAACGATCAGTGGACCGTGTAGAGAATATAAAACTGCATAAGAATCGTATAGACGAAAATTGGCGTTCACGTGCTCGTTTTTGAGAAAAAAGTTAAAAAAGCTCTCAAAATTCGAGATAAAAAAAAAACAAACCATCTGCCAGGTAGCCAACGGTAAACGGTACAAGTATCGTACGGGCGAAAACGAGCGTTACCGTGCTCGTTTTCGAGTTATTGACGAAAAACAGCCTGGAGTGATCGGTCCGGCGGTCGACGCGCGAAAGTTTCTAAGTCCGCTCTGCCCCGAAACACCGCTCCGGCGTCAAAAATCGTCGTAGGACAAAAAATCGACACGCTATCTTGCAGGAAAAAATCCGGGGAACACGATGGCGTCGTCAAAAGTGCAGGTCGTCGAGCTCGTTTTCGAGAAAAAAAAAAAAAAATTCTCAAAATTCGACAAAAAAATAAAACGATCAGTGGACCGTGTAGAGAATATAAAACTGCATAAGAATCGTATAGACGAAAATTGGCGTTCTCGTGCTCGTTTTTGTGGAAAAAATTAAAAAAGCTCTCAAACTTCGAGATAAAAAAAAAAAAAACCGTCTACCAGGTAGCCAACGGTAAACGGTACAAGTATCGTACGGGCGAAAACGAGCGTTACCGTGCTCGTTTTCGAGTTATTGACGAAAAACAGCCTGGAGCGATCGGTCCGGCGGTCGACGCGCGAAAGTTTCTAAGTCCGCTCTGCTCCGAAACACCGCTCCGGCGTCAAAAATCGTCGTAGGACAAAAAATCGACACGCTATCTTGCAGGAAAAAATCCGGGGAACACGATGGCGTCGTCAAAAGTGCAGGTCGTCGAGCTCGTTTTCGAGAAAAAAAAAAAAAAATTCTCAAAATTCGACAAAAAAATAAAACGATCACTGGACCGTGTAGAGAATCTAAAACTGCATAAGAATCGTATAGACGAAAATTGGCGTTCACGTGCTCGTTTTTGAGAAAAAAGTTAAAAAAGCTCTCAAAATTCGAGATAAAAAAAAAACAAACCATCTGCCAGGTAGCCAACGGTAAACGGTACAAGTATCGTACAGGCGAAAACGAGCGTTACCGTGCTCGTTTTCGAGTTATTGACGAAAAACAGCCTGGAGCGATCGGTCCGGCGGTCGACGCGCGAAAGTTTCTAAGTCCGCTCTGCTCCGAATCATCGCTCCGGCGTCAAAAATCGTCGTAGGACAAAAAATCGACACGCTATCTTGCAGGAAAAAATCCGGGGAACACGATGGCGTCGTCAAAAGTGCAGGTCGTCGAGCTCGTTTTCGAGAAAAAAAAAAAAAAATTCTCAAAATTCGACAAAAAAATAAAACGATCATTGGACCGTGTAGAGAATCTAAAACTGCATAAGACTCGTATAGACGAAAATTGGCGTTCACGTGCTCGTTTTTGTGGAAAAAATTAAAAAAGCTCTCAAACTTCGAGGTAAAAAAAAAAAAAACCATCCACCGTGTAGCCAACGGAAAACGGTACAAGTACCGTACGGGCGAAAACGAGCGTTACCGTGCTCGTTTTCGAGTTATTGACGAAAAACAGCCTGGAGCGATCGGTCCGGCGGTCGACGCGCGAAAGTTTCTAAGTCCGCTCTGCCCCGAATCATCGCTCCGGCGTCAACAATCGTCGTAGGACAAAAAATCGCCAGCCTATCTTGCAGGAAAAAATCCGGGGAACACGATGGCGTCGTCAAAAGTGCAGGTCGTCGAGCTCGTTTTCGAGAAAAAAAAAAAAAAATTCTCAAAATTCGACAAAAAAATAAAACGATCAGTGGACCGTGTAGAGAATCTAAAACTGCATAAGAATCGTATAGACGAAAATTGGCGGTCACGTGCTCGTTTTTGTGGAAAAAATTAAAAAAGCTCTCAAACTTCGAGATAAAAAAAAAAAAAACCGTCTACCAGGTAGCCAACGGTAAACGGTACAAGTATCGTACGGGCGAAAACGAGCGTTACCGTGCTCGTTTTCGAGTTATTGACGAAAAACAGCCTGGAGCGATCGGTCCGGCGGTCGACGCGCGAAAGTTTCTAAGTCCGCTCTGCTCCGAAACACCGCTCCGGCGTCAAAAATCGTCGTAGGACAAAAAATCGACACGCTATCTTGCAGGAAAAAATCCGGGGAACACGATGGCGTCGTCAAAAGTGCAGGTCGTCGAGCTCGTTTTCGAGAAAAAAAAAAAAAAATTCTCAAAATTCGACAAAAAAATAAAACGATCACTGGACCGTGTAGAGAATCTAAAACTGCATAAGAATCGTATAGACGAAAATTGGCGTTCACGTGCTCGTTTTTGAGAAAAAAGTTAAAAAAGCTCTCAAAATTCGAGATAAAAAAAAAACAAACCATCTGCCAGGTAGCCAACGGTAAACGGTACAAGTATCGTACGGGCGAAAACGAGCGTTACCGTGCTCGTTTTCGAGTTATTGACGAAAAACAGCCTGGAGCGATCGGTCCGGCGGTCGACGCGCGAAAGTTTCTAAGTCCGCTCTGCTCCGAATCATCGCTCCGGCGTCAAAAATCGTCGTAGGACAAAAAATCGCCACCCTATCTTGCAGGAAAAAATCCGGGGAACACGATGGCGTCGTCAAAAGTGCAGGTCGTCGAGCTCGTTTTCGAGAAAAAAAAAAAAAAATTCTCAAAATTCGACAAAAAAATAAAACGATCAGTGGACCGTGTAGAGAATATAAAACTGCATAAGAATCGTATAGACGAAAATTGGCGTTCTCGTGCTCGTTTTTGTGGAAAAAATTAAAAAAGCTCTCAAACTTCGAGATAAAAAAAAAAAAAACCGTCTACCAGGTAACCAACGGTAAACGGTACAAGTATCGTACGGGCGAAAACGAGCGTTACCGTGCTCGTTTTCGAGTTATTGACGAAAAACAGCCTGGAGCGATCGGTCCGGCGGTCGACGCGCGAAAGTTTCTAAGTCCGCTCTGCTCCGAAACACCGCTCCGGCGTCAAAAATCGTCGTAGGACAAAAAATCGACACGCTATCTTGCAGGAAAAAATCCGGGGAACACGATGGCGTCGTCAAAAGTGCAGGTCGTCGAGCTCGTTTTCGAGAAAAAAAAAAAAAAATTCTCAAAATTCGACAAAAAAATAAAACGATCACTGGACCGTGTAGAGAATCTAAAACTGCATAAGAATCGTATAGACGAAAATTGGCGTTCACGTGCTCGTTTTTGAGAAAAAAGTTAAAAAAGCTCTCAAAATTCGAGATAAAAAAAAAACAAACCATCTGCCAGGTAGCCAACGGTAAACGGTACAAGTATCGTACGGGCGAAAACGAGCGTTACCGTGCTCGTTTTCGAGTTATTGACGAAAAACAGCCTGGAGCGATCGGTCCGGCGGTCGACGCGCGAAAGTTTCCAAGTCCGCTCTGCTCCGAATCATCGCTCCGGCGTCAAAAATCGTCGTAGGACAAAAAATCGCCACCCTATCTTGCAGGAAAAAATCCGGGGAACACGATGGCGTCGTCAAAAGTGCAGGTCGTCGAGCTCGTTTTCGAGAAAAAAAAAAAAAAATTCTCAAAATTCGACAAAAAAATAAAACGATCAGTGGACCGTGTAGAGAATATAAAACTGCATAAGAATCGTATAGACGAAAATTGGCGTTCACGTGCTCGTTTTTGTGGAAAAAATTAAAAAAGCTCTCAAACTTCGAGATAAAAAAAAAAAAAACCATCCACCGTGTAGCCAACGGAAAACGGTACAAGTACCGTACGGGCGAAAACGAGCGTTACCGTGCTCGTTTTCGAGTTATTGACGAAAAACAGCCTGGAGCGATCGGTCCGGCGGTCGACGCGCGAAAGTTTCTAAGTCCGCTCTGCCCCGAATCATCGCTCCGGCGTCAACAATCGTCGTAGGACAAAAAATCGCCAGCCTATCTTGCAGGAAAAAATCCGGGGAACACGATGGCGTCGTCAAAAGTGCAGGTCGTCGAGCTCGTTTTCGAGAAAAAAAAAAAAAAATTCTCAAAATTCGACAAAAAAATAAAACGATCAGTGGACCGTGTAGAGAATCTAAAACTGCATAAGAATCGTATAGACGAAAATTGGCGGTCACGTGCTCGTTTTTGTGGAAAAAATTAAAAAAGCTCTCAAACTTCGAGATAAAAAAAAAAAAAACCGTCTACCAGGTAGCCAACGGTAAACGGTACAAGTATCGTACGGGCGAAAACGAGCGTTACCGTGCTCGTTTTCGAGTTATTGACGAAAAACAGCCTGGAGCGATCGGTCCGGCGGTCGACGCGCGAAAGTTTCTAAGTCCGCTCTGCTCCGAAACACCGCTCCGGCGTCAAAAATCGTCGTAGGACAAAAAATCGACACGCTATCTTGCAGGAAAAAATCCGGGGAACACGATGGCGTCGTCAAAAGTGCAGGTCGTCGAGCTCGTTTTCGAGAAAAAAAAAAAAAAATTCTCAAAATTCGACAAAAAAATAAAACGATCAGTGGACCGTGTAGAGAATATAAAACTGCATAAGAATCGTATAGACGAAAATTGGCGTTCACGTGCTCGTTTTTGTGGAAAAAATTAAAAAAGCTCTCAAACTTCGAGATAAAAAAAAAAAAAACCGTCTACCAGGTAGCCAACGGTAAACGGTACAAGTATCGTACGGGCGAAAACGAGCGTTACCGTGCTCGTTTTCGAGTTATTGACGAAAAACAGCCTGGAGCGATCGGTCCGGCGGTCGACGCGCGAAAGTTTCTAAGTCCGCTCTGCTCCGAAACACCGCTCCGGCGTGAAAAATCGTCGTAGGACAAAAAATCGACACGCTATCTTGCAGGAAAAAATCCGGGGAACACGATGGCGTCGTCAAAAGTGCAGGTCGTCGAGCTCGTTTTCGAGAAAAAAAAAAAAAATTCTCAAAATTCGACAAAAAAATAAAACGATCAGTGGACCGTGTAGAGAATATAAAACTGCATAAGAATCGTATAGACGAAAATTGGCGTTCACGTGCTCGTTTTTGTGGAAAAAATTAAAAAAGCTCTCAAACTTCGAGATAAAAAAAAAAAAAACCGTCTACCAGGTAGCCAACGGTAAACGGTACAAGTATCGTACGGGCGAAAACGAGCGTTACCGTGCTCGTTTTCGAGTTATTGACGAAAAACAGCCTGGAGCGATCGGTCCGGCGGTCGACGCGCGAAAGTTTCTAAGTCCGCTCTGCTCCGAAACACCGCTCCGGCGTCAAAAATCGTCGTAGGACAAAAAATCGACACGCTATCTTGCAGGAAAAAATCCGGGGAACACGATGGCGTCGTCAAAAGTGCAGGTCGTCGAGCTCGTTTTCGAGAAAAAAAAAAAAAAATTCTCAAAATTCGACAAAAAAATAAAACGATCAGTGGACCGTGTAGAGAATCTAAAACTGCATAAGAATAGTATAGACGAAAATTGGCGTTCACGTGCTCGTTTTTGAGAAAAAAGTTAAAAAAGCTCTCAAAATTCGAGATAAAAAAAAAACAAACCATCTGCCAGGTAGCCAACGGTAAACGGTACAAGTATCGTACGGGCGAAAACGAGCGTTACCGTGCTCGTTTTCGAGTTATTGACGAAAAACAGCCTGGAGCGATCGGTCCGGCGGTCGACGCGCGAAAGTTTCTAAGTCCGCTCTGCTCCGAAACACCGCTCCGCCGTCAAAAATCGTCGTAGGACAAAAAATCGACACGCTATCTTGCAGGAAAAAATCCGGGGAACACGATGGCGTCGTCAAAAGTGCAGGTCGTCGAGCTCGTTTTCGAGAAAAAAAAAAAAAAATTCTCAAAATTCGACAAAAAAATAAAACGATCACTGGACCGTGTAGAGAATCTAAAACTGCATAAGAATAGTATAGACGAAAATTGGCGTTCACGTGCTCGTTTTTGAGAAAAAAGTTAAAAAAGCTCTCAAAATTCGAGATAAAAAAAAAACAAACCATCTGCCAGGTAGCCAACGGTAAACGGTACAAGTATCGTACGGGCGAAAACGAGCGTTACCGTGCTCGTTTTCGAGTTATTGACGAAAAACAGCCTGGAGCGATCGGTCCGGCGGTCGACGCGCGAAAGTTTCTAAGTCCGCTCTGCTCCGAATCATCGCTCCGGCGTCAAAAATCGTCGTAGGACAAAAAATCGCCACCCTATCTTGCAGGAAAAAATCCGGGGAACACGATGGCGTCGTCAAAAGTGCAGGTCGTCGAGCTCGTTTTCGAGAAAAAAAAAAAAAAATTCTCAAAATTCGACAAAAAAATAAAACGATCAGTGGACCGTGTAGAGAATATAAAACTGCATAAGAATCGTATAGACGAAAATTGGCGTTCACGTGCTCGTTTTTGTGGAAAAAATTAAAAAAGCTCTCAAACTTCGAGATAAAAAAAAAAAAAACCGTCTACCAGGTAGCCAACGGTAAACGGTACAAGTATCGTACGGGCGAAAACGAGCGTTACCGTGCTCGTTTTCGAGTTATTGACGAAAAACAGCCTGGAGCGATCGGTCCGGCGGTCGACGCGCGAAAGTTTTTAAGTCCGCTCTGCTCCGAAACACCGCTCCGGCGTCAAAAATCGTCGTAGGACAAAAAATCGACACGCTATCTTGCAGGAAAAAATCCGGGGAACACGATGGCGTCGTCAAAAGTGCAGGTCGTCGAGCTCGTTTTCGAGAAAAAAAAAAAAAAATTCTCAAAATTCGACAAAAAAATAAAACGATCACTGGACCGTGTAGAGAATCTAAAACTGCATAAGAATCGTATAGACGAAAATTGGCGTTCACGTGCTCGTTTTTGAGAAAAAAGTTAAAAAAGCTCTCAAAATTCGAGATAAAAAAAAAACAAACCATCTGCCAGGTAGCCAACGGTAAACGGTACAAGTATCGTACGGGCGAAAACGAGCGTTACCGTGCTCGTTTTCGAGTTATTGACGAAAAACAGCCTGGAGCGATCGGTCCGGCGGTCGACGCGCGAAAGTTTCTAAGTCCGCTCTGCTCCGAATCATCGCTCCGGCGTCAAAAATCGTCGTAGGACAAAAAATCGACACCCTATCTTGCAGGAAAAAATCCGGGGAACACGATGGCGTCGTCAAAAGTGCAGGTCGTCGAGCTCGTTTTCGAGAAAAAAAAAAAAAAATTCTCAAAACTCGACAAAAAAATAAAACGATCAGTGGACCGTGTAGAGAATATAAAACTGCATAAGAATCGTATAGACGAAAATTGGCGTTCACGTGCTCGTTTTTGTGGAAAAAATTAAAAAAGCTCTCAAACTTCGAGATAAAAAAAAAAAAACCGTCTACCAGGTAGCCAACGGTAAACGGTACAAGTATCGTACGGGCGAAAACGAGCGTTACCGTGCTCGTTTTCGAGTTATTGACGAAAAACAGCCTGGAGCGATCGGTCCGGCGGTCGACGCGCGAAAGTTTCTAAGTCCGCTCTGCTCCGAAACACCGCTCCGGCGTCAAAAATCGTCGTAGGACAAAAAATCGACACGCTATCTTGCAGGAAAAAATCCGGGGAACACGATGGCGTCGTCAAAAGTGCAGGTCGTCGAGCTCGTTTTCGAGAAAAAAAAAAAAAATTCTCAAAATTCGACAAAAAAATAAAACGATCAGTGGACCGTGTAGAGAATATAAAACTGCATAAGAATCGTATAGACGAAAATTGGCGTTCACGTGCTCGTTTTTGTGGAAAAAATTAAAAAAGCTCTCAAACTTCGAGATAAAAAAAAAAAAAACCGTCTACCAGGTAGCCAACGGTAAACGGTACAAGTATCGTACGGGCGAAAACGAGCGTTACCGTGCTCGTTTTCGAGTTATTGACGAAAAACAGCCTGGAGCGATCGGTCCGGCGGTCGACGCGCGAAAGTTTCTAAGTCCGCTCTGCTCCGAATCATCGCTCCGGCGTCAAAAATCGTCGTAGGACAAAAAATCGACACGCTATCTTGCAGGAAAAAATCCGGGGAACACGATGGCGTCGTCAAAAGTGCAGGTCGTCGAGCTCGTTTTCGAGAAAAAAAAAAAAAAATTCTCAAAATTCGACAAAAAAATAAAACGATCATTGGACCGTGTAGAGAATCTAAAACTGCATAAGACTCGTATAGACGAAAATTGGCGTTCACGTGCTCGTTTTTGTGGAAAAAATTAAAAAAGCTCTCAAACTTCGAGGTAAAAAAAAAAAAAACCATCCACCGTGTAGCCAACGGAAAACGGTACAAGTACCGTACGGGCGAAAACGAGTGTTACCGTGCTCGTTTTCGAGTTATTGACGAAAAACAGCCTGGAGCGATCGGTCCGGCGGTCGACGCGCGAAAGTTTCTAAGTCCGCTCTGCCCCGAATCATCGCTCCGGCGTCAACAATCGTCGTAGGACAAAAAATCGCCAGCCTATCTTGCAGGAAAAAATCCGGGGAACACGATGGCGTCGTCAAAAGTGCAGGTCGTCGAGCTCGTTTTCGAGAAAAAAAAAAAAAAATTCTCAAAATTCGACAAAAAAATAAAACGATCAGTGGACCGTGTAGAGAATCTAAAACTGCATAAGAATCGTATAAACGAAAATTGGCGTTCACGTGCTCGTTTTTGTGGAAAAAATTAAAAAAGCTCTCAAACTTCGAGATAAAAAAAAAAAAAACCGTCTACCAGGTAGCCAACGGTAAACGGTACAAGTATCGTACGGGCGAAAACGAGCGTTACCGTGCTCGTTTTCGAGTTATTGACGAAAAACAGCCTGGAGCGATCGGTCCGGCGGTCGACGCGCGAAAGTTTCTAAGTCCGCTCTGCTCCGAAACACCGCTCCGGCGTCAAAAATCGTCGTAGGACAAAAAATCGACACGCTATCTTGCAGGAAAAAATCCGGGGAACACGATGGCGTCGTCAAAAGTGCAGGTCGTCGAGCTCGTTTTCGAGAAAAAAAAAAAAAAATTCTCAAAATTCGACAAAAAAATAAAACGATCAGTGGACCGTGTAGAGAATATAAAACTGCATAAGAATCGTATAGACGAAAATTGGCGTTCACGTGCTCGTTTTTGTGGAAAAAATTAAAAAAGCTCTCAAACTTCGAGATAAAAAAAAAAAAAACCGTCTACCAGGTAGCCAACGGTAAACGGTACAAGTATCGTACGGGCGAAAACGAGCGTTACCGTGCTCGTTTTCGAGTTATTGACGAAAAACAGCCTGGAGCGATCGGTCCGGCGGTCGACGCGCGAAAGTTTCTAAGTCCGCTCTGCTCCGAAACACCGCTCCGGCGTCAAAAATCGTCGTAGGACAAAAAATCGACACGCTATCTTGCAGGAAAAAATCCGGGGAACACGATGGCGTCGTCAAAAGTGCAGGTCGTCGAGCTCGTTTTCGAGAAAAAAAAAAAAAAATTCTCAAAATTCGACAAAAAAATAAAACGATCACTGGACCGTGTAGAGAATCTAAAACTGCATAAGAATCGTATAGACGAAAATTGGCGTTCACGTGCTCGTTTTTGAGAAAAAAGTTAAAAAAGCTCTCAAAATTCGAGATAAAAAAAAAACAAACCATCTGCCAGGTAGCCAACGGTAAACGGTACAAGTATCGTACGGGCGAAAACGAGCGTTACCGTGCTCGTTTTCGAGTTATTGACGAAAAACAGCCTGGAGCGATCGGTCCGGCGGTCGACGCGCGAAAGTTTCTAAGTCCGCTCTGCCCCGAAACACCGCTCCGGCGTCAAAAATCGTCGTAGGACAAAAAATCGACACGCTATCTTGCAGGAAAAAATCCGGGGAACACGATGGCGTCGTCAAAAGTGCAGGTCGTCGAGCTCGTTTTCGAGAAAAAAAAAAAAAAATTCTCAAAATTCGACAAAAAAATAAAACGATCAGTGGACCGTGTAGAGAATCTAAAACTGCATAAGAATCGTATAAACGAAAATTGGCGTTCACGTGCTCGTTTTTGTGGAAAAAATTAAAAAAGCTCTCAAACTTCGAGATAAAAAAAAAAAAAACCGTCTACCAGGTAGCCAACGGTAAACGGTACAAGTATCGTACGGGCGAAAACGAGCGTTACCGTGCTCGTTTTCGAGTTATTGACGAAAAACAGCCTGGAGCGATCGGTCCGGCGGTCGACGCGCGAAAGTTTCTAAGTCCGCTCTGCTCCGAAACACCGCTCCGGCGTCAAAAATCGTCGTAGGACAAAAAATCGACACGCTATCTTGCAGGAAAAAATCCGGGGAACACGATGGCGTCGTCAAAAGTGCAGGTCGTCGAGCACGTTTTCGAGAAAAAAAAAAAAAAATTCTCAAAATTCGACAAAAAAATAAAACGATCACTGGACCGTGTAGAGAATCTAAAACTGCATAAGAATCGTATAGACGAAAATTGGCGTTCACGTGCTCGTTTTTGAGAAAAAAGTTAAAAAAGCTCTCAAAATTCGAGATAAAAAAAAAACAAACCATCTGCCAGGTAGCCAACGGTAAACGGTACAAGTATCGTACGGGCGAAAACGAGCGTTACCGTGCTCGTTTTCGAGTTATTGACGAAAAACAGCCTGGAGCGATCGGTCCGGCGGTCGACGCGCGAAAGTTTCTAAGTCCGCTCTGCTCCGAATCATCGCTCCGGCGTCAAAAATCGTCGTAGGACAAAAAATCGACACCCTATCTTGCAGGAAAAAATCCGGGGAACACGATGGCGTCGTCAAAAGTGCAGGTCGTCGAGCTCGTTTTCGAGAAAAAAAAAAAAAAATTCTCAAAACTCGACAAAAAAATAAAACGATCAGTGGACCGTGTAGAGAATATAAAACTGCATAAGAATCGTATAGACGAAAATTGGCGTTCACGTGCTCGTTTTTGTGGAAAAAATTAAAAAAGCTCTCAAACTTCGAGATAAAAAAAAAAAAAACCGTCTACCAGGTAGCCAACGGTAAACGGTACAAGTATCGTACGGGCGAAAACGAGCGTTACCGTGCTCGTTTTCGAGTTATTGACGAAAAACAGCCTGGAGCGATCGGTCCGGCGGTCGACGCGCGAAAGTTTCTAAGTCCGCTCTGCTCCGAATCATCGCTCCGGCGTCAAAAATCGTCGTAGGACAAAAAATCGACACGCTATCTTGCAGGAAAAAATCCGGGGAACACGATGGCGTCGTCAAAAGTGCAGGTCGTCGAGCTCGTTTTCGAGAAAAAAAAAAAAAAATTCTCAAAATTCGACAAAAAAATAAAACGATCATTGGACCGTGTAGAGAATCTAAAACTGCATAAGACTCGTATAGACGAAAATTGGCGTTCACGTGCTCGTTTTTGTGGAAAAAATTAAAAAAGCTCTCAAACTTCGAGGTAAAAAAAAAAAAAACCATCCACCGTGTAGCCAACGGAAAACGGTACAAGTACCGTACGGGCGAAAACGAGTGTTACCGTGCTCGTTTTCGAGTTATTGACGAAAAACAGCCTGGAGCGATCGGTCCGGCGGTCGACGCGCGAAAGTTTCTAAGTCCGCTCTGCCCCGAATCATCGCTCCGGCGTCAACAATCGTCGTAGGACAAAAAATCGCCAGCCTATCTTGCAGGAAAAAATCCGGGGAACACGATGGCGTCGTCAAAAGTGCAGGTCGTCGAGCTCGTTTTCGAGAAAAAAAAAAAAAAATTCTCAAAATTCGACAAAAAAATAAAACGATCAGTGGACCGTGTAGAGAATCTAAAACTGCATAAGAATCGTATAAACGAAAATTGGCGTTCACGTGCTCGTTTTTGTGGAAAAAATTAAAAAAGCTCTCAAACTTCGAGATAAAAAAAAAAAAAACCGTCTACCAGGTAGCCAACGGTAAACGGTACAAGTATCGTACGGGCGAAAACGAGCGTTACCGTGCTCGTTTTCGAGTTATTGACGAAAAACAGCCTGGAGCGATCGGTCCGGCGGTCGACGCGCGAAAGTTTCTAAGTCCGCTCTGCTCCGAAACACCGCTCCGGCGTCAAAAATCGTCGTAGGACAAAAAATCGACACGCTATCTTGCAGGAAAAAATCCGGGGAACACGATGGCGTCGTCAAAAGTGCAGGTCGTCGAGCTCGTTTTCGAGAAAAAAAAAAAAAAATTCTCAAAATTCGACAAAAAAATAAAACGATCAGTGGACCGTGTAGAGAATATAAAACTGCATAAGAATCGTATAGACGAAAATTGGCGTTCACGTGCTCGTTTTTGTGGAAAAAATTAAAAAAGCTCTCAAACTTCGAGATAAAAAAAAAAAAAACCGTCTACCAGGTAGCCAACGGTAAACGGTACAAGTATCGTACGGGCGAAAACGAGCGTTACCGTGCTCGTTTTCGAGTTATTGACGAAAAACAGCCTGGAGCGATCGGTCCGGCGGTCGACGCGCGAAAGTTTCTAAGTCCGCTCTGCTCCGAAACACCGCTCCGGCGTCAAAAATCGTCGTAGGACAAAAAATCGACACGCTATCTTGCAGGAAAAAATCCGGGGAACACGATGGCGTCGTCAAAAGTGCAGGTCGTCGAGCTCGTTTTCGAGAAAAAAAAAAAAAAATTCTCAAAATTCGACAAAAAAATAAAACGATCACTGGACCGTGTAGAGAATCTAAAACTGCATAAGAATCGTATAGACGAAAATTGGCGTTCACGTGCTCGTTTTTGAGAAAAAAGTTAAAAAAGCTCTCAAAATTCGAGATAAAAAAAAAACAAACCATCTGCCAGGTAGCCAACGGTAAACGGTACAAGTATCGTACGGGCGAAAACGAGCGCTACCGTGCTCGTTTTCGAGTTATTGACGAAAAACAGCCTGGAGCGATCGGTCCGGCGGTCGACGCGCGAAAGTTTCTAAGTCCGCTCTGCCCCGAAACACCGCTCCGGCGTCAAAAATCGTCGTAGGACAAAAAATCGACACGCTATCTTGCAGGAAAAAATCCGGGGAACACGATGGCGTCGTCAAAAGTGCAGGTCGTCGAGCTCGTTTTCGAGAAAAAAAAAAAAAAATTCTCAAAATTCGACAAAAAAATAAAACGATCACTGGACCGTGTAGAGAATCTAAAACTGCATAAGAATAGTATAGACGAAAATTGGCGTTCACGTGCTCGTTTTTGAGAAAGAAGTTAAAAAAGCTCTCAAAATTCGAGATAAAAAAAAAACAAACCGTCTACCAGGTAGCCAACGGTAAACGGTACAAGTATCGTACGGGCGAAAACGAGCGTTACCGTGCTCGTTTTCGAGTTATTGACGAAAAACAGCCTGGAGCGATCGGTCCGGCGGTCGACGCGCGAAAGTTTCTAAGTCCGCTCTGCTCCGAAACACCGCTCCGGCGTCAAAAATCGTCGTAGGACAAAAAATCGACACGCTATCTTGCAGGAAAAAATCCGGGGAACACGATGGCGTCGTCAAAAGTGCAGGTCGTCGAGCACGTTTTCGAGAAAAAAAAAAAAAAATTCTCAAAATTCGACAAAAAAATAAAACGATCACTGGACCGTGTAGAGAATCTAAAACTGCATAAGAATCGTATAGACGAAAATTGGCGTTCACGTGCTCGTTTTTGAGAAAAAAGTTAAAAAAGCTCTCAAAATTCGAGATAAAAAAAAAACAAACCATCTGCCAGGTAGCCAACGGTAAACGGTACAAGTATCGTACGGGCGAAAACGAGCGTTACCGTGCTCGTTTTCGAGTTATTGACGAAAAACAGCCTGGAGCGATCGGTCCGGCGGTCGACGCGCGAAAGTTTCTAAGTCCGCTCTGCTCCGAATCATCGCTCCGGCGTCAAAAATCGTCGTAGGACAAAAAATCGACACCCTATCTTGCAGGAAAAAATCCGGGGAACACGATGGCGTCGTCAAAAGTGCAGGTCGTCGAGCTCGTTTTCGAGAAAAAAAAAAAAAAATTCTCAAAACTCGACAAAAAAATAAAACGATCAGTGGACCGTGTAGAGAATATAAAACTGCATAAGAATCGTATAGACGAAAATTGGCGTTCACGTGCTCGTTTTTGTGGAAAAAATTAAAAAAGCTCTCAAACTTCGAGATAAAAAAAAAAAAAACCGTCTACCAGGTAGCCAACGGTAAACGGTACAAGTATCGTACGGGCGAAAACGAGCGTTACCGTGCTCGTTTTCGAGTTATTGACGAAAAACAGCCTGGAGCGATCGGTCCGGCGGTCGACGCGCGAAAGTTTCTAAGTCCGCTCTGCTCCGAAACACCGCTCCGGCGTCAAAAATCGTCGTAGGACAAAAAATCGACACGCTATCTTGCAGGAAAAAATCCGGGGAACACGATGGCGTCGTCAAAAGTGCAGGTCGTCGAGCTCGTTTTCGAGAAAAAAAAAAAAAAATTCTCAAAATTCGACAAAAAAATAAAACGATCACTGGACCGTGTAGAGAATCTAAAACTGCATAAGAATAGTATAGACGAAAATTGGCGTTCACGTGCTCGTTTTTGAGAAAAAAGTTAAAAAAGCTCTCAAAATTCGAGATAAAAAAAAAACAAACCATCTGCCAGGTAGCCAACGGTAAACGGTACAAGTATCGTACGGGCGAAAACGAGCGTTACCGTGCTCGTTTTCGAGTTATTGACGAAAAACAGCCTGGAGCGATCGGTCCGGCGGTCGACGCGCGAAAGTTTCCAAGTCCGCTCTGCACCGAATCATCGCTCCGGCGTCAAAAATCGTCGTAGGACAAAAAATCGACACGCTATCTTGCAGGAAAAAATCCGGGGAACACGATGGCGTCGTCAAAAGTGCAGGTCGTCGAGCTCGTTTTCGAGAAAAAAAAAAAAAAATTCTCAAAATTCGACAAAAAAATAAAACGATCATTGGACCGTGTAGAGAATCTAAAACTGCATAAGACTCGTATAGACGAAAATTGGCGTTCACGTGCTCGTTTTTGTGGAAAAAATTAAAAAAGCTCTCAAACTTCGAGGTAAAAAAAAAAAAAACCATCCACCGTGTAGCCAACGGAAAACGGTACAAGTACCGTACGGGCGAAAACGAGTGTTACCGTGCTCGTTTTCGAGTTATTGACGAAAAACAGCCTGGAGCGATCGGTCCGGCGGTCGACGCGCGAAAGTTTCTAAGTCCGCTCTGCCCCGAATCATCGCTCCGGCGTCAACAATCGTCGTAGGACAAAAAATCGCCAGCCTATCTTGCAGGAAAAAATCCGGGGAACACGATGGCGTCGTCAAAAGTGCAGGTCGTCGAGCTCGTTTTCGAGAAAAAAAAAAAAAAATTCTCAAAATTCGACAAAAAAATAAAACGATCAGTGGACCGTGTAGAGAATCTAAAACTGCATAAGAATCGTATAAACGAAAATTGGCGTTCACGTGCTCGTTTTTGTGGAAAAAATTAAAAAAGCTCTCAAACTTCGAGATAAAAAAAAAAAAAACCGTCTACCAGGTAGCCAACGGTAAACGGTACAAGTATCGTACGGGCGAAAACGAGCGTTACCGTGCTCGTTTTCGAGTTATTGACGAAAAACAGCCTGGAGCGATCGGTCCGGCGGTCGACGCGCGAAAGTTTCTAAGTCCGCTCTGCTCCGAAACACCGCTCCGGCGTCAAAAATCGTCGTAGGACAAAAAATCGACACGCTATCTTGCAGGAAAAAATCCGGGGAACACGATGGCGTCGTCAAAAGTGCAGGTCGTCGAGCTCGTTTTCGAGAAAAAAAAAAAAAAATTCTCAAAATTCGACAAAAAAATAAAACGATCAGTGGACCGTGTAGAGAATATAAAACTGCATAAGAATCGTATAGACGAAAATTGGCGTTCACGTGCTCGTTTTTGTGGAAAAAATTAAAAAAGCTCTCAAACTTCGAGATAAAAAAAAAAAAAACCGTCTACCAGGTAGCCAACGGTAAACGGTACAAGTATCGTACGGGCGAAAACGAGCGTTACCGTGCTCGTTTTCGAGTTATTGACGAAAAACAGCCTGGAGCGATCGGTCCGGCGGTCGACGCGCGAAAGTTTCTAAGTCCGCTCTGCTTCCCCTCAGGGGCTGCCAGCCTTTCAGCTGCAGTACGGGCTTAACGAACCCGGGGTACCCGAGTCATACACACACCGTAAGCCTCCTGTTGGTCGTCACAACGACCCATTCACAATTCCCTATTGGTTTTGTGAATGGTACGTGACGGCAGGAGGAACGGGGGTCTTGGCTTAACCGCCTGGGCCACGAGTATGGCGACTCTATAAAATCGCCCTCCAATCCTAAGCTATGGTGCGCGGCGATGGGATGCATGGTTGGGGGAGAAGGCCCAATCCCAAGCGACCACCTCCGGGGAACCTGCCGAACCCCCGGAGTATATAGGCTTACCCGGGTAAGGCGGCTCTGCCCGGGCGGACCTTTTCTTCCGACCTGCTCGTGGGAATATTATGGAACTCAATATTAAAACGGGGATGGGACGGGGTAAGTCAGAGGGGGAGGACGAAGGCGGTGTTGGGACTGGAGTGACGGCGCTCGCGCCGCCTCCAGCGCCTGGCCCGGCTTCGTGGAAGATGGAGGAGGACGACGAGACTGCGTCAGTCTCGTCCTTCTCCTCCACCAGGAGCCTCATAGGCTCTAAGAGGAAGAGGGCGGGGCAGGCCGTCGTCGAGGTGGGCGGGGCGATGAGCCCGTCGGTGAGGCTGAGTTGCCTCAGGGACGAGGTGACCGAGGAGATATCGGAGAGGATCTCCTCGTCCCTGAGGCGGGTGGAGAAAGTCGCCGCTGCCTGCTCCTTTAAGGGGCAGAAAAGCGGTGGCGCGGAGGCCCTGAAGGCCGCGGCGGAGGAAATGAGGGAGGCGGCGCGGGAGCTCAGAGGGCGGAACGCCCGTCTGCAGCTCCTGTTGGAGGAGGAGCGACAGGGGAGGAGGAGGGCAGAGGCGCTGTGGAACAGCGCGGCCCTCCCTCCCATCCTCCCTCCTCCTCCACCGCCGCGTCCCTCGGCGGAGGTAAATAAGCGGAGTGCGGCGGCAGTGGTGCGGGGCACCGCGGGCCCCTCCACCCGCACTCCGCCCGTGAAGAAGTCCCCGTCCTCCTCAGAAGACGATCTTCTGAGGAGGATTGGGGACATGATTGATGGCAAGCTGGCCGCCTTCCGGGAGGAGCTCCTCGCCGGAAGAGCGGTCAGCAGGAAGGCGGTGCCTCCCCGACCTGTTCCGGTACAGTCGGGGAAGGCAAAGAAGGGCGGAGTGAAGGCTCCGCCCAGCGTTGCGGCACCAGGGCCCCGGGTCGCGACCCCCAAGGGGGGTGGTGTACCCGTGGTCGCGGTGGTCGCGTCCTCCACGGCACCCTCCCAAGGGGGGGTGGCGTGGAGTGAGGTGGTGGGGCGGAAGGCGAAGCGGGCGGCGAGGAAGGCCTCGCAACCGCGGCCTCCGCCTCCGCCGCCGGCGGCCAAGGTAAAGGCCGCGAAGGTCGGGAAGGCACGACCAGGTCGTCCCCCAAAAACGGCAGCGGTGACGCTGACCGTTGCGCAGGGGGGCGACCTGACCCTCGCGGAGGCGATGCGGCTCGCCAGGGAGAATATCTCCCTGGAAGAGCTGGGCATCGCCTCCGTGAGGGCGAAGAGGGCCGTGACCGGGGGTCTCTTGCTGGAGATCCCCGGTGCAGAAGGCGGCGCGAAGGCGGATCGTCTCGCCCAGAGGCTCCGGGAGCAGCTGGGCGAGCGAGGTGTCCGGGTCGCTCGGCCCACGAAGCGCACGGAGATGCGCGTTTGTGGGCTAGACGACTCGGTCAGCGCACAGGATGTGTCCCGTGCCCTTGCGAGGGCGGGGGACTGTCTTGTGGAGGACCTGCGGATCGGAGAGATCCGCAGGTCGCCCTCCGGCCTCGGGTCGGTGTGGGCCCGGTGCCCCCTCTCCGCCGCCCGTAAGGTGGCGGAATCCGGGAGGGTGTTGGTGGGGTGGGTTTCGGCGCGAGTGGAAATCCTCGCGCCGCGCCCGCTCCAGTGTCACCGCTGCCTCGAATTGGGGCACGTGAGGCAGTGGTGCACCTCGCCGGTGGACCGCAGCGGTCAGTGTTACCGCTGCGGTGCCAAAGAGCACCGTGCGAGCCAGTGCTCGGCGGCCCCCCACTGCCCGCTGTGTGCGGACATGGGGAGGCCAGCCGATCACAGGGTGGGGAGCAAGAAGTGCTCCCCCCCCTCCCGGAAGGAGAGGAAGAGGCGGGCTGCACCGGCTCCGGTGCCGAGGGCGGTGGCATCGTCCTCCATGGAGGTGGACGGTGCTACGGGGACGGACGGCCGGGAGGAGGCTGGCGCGGCCATTAATTAATGCCGCCCCGCCTCCTCCTCCAGGCCAACCTCAACCACTGCCGCGCGGCACAGGACTTGATGTCCCAAGTCCTCGCGGAGTGGGGGGTTGGCCTGGCGGTCGCCGCCGAGCCGTACCGCGTCCCTGATCACCCTCATTGGGTGGGCGACGCGGACGGCTTGGTGGCGACGGTATGGGGAGGGGGCGACGGGTCCCCACCGTTCTCCTTGTTGGAGCGCGGTCGGGGATTCGTCGCCGTGGACTGGGGGGGAGTCGCTGTGGTGGGGTGCTACATTTCGCCCCGTAGCGGTCACGCTGCGTTCGAGCTGTACTTGGCCGAGGTCGCGGCATGCGTGCAGCGCTACGCGGCCCGGCCGGTGCTGGTCCTGGGGGATTTTAATGCCAAGTCGGTGGCTTGGGGATCCCCCAGGACCTCCGTTCGCGGCGGGATCCTGGGCGATTGGGCGGCGGGGCTCGACCTCCGGGTATTGAACCGGGGGTCGGAGCACACGTGCGTGCGGCGATATGGGGGGTCCATCGTGGATGTTGGATTCGCGACCCCCAACGCCGTGCGCATGGTGTCGGGTTGGCACGTGGTCGCGGGGGCAGAGACACTCTCCGATCACCGGTACATCCGGATGGAGGTCTCTGCCGCCGCGAGTGCATCCCGACACGGCCGCCTGCGTGGCACCCTACCACGCCGCTGGACGCTTCGGCGCCTGGACAAGGACGCCCTGATGGCAGCTGCCCTCGCTGCAACTTGGCCGCAGGGAGCGGCCGAGTTGCCGAGCATAGAGGGGGAGGTCGCCCGGCTCGGAGCATTGGTCGCGGGTATTTGCGACGCGGCGATGCCTCGGGTCGGGCGGGCTTCTCCTCGCCGGGCGGTGTACTGGTGGTCGGACGCGATCGCGGAGTTGCGAGTCGCGACTGTCCGCGCCCGACGCCAGTACACCCGCGCGCGCCGTCGTCAACGTACAGGCGACGGCGTGGCGCGAGCGAGGGCAGCTGATGACCTGTATGGAGCATACCGCGTGGCGCGGGTTGCTCTGCAGGTCGCCATCAAACGGGCCAAGACCCAGGCATGGAAGGAGCTCCTCCAGACCCTTGATGACGATCCATGGGGGCGCCCATATAAGGTGGTGCTGAATAAGCTCCGCCCGTGGGCGCCCCCCGTCACCGAGGGTCTTGACCCCCGGCTGCTGGAGGACGTGGTCAATACACTCTTCCCAATTGGGGAGAGGGGACCGCGTCCTCCGGCGGCGGCGGCTGTCCCAGTGGAGTGGACGGCCGAGCTGGGGGTCACGCAGGAGGAGCTGGCAGCGGCCATCAGACGGCTCGGGGTTCGTAACACGGCCCCGGGTCCGGATGGTGTGCCCGGCCGGGTTTGGGTCTTGACCCAGGGCGTCCTTGGGGCCGATCTCAGGCGGTTGTTCGACCGCTGCCTGAGGGACGGGCGATTCCCCCCCAGTTGGAAGGTGGCGAGGATGGTCCTCCTCCGGAAGGAGGGTCGGCCCGCGGAGTCTCCCTCCGCATACCGGCCCATTTGCCTCCTCGACGAGGTGGGCAAGCTCTTCGAGCGTGTGATTGCTGCCCGCCTCGTCGAGCACCTGTCGCGGGGTGATCCCGGTCTGGCCGACTGCCAGTTCGGTTTCCGGGGGGGCCGATCGACTATCGACGCGATAGGTCGTGTGAGGGCCCTCTCGGAGGCGGCCGTCTCCCGGGGAGGGGTGGCATTGGCAATATCCTTGGATATTGCCAATGCCTTTAACACCCTCCCCTGGGAAGAGATAAGGAGGGGACTCGAATATCATCGAGTCCCCCCTTGTCTCAGGGCGGTCGTCGGGGATTATCTCCGCGGCAGGTGGATCGAGTATCCGGGCCGGGATGGTGATATGCGGAGGGAGGT
Source organism: Colletes latitarsis (assembly GCF_051014445.1). Lineage (NCBI taxonomy): Eukaryota > Metazoa > Arthropoda > Insecta > Hymenoptera > Colletidae > Colletes > Colletes latitarsis. The sequence goes on from NC_135147.1 coordinate 1,508,729, forward strand.
GTACTGCGGTGTTCCGCAGGGGTCGGTCCTCGGGCCACTCCTGTGGAACATCGCGTACGACTCGGTGTTGCGGGCCGGCCTCCCCGACGGCGTCAGCACGGTGTGTTATGCGGATGACACACTGGTGCTGGCCGTCGGGGCGCACTGGGAGAGGGCCATGCGTCGCGCGGAGGAGGGGTCGCAACGCGTCGTCGACCGGATCAGGGGGATGGGGATGACGGTGGCGGTCCATAAGACCGAGGTGATTGCGTTTCATTCACCTCGGCAGGATCCGCCACCCCCTCTGATCCGGGTGGGTGGGGCTGACATCGAGGTGAAGCCCCAGATCAGGTATCTGGGGCTGATCCTCGATAGCCACTGGCGTTTCGAGGAGCATTTCCGCTGCCTGGTCCCCCGGTTGGAAAGGATGGTTGCGGCTCTGGGCCGGATCCTGCCCAACCTGGGGGGCCCGGCGGGCCGAGTTCGTCGCCTCTATGTGGCAATGGTCCAGTCGGTGGCCTTATACGGGGCCCCCGTCTGGGCGGACGACCTGGCTGCCTCCCGGCGCAGCATGACTATGCTGCGTCGGGTGCAGAGGCGCATGGCGCTCAGGGTCGTCCGCGGGTATCGGACCATGTCACATGAGGCGGCGACGGTTCTAGCGGGGATGCCGCCCATGGACCTGCTCGCGCGGTCGCACGCGGTGATGTACCGGCACCGCGTCGACCGTCGCGCGGGGGTGGGGGCGGTCCCGGGCGGGCAGGAACCTGCTTGGGGCGATTTGAAGCGCCAGGCCCGGCAGTCCGTGTTGCTCGCGTGGCAGGAGCGGCTGGCTCTGCCAACCGCGGGGCACCGGACTGTCGGGGCGGTTCGGCCACTCCTGAAGGAGTGGCTGGACAGAGGCCGTGGCAGCCTCACCTACCGGATGGCACAGGTATTTTCCGGGCATGGCAGCTTCGGAAGATACCTGTGCCGGATAGGGAAGGAGCCGACGGCGCGTTGCTGCCACTGCGACGCTGAGCAGGACACGGCGGATCATACCCTGGAGGTATGCCCCGCGTGGGAGGGGGAGCGCCGTGTCCTGGTCGGCGTCGTCGGGCGGGATGTCTCGCTGCCGGGCGTGGTGCGCGCCATGCTCGGCAGCGAGGAGAAGTGGAGGGCCGTGGCCTCCTTCTGCGAGAACGTAATGTTGCAGAAGGAGGCCGCGGGGAGGGAGCGCGAGCTTCAGCGGCGCGCTGAAGCTCGCGCTCGTGCGGTGGCCCGAGGTCGTCGCCCGGTCGCGAGGCGTCGCGGGCGGCCGCCTCGGCGTGGCGGATGACCTAGGCTGGGAGGGGGGTCCTGAGGGGACCCTCCTCCCGCCAGGCGGCACCGGGTCGGACCGGTTGGGGGTAGGAGTGCCTCCCCCTACCGGTCCGACGCAAGGGGAGGCACCCTCGGCGGTCTGGTGCGGCCATGAACGCCCGGCCGCCGAGGGGTGGAAACGGGATCGCGGGCGGTTGCGAGTTGGGGCTCGCAGCCGCCACTAAACGCGGCCCCGGGACGGATAGCGGCGGGATGGAGTGGCCCCGTCCCGCCGCTATGAGGCAGTGTGTCTACTGGGGGGACCGATTGTCTCCCCGGGGGATGGGCGCGAAAGCGCGGGCACAGGGAGGATACCGGAAGAATGCTTCGAGCGATTCCCGGTATCCTCCCAAAGCGTGCCGAAGGGTCACCGTGGGGTTTTTAGTGGGTAGGTCCCGCGCCTGTCGTTGTACGGGCGCGGGGAATCCCACACACCCCTCCCACCTCTCCCCAAGGAGGTGGGAGGGAGTCTTTCGAAGATTTTCCCCACGACAAAAAAAAAAAAAAAAAAAAAAAAAAGTCCGCTCTGCTCCGAAACACCGCTCCGGCGTCAAAAATCGTCGTAGGACAAAAAATCGACACGCTATCTTGCAGGAAAAAATCCGGGGAACACGATGGCGTCGTCAAAAGTGCAGGTCGTCGAGCTCGTTTTCGAGAAAAAAAAAAAAAAATTCTCAAAATTCGACAAAAAAATAAAACGATCACTGGACCGTGTAGAGAATCTAAAACTGCATAAGAATCGTATAGACGAAAATTGGCGTTCACGTGCTCGTTTTTGAGAAAAAAGTTAAAAAAGCTCTCAAAATTCGAGATAAAAAAAAAACAAACCATCTGCCAGGTAGCCAACGGTAAACGGTACAAGTATCGTACGGGCGAAAACGAGCGTTACCGTGCTCGTTTTCGAGTTATTGACGAAAAACAGCCTGGAGCGATCGGTCCGGCGGTCGACGCGCGAAAGTTTCTAAGTCCGCTCTGCCCCGAAACACCGCTCCGGCGTCAAAAATCGTCGTAGGACAAAAAATCGACACGCTATCTTGCAGGAAAAAATCCGGGGAACACGATGGCGTCGTCAAAAGTGCAGGTCGTCGAGCTCGTTTTCGAGAAAAAAAAAAAAAAATTCTCAAAATTCGACAAAAAAATAAAACGATCACTGGACCGTGTAGAGAATCTAAAACTGCATAAGAATAGTATAGACGAAAATTGGCGTTCACGTGCTCGTTTTTGAGAAAGAAGTTAAAAAAGCTCTCAAAATTCGAGATAAAAAAAAAACAAACCATCTGCCAGGTAGCCAACGGTAAACGGTACAAGTATCGTACGGGCGAAAACGAGCGTTACCGTGCTCGTTTTCGAGTTATTGACGAAAAACAGCCTGGAGCGATCGGTCCGGCGGTCGACGCGCGAAAGTTTCTAAGTCCGCTCTGCTCCGAATCATCGCTCCGGCGTCAAAAATCGTCGTAGGACAAAAAATCGACACGCTATCTTGCAGGAAAAAATCCGGGGAACACGATGGCGTCGTCAAAAGTGCAGGTCGTCGAGCTCGTTTTCGAGAAAAAAAAAAAAAAATTCTCAAAATTCGACAAAAAAATAAAACGATCATTGGACCGTGTAGAGAATCTAAAACTGCATAAGACTCGTATAGACGAAAATTGGCGTTCACGTGCTCGTTTTTGTGGAAAAAATTAAAAAAGCTCTCAAACTTCGAGATAAAAAAAAAAAAAACCGTCTACCAGGTAGCCAACGGTAAACGGTACAAGTATCGTACGGGCGAAAACGAGCGTTACCGTGCTCGTTTTCGAGTTATTGACGAAAAACAGCCTGGAGCGATCGGTCCGGCGGTCGACGCGCGAAAGTTTCTAAGTCCGCTCTGCTCCGAAACACCGCTCCGGCGTCAAAAATCGTCGTAGGACAAAAAATCGACACGCTATCTTGCAGGAAAAAATCCGGGGAACACGATGGCGTCGTCAAAAGTGCAGGTCGTCGAGCTCGTTTTCGAGAAAAAAAAAAAAAAATTCTCAAAATTCGACAAAAAAATAAAACGATCAGTGGACCGTGTAGAGAATATAAAACTGCATAAGAATCGTATAGACGAAAATTGGCGTTCACGTGCTCGTTTTTGTGGAAAAAATTAAAAAAGCTCTCAAACTTCGAGATAAAAAAAAAAAAAACCGTCTACCAGGTAGCCAACGGTAAACGGTACAAGTATCGTACGGGCGAAAACGAGCGTTACCGTGCTCGTTTTCGAGTTATTGACGAAAAACAGCCTGGAGCGATCGGTCCGGCGGTCGACGCGCGAAAGTTTCTAAGTCCGCTCTGCTCCGAAACACCGCTCCGGCGTCAAAAATCGTCGTAGGACAAAAAATCGACACGCTATCTTGCAGGAAAAAATCCGGGGAACACGATGGCGTCGTCAAAAGTGCAGGTCGTCGAGCTCGTTTTCGAGAAAAAAAAAAAAAATTCTCAAAATTCGACAAAAAAATAAAACGATCAGTGGACCGTGTAGAGAATATAAAACTGCATAAGAATCGTATAGACGAAAATTGGCGTTCACGTGCTCGTTTTTGTGGAAAAAATTAAAAAAGCTCTCAAACTTCGAGATAAAAAAAAAAAAAACCGTCTACCAGGTAGCCAACGGTAAACGGTACAAGTATCGTACGGGCGAAAACGAGCGTTACCGTGCTCGTTTTCGAGTTATTGACGAAAAACAGCCTGGAGCGATCGGTCCGGCGGTCGACGCGCGAAAGTTTCTAAGTCCGCTCTGCTCCGAATCATCGCTCCGGCGTCAAAAATCGTCGTAGGACAAAAAATCGACACGCTATCTTGCAGGAAAAAATCCGGGGAACACGATGGCGTCGTCAAAAGTGCAGGTCGTCGAGCTCGTTTTCGAGAAAAAAAAAAAAAAATTCTCAAAATTCGACAAAAAAATAAAACGATCATTGGACCGTGTAGAGAATCTAAAACTGCATAAGACTCGTATAGACGAAAATTGGCGTTCACGTGCTCGTTTTTGTGGAAAAAATTAAAAAAGCTCTCAAACTTCGAGGTAAAAAAAAAAAAAACCATCCACCGTGTAGCCAACGGAAAACGGTACAAGTACCGTACGGGCGAAAACGAGTGTTACCGTGCTCGTTTTCGAGTTATTGACGAAAAACAGCCTGGAGCGATCGGTCCGGCGGTCGACGCGCGAAAGTTTCTAAGTCCGCTCTGCCCCGAATCATCGCTCCGGCGTCAACAATCGTCGTAGGACAAAAAATCGCCAGCCTATCTTGCAGGAAAAAATCCGGGGAACACGATGGCGTCGTCAAAAGTGCAGGTCGTCGAGCTCGTTTTCGAGAAAAAAAAAAAAAAATTCTCAAAATTCGACAAAAAAATAAAACGATCAGTGGACCGTGTAGAGAATCTAAAACTGCATAAGAATCGTATAAACGAAAATTGGCGTTCACGTGCTCGTTTTTGTGGAAAAAATTAAAAAAGCTTTCAAACTTCGAGATAAAAAAAAAAAAAACCGTCTACCAGGTAGCCAACGGTAAACGGTACAAGTATCGTACGGGCGAAAACGAGCGTTACCGTGCTCGTTTTCGAGTTATTGACGAAAAACAGCCTGGAGCGATCGGTCCGGCGGTCGACGCGCGAAAGTTTCTAAGTCCGCTCTGCTCCGAAACACCGCTCCGGCGTCAAAAATCGTCGTAGGACAAAAAATCGACACGCTATCTTGCAGGAAAAAATCCGGGGAACACGATGGCGTCGTCAAAAGTGCAGGTCGTCGAGCTCGTTTTCGAGAAAAAAAAAAAAAAATTCTCAAAATTCGACAAAAAAATAAAACGATCACTGGACCGTGTAGAGAATCTAAAACTGCATAAGAATCGTATAGACGAAAATTGGCGTTCACGTGCTCGTTTTTGAGAAAAAAGTTAAAAAAGCTCTCAAAATTCGAGATAAAAAAAAAACAAACCATCTGCCAGGTAGCCAACGGTAAACGGTACAAGTATCGTACGGGCGAAAACGAGCGTTACCGTGCTCGTTTTCGAGTTATTGACGAAAAACAGCCTGGAGCGATCGGTCCGGCGGTCGACGCGCGAAAGTTTCTAAGTCCGCTCTGCCCCGAAACACCGCTCCGGCGTCAAAAATCGTCGTAGGACAAAAAATCGACACGCTATCTTGCAGGAAAAAATCCGGGGAACACGATGGCGTCGTCAAAAGTGCAGGTCGTCGAGCTCGTTTTCGAGAAAAAAAAAAAAAAATTCTCAAAATTCGACAAAAAAATAAAACGATCACTGGACCGTGTAGAGAATCTAAAACTGCATAAGAATAGTATAGACGAAAATTGGCGTTCACGTGCTCGTTTTTGAGAAAGAAGTTAAAAAAGCTCTCAAAATTCGAGATAAAAAAAAAACAAACCGTCTACCAGGTAGCCAACGGTAAACGGTACAAGTATCGTACGGGCGAAAACGAGCGTTACCGTGCTCGTTTTCGAGTTATTGACGAAAAACAGCCTGGAGCGATCGGTCCGGCGGTCGACGCGCGAAAGTTTCTAAGTCCGCTCTGCTCCGAAACACCGCTCCGGCGTCAAAAATCGTCGTAGGACAAAAAATCGACACGCTATCTTGCAGGAAAAAATCCGGGGAACACGATGGCGTCGTCAAAAGTGCAGGTCGTCGAGCACGTTTTCGAGAAAAAAAAAAAAAAATTCTCAAAATTCGACAAAAAAATAAAACGATCACTGGACCGTGTAGAGAATCTAAAACTGCATAAGAATCGTATAGACGAAAATTGGCGTTCACGTGCTCGTTTTTGAGAAAAAAGTTAAAAAAGCTCTCAAAATTCGAGATAAAAAAAAAACAAACCATCTGCCAGGTAGCCAACGGTAAACGGTACAAGTATCGTACGGGCGAAAACGAGCGTTACCGTGCTCGTTTTCGAGTTATTGACGAAAAACAGCCTGGAGCGATCGGTCCGGCGGTCGACGCGCGAAAGTTTCTAAGTCCGCTCTGCTCCGAATCATCGCTCCGGCGTCAAAAATCGTCGTAGGACAAAAAATCGACACCCTATCTTGCAGGAAAAAATCCGGGGAACACGATGGCGTCGTCAAAAGTGCAGGTCGTCGAGCTCGTTTTCGAGAAAAAAAAAAAAAAATTCTCAAAACTCGACAAAAAAATAAAACGATCAGTGGACCGTGTAGAGAATATAAAACTGCATAAGAATCGTATAGACGAAAATTGGCGTTCACGTGCTCGTTTTTGTGGAAAAAATTAAAAAAGCTCTCAAACTTCGAGATAAAAAAAAAAAAAACCGTCTACCAGGTAGCCAACGGTAAACGGTACAAGTATCGTACGGGCGAAAACGAGCGTTACCGTGCTCGTTTTCGAGTTATTGACGAAAAACAGCCTGGAGCGATCGGTCCGGCGGTCGACGCGCGAAAGTTTCTAAGTCCGCTCTGCTCCGAAACACCGCTCCGGCGTCAAAAATCGTCGTAGGACAAAAAATCGACACGCTATCTTGCAGGAAAAAATCCGGGGAACACGATGGCGTCGTCAAAAGTGCAGGTCGTCGAGCTCGTTTTCGAGAAAAAAAAAAAAAATTCTCAAAATTCGACAAAAAAATAAAACGATCAGTGGACCGTGTAGAGAATATAAAACTGCATAAGAATCGTATAGACGAAAATTGGCGTTCACGTGCTCGTTTTTGTGGAAAAAATTAAAAAAGCTCTCAAACTTCGAGATAAAAAAAAAAAAAACCGTCTACCAGGTAGCCAACGGTAAACGGTACAAGTATCGTACGGGCGAAAACGAGCGTTACCGTGCTCGTTTTCGAGTTATTGACGAAAAACAGCCTGGAGCGATCGGTCCGGCGGTCGACGCGCGAAAGTTTCTAAGTCCGCTCTGCTCCGAAACACCGCTCCGGCGTCAAAAATCGTCGTAGGACAAAAAATCGACACGCTATCTTGCAGGAAAAAATCCGGGGAACACGATGGCGTCGTCAAAAGTGCAGGTCGTCGAGCTCGTTTTCGAGAAAAAAAAAAAAAAATTCACAAAATTCGACAAAAAAATAAAACGATCACTGGACCGTGTAGAGAATCTAAAACTGCATAAGAATAGTATAGACGAAAATTGGCGTTCACGTGCTCGTTTTTGAGAAAAAAGTTAAAAAAGCTCTCAAAATTCGAGATAAAAAAAAAACAAACCATCTGCCAGGTAGCCAACGGTAAACGGTACAAGTATCGTACGGGCGAAAACGAGCGTTACCGTGCTCGTTTTCGAGTTATTGACGAAAAACAGCCTGGAGCGATCGGTCCGGCGGTCGACGCGCGAAAGTTTCTAAGTCCGCTCTGCTCCGAATCATCGCTCCGGCGTCAAAAATCGTCGTAGGACAAAAAATCGACACGCTATCTTGCAGGAAAAAATCCGGGGAACACGATGGCGTCGTCAAAAGTGCAGGTCGTCGAGCTCGTTTTCGAGAAAAAAAAAAAAAAATTCTCAAAATTCGACAAAAAAATAAAACGATCATTGGACCGTGTAGAGAATCTAAAACTGCATAAGACTCGTATAGACGAAAATTGGCGTTCACGTGCTCGTTTTTGAGAAAAAAGTTAAAAAAGCTCTCAAAATTCGAGATAAAAAAAAAACAAACCATCTGCCAGGTAGCCAACGGTAAACGGTACAAGTATCGTACGGGCGAAAACGAGCGTTACCGTGCTCGTTTTCGAGTTATTGACGAAAAACAGCCTGGAGCGATCGGTCCGGCGGTCGACGCGCGAAAGTTTCTAAGTCCGCTCTGCTCCGAATCATCGCTCCGGCGTCAAAAATCGTCGTAGGACAAAAAATCGACACCCTATCTTGCAGGAAAAAATCCGGGGAACACGATGGCGTCGTCAAAAGTGCAGGTCGTCGAGCTCGTTTTCGAGAAAAAAAAAAAAAAATTCTCAAAACTCGACAAAAAAATAAAACGATCAGTGGACCGTGTAGAGAATATAAAACTGCATAAGAATCGTATAGACGAAAATTGGTGTTCACGTGCTCGTTTTTGTGGAAAAAATTAAAAAAGCTCTCAAACTTCGAGATAAAAAAAAAAACAACCGTCTACCAGGTAGCCAACGGTAAACGGTACAAGTATCGTACGGGCGAAAACGAGCGTTACCGTGCTCGTTTTCGAGTTATTGACGAAAAACAGCCTGGAGTGATCGGTCCGGCGGTCGACGCGCGAAAGTTTCTAAGTCCGCTCTGCCCCGAAACACCGCTCCGGCGTCAAAAATCGTCGTAGGACAAAAAATCGACACGCTATCTTGCAGGAAAAAATCCGGGGAACACGATGGCGTCGTCAAAAGTGCAGGTCGTCGAGCTCGTTTTCGAGAAAAAAAAAAAAAAATTCTCAAAATTCGACAAAAAAATAAAACGATCACTGGACCGTGTAGAGAATCTAAAACTGCATAAGAATAGTATAGACGAAAATTGGCGTTCACGTGCTCGTTTTTGAGAAAAAAGTTAAAAAAGCTCTCAAAATTCGAGATAAAAAAAAAACAAACCATCTGCCAGGTAGCCAACGGTAAACGGTACAAGTATCGTACGGGCGAAAACGAGCGTTACCGTGCTCGTTTTCGAGTTATTGACGAAAAACAGCCTGGAGCGATCGGTCCGGCGGTCGACGCGCGAAAGTTTCTAAGTCCGCTCTGCCCCGAATCATCGCTCCGGCGTCAACAATCGTCGTAGGACAAAAAATCGCCAGCCTATCTTGCAGGAAAAAATCCGGGGAACACGATGGCGTCGTCAAAAGTGCAGGTCGTCGAGCTCGTTTTCGAGAAAAAAAAAAAAAAATTCTCAAAATTCGACAAAAAAATAAAACGATCAGTGGACCGTGTAGAGAATCTAAAACTGCATAAGAATCGTATAAACGAAAATTGGCGTTCACGTGCTCGTTTTTGTGGAAAAAATTAAAAAAGCTCTCAAACTTCGAGATAAAAAAAAAAAAAACCGTCTACCAGGTAGCCAACGGTAAACGGTACAAGTATCGTACGGGCGAAAACGAGCGTTACCGTGCTCGTTTTCGAGTTATTGACGAAAAACAGCCTGGAGCGATCGGTCCGGCGGTCGACGCGCGAAAGTTTCTAAGTCCGCTCTGCTCCGAAACACCGCTCCGGCGTCAAAAATCGTCGTAGGACAAAAAATCGACACGCTATCTTGCAGGAAAAAATCCGGGGAACACGATGGCGTCGTCAAAAGTGCAGGTCGTCGAGCTCGTTTTCGAGAAAAAAAAAAAAAAATTCTCAAAATTCGACAAAAAAATAAAACGATCAGTGGACCGTGTAGAGAATATAAAACTGCATAAGAATCGTATAGACGAAAATTGGCGTTCACGTGCTCGTTTTTGTGGAAAAAATTAAAAAAGCTCTCAAACTTCGAGATAAAAAAAAAAAAAACCGTCTACCAGGTAGCCAACGGTAAACGGTACAAGTATCGTACGGGCGAAAACGAGCGTTACCGTGCTCGTTTTCGAGTTATTGACGAAAAACAGCCTGGAGCGATCGGTCCGGCGGTCGACGCGCGAAAGTTTCTAAGTCCGCTCTGCTTCCCCTCAGGGGCTGCCAGCCTTTCAGCTGCAGTACGGGCTTAACGAACCCGGGGTACCCGAGTCATACACACACCGTAAGCCTCCTGTTGGTCGTCACAACGACCCATTCACAATTCCCTATTGGTTTTGTGAATGGTACGTGACGGCAGGAGGAACGGGGGTCTTGGCTTAACCGCCTGGGCCACGAGTATGGCGACTCTATAAAATCGCCCTCCAATCCTAAGCTATGGTGCGCGGCGATGGGATGCATGGTTGGGGGAGAAGGCCCAATCCCAAGCGACCACCTCCGGGGAACCTGCCGAACCCCCGGAGTATATAGGCTTACCCGGGTAAGGCGGCTCTGCCCGGGCGGACCTTTTCTTCCGACCTGCTCGTGGGAATATTATGGAACTCAATATTAAAACGGGGATGGGACGGGGTAAGTCAGAGGGGGAGGACGAAGGCGGTGTTGGGACTGGAGTGACGGCGCTCGCGCCGCCTCCAGCGCCTGGCCCGGCTTCGTGGAAGATGGAGGAGGACGACGAGACTGCGTCAGTCTCGTCCTTCTCCTCCACCAGGAGCCTCATAGGCTCTAAGAGGAAGAGGGCGGGGCAGGCCGTCGTCGAGGTGGGCGGGGCGATGAGCCCGTCGGTGAGGCTGAGTTGCCTCAGGGACGAGGTGACCGAGGAGATATCGGAGAGGATCTCCTCGTCCCTGAGGCGGGTGGAGAAAGTCGCCGCTGCCTGCTCCTTTAAGGGGCAGAAAAGCGGTGGCGCGGAGGCCCTGAAGGCCGCGGCGGAGGAAATGAGGGAGGCGGCGCGGGAGCTCAGAGGGCGGAACGCCCGTCTGCAGCTCCTGTTGGAGGAGGAGCGACAGGGGAGGAGGAGGGCAGAGGCGCTGTGGAACAGCGCGGCCCTCCCTCCCATCCTCCCTCCTCCTCCACCGCCGCGTCCCTCGGCGGAGGTAAATAAGCGGAGTGCGGCGGCAGTGGTGCGGGGCACCGCGGGCCCCTCCACCCGCACTCCGCCCGTGAAGAAGTCCCCGTCCTCCTCAGAAGACGATCTTCTGAGGAGGATTGGGGACATGATTGATGGCAAGCTGGCCGCCTTCCGGGAGGAGCTCCTCGCCGGAAGAGCGGTCAGCAGGAAGGCGGTGCCTCCCCGACCTGTTCCGGTACAGTCGGGGAAGGCAAAGAAGGGCGGAGTGAAGGCTCCGCCCAGCGTTGCGGCACCAGGGCCCCGGGTCGCGACCCCCAAGGGGGGTGGTGTACCCGTGGTCGCGGTGGTCGCGTCCTCCACGGCACCCTCCCAAGGGGGGGTGGCGTGGAGTGAGGTGGTGGGGCGGAAGGCGAAGCGGGCGGCGAGGAAGGCCTCGCAACCGCGGCCTCCGCCTCCGCCGCCGGCGGCCAAGGTAAAGGCCGCGAAGGTCGGGAAGGCACGACCAGGTCGTCCCCCAAAAACGGCAGCGGTGACGCTGACCGTTGCGCAGGGGGGCGACCTGACCCTCGCGGAGGCGATGCGGCTCGCCAGGGAGAATATCTCCCTGGAAGAGCTGGGCATCGCCTCCGTGAGGGCGAAGAGGGCCGTGACCGGGGGTCTCTTGCTGGAGATCCCCGGTGCAGAAGGCGGCGCGAAGGCGGATCGTCTCGCCCAGAGGCTCCGGGAGCAGCTGGGCGAGCGAGGTGTCCGGGTCGCTCGGCCCACGAAGCGCACGGAGATGCGCGTTTGTGGGCTAGACGACTCGGTCAGCGCACAGGATGTGTCCCGTGCCCTTGCGAGGGCGGGGGACTGTCTTGTGGAGGACCTGCGGATCGGAGAGATCCGCAGGTCGCCCTCCGGCCTCGGGTCGGTGTGGGCCCGGTGCCCCCTCTCCGCCGCCCGTAAGGTGGCGGAATCCGGGAGGGTGTTGGTGGGGTGGGTTTCGGCGCGAGTGGAAATCCTCGCGCCGCGCCCGCTCCAGTGTCACCGCTGCCTCGAATTGGGGCACGTGAGGCAGTGGTGCACCTCGCCGGTGGACCGCAGCGGTCAGTGTTACCGCTGCGGTGCCAAAGAGCACCGTGCGAGCCAGTGCTCGGCGGCCCCCCACTGCCCGCTGTGTGCGGACATGGGGAGGCCAGCCGATCACAGGGTGGGGAGCAAGAAGTGCTCCCCCCCCTCCCGGAAGGAGAGGAAGAGGCGGGCTGCACCGGCTCCGGTGCCGAGGGCGGTGGCATCGTCCTCCATGGAGGTGGACGGTGCTACGGGGACGGACGGCCGGGAGGAGGCTGGCGCGGCCATTAATTAATGCCGCCCCGCCTCCTCCTCCAGGCCAACCTCAACCACTGCCGCGCGGCACAGGACTTGATGTCCCAAGTCCTCGCGGAGTGGGGGGTTGGCCTGGCGGTCGCCGCCGAGCCGTACCGCGTCCCTGATCACCCTCATTGGGTGGGCGACGCGGACGGCTTGGTGGCGACGGGTCCCCACCGTTCTCCTTGTTGGAGCGCGGTCGGGGATTCGTCGCCGTGGACTGGGGGGGAGTCGCTGTGGTGGGGTGCTACATTTCGCCCCGTAGCGGTCACGCTGCGTTCGAGCTGTACTTGGCCGAGGTCGCGGCATGCGTGCAGCGCTACGCGGCCCGGCCGGTGCTGGTCCTGGGGGATTTTAATGCCAAGTCGGTGGCTTGGGGATCCCCCAGGACCTCCGTTCGCGGCGGGATCCTGGGCGATTGGGCGGCGGGGCTCGACCTCCGGGTATTGAACCGGGGGTCGGAGCACACGTGCGTGCGGCGATATGGGGGGTCCATCGTGGATGTTGGATTCGCGACCCCCAACGCCGTGCGCATGGTGTCGGGTTGGCACGTGGTCGCGGGGGCAGAGACACTCTCCGATCACCGGTACATCCGGATGGAGGTCTCTGCCGCCGCGAGTGCATCCCGACACGGCCGCCTGCGTGGCACCCTACCACGCCGCTGGACGCTTCGGCGCCTGGACAAGGACGCCCTGATGGCAGCTGCCCTCGCTGCAACTTGGCCGCAGGGAGCGGCCGAGTTGCCGAGCATAGAGGGGGAGGTCGCCCGGCTCGGAGCATTGGTCGCGGGTATTTGCGACGCGGCGATGCCTCGGGTCGGGCGGGCTTCTCCTCGCCGGGCGGTGTACTGGTGGTCGGACGCGATCGCGGAGTTGCGAGTCGCGACTGTCCGCGCCCGACGCCAGTACACCCGCGCGCGCCGTCGTCAACGTACAGGCGACGGCGTGGCGCGAGCGAGGGCAGCTGATGACCTGTATGGAGCATACCGCGTGGCGCGGGTTGCTCTGCAGGTCGCCATCAAACGGGCCAAGACCCAGGCATGGAAGGAGCTCCTCCAGACCCTTGATGACGATCCATGGGGGCGCCCATATAAGGTGGTGCTGAATAAGCTCCGCCCGTGGGCGCCCCCCGTCACCGAGGGTCTTGACCCCCGGCTGCTGGAGGACGTGGTCAATACACTCTTCCCAATTGGGGAGAGGGGACCGCGTCCTCCGGCGGCGGCGGCTGTCCCAGTGGAGTGGACGGCCGAGCTGGGGGTCACGCAGGAGGAGCTGGCAGCGGCCATCAGACGGCTCGGGGTTCGTAACACGGCCCCGGGTCCGGATGGTGTGCCCGGCCGGGTTTGGGTCTTGACCCAGGGCGTCCTTGGGGCCGATCTCAGGCGGTTGTTCGACCGCTGCCTGAGGGACGGGCGATTCCCCCCCAGTTGGAAGGTGGCGAGGATGGTCCTCCTCCGGAAGGAGGGTCGGCCCGCGGAGTCTCCCTCCGCATACCGGCCCATTTGCCTCCTCGACGAGGTGGGCAAGCTCTTCGAGCGTGTGATTGCTGCCCGCCTCGTCGAGCACCTGTCGCGGGGTGATCCCGGTCTGGCCGACTGCCAGTTCGGTTTCCGGGGGGGCCGATCGACTATCGACGCGATAGGTCGTGTGAGGGCCCTCTCGGAGGCGGCCGTCTCCCGGGGAGGGGTGGCATTGGCAATATCCTTGGATATTGCCAATGCCTTTAACACCCTCCCCTGGGAAGAGATAAGGAGGGGACTCGAATATCATCGAGTCCCCCCTTGTCTCAGGGCGGTCGTCGGGGATTATCTCCGCGGCAGGTGGATCGAGTATCCGGGCCGGGATGGTGATATGCGGAGGGAGGTGTACTGCGGTGTTCCGCAGGGGTCGGTCCTCGGGCCACTCCTGTGGAACATCGCGTACGACTCGGTGTTGCGGGCCGGCCTCCCCGACGGCGTCAGCACGGTGTGTTATGCGGATGACACACTGGTGCTGGCCGTCGGGGCGCACTGGGAGAGGGCCATGCGTCGCGCGGAGGAGGGGTCGCAACGCGTCGTCGACCGGATCAGGGGGATGGGGATGACGGTGGCGGTCCATAAGACCGAGGTGATTGCGTTTCATTCACCTCGGCAGGATCCGCCACCCCCTCTGATCCGGGTGGGTGGGGCTGACATCGAGGTGAAGCCCCAGATCAGGTATCTGGGGCTGATCCTCGATAGCCACTGGCGTTTCGAGGAGCATTTCCGCTGCCTGGTCCCCCGGTTGGAAAGGATGGTTGCGGCTCTGGGCCGGATCCTGCCCAACCTGGGGGGCCCGGCGGGCCGAGTTCGTCGCCTCTATGTGGCAATGGTCCAGTCGGTGGCCTTATACGGGGCCCCCGTCTGGGCGGACGACCTGGCTGCCTCCCGGCGCAGCATGACTATGCTGCGTCGGGTGCAGAGGCGCATGGCGCTCAGGGTCGTCCGCGGGTATCGGACCATGTCACATGAGGCGGCGACGGTTCTAGCGGGGATGCCGCCCATGGACCTGCTCGCGCGGTCGCACGCGGTGATGTACCGGCACCGCGTCGACCGTCGCGCGGGGGTGGGGGCGGTCCCGGGCGGGCAGGAACCTGCTTGGGGCGATTTGAAGCGCCAGGCCCGGCAGTCCGTGTTGCTCGCGTGGCAGGAGCGGCTGGCTCTGCCAACCGCGGGGCACCGGACTGTCGGGGCGGTTCGGCCACTCCTGAAGGAGTGGCTGGACAGAGGCCGTGGCAGCCTCACCTACCGGATGGCACAGGTATTTTCCGGGCATGGCAGCTTCGGAAGATACCTGTGCCGGATAGGGAAGGAGCCGACGGCGCGTTGCTGCCACTGCGACGCTGAGCAGGACACGGCGGATCATACCCTGGAGGTATGCCCCGCGTGGGAGGGGGAGCGCCGTGTCCTGGTCGGCGTCGTCGGGCGGGATGTCTCGCTGCCGGGCGTGGTGCGCGCCATGCTCGGCAGCGAGGAGAAGTGGAGGGCCGTGGCCTCCTTCTGCGAGAACGTAATGTTGCAGAAGGAGGCCGCGGGGAGGGAGCGCGAGCTTCAGCGGCGCGCTGAAGCTCGCGCTCGTGCGGTGGCCCGAGGTCGTCGCCCGGTCGCGAGGCGTCGCGGGCGGCCGCCTCGGCGTGGCGGATGACCTAGGCTGGGAGGGGGGTCCTGAGGGGACCCTCCTCCCGCCAGGCGGCACCGGGTCGGACCGGTTGGGGGTAGGAGTGCCTCCCCCTACCGGTCCGACGCAAGGGGAGGCACCCTCGGCGGTCTGGTGCGGCCATGAACGCCCGGCCGCCGAGGGGTGGAAACGGGATCGCGGGCGGTTGCGAGTTGGGGCTCGCAGCCGCCACTAAACGCGGCCCCGGGACGGATAGCGGCGGGATGGAGTGGCCCCGTCCCGCCGCTATGAGGCAGTGTGTCTACTGGGGGGACCGATTGTCTCCCCGGGGGATGGGCGCGAAAGCGCGGGCACAGGGAGGATACCGGAAGAATGCTTCGAGCGATTCCCGGTATCCTCCCAAAGCGTGCCGAAGGGTCACCGTGGGGTTTTTAGTGGGTAGGTCCCGCGCCTGTCGTTGTACGGGCGCGGGGAATCCCACACACCCCTCCCACCTCTCCCCAAGGAGGTGGGAGGGAGTCTTTCGAAGATTTTCCCCACGACAAAAAAAAAAAAAAAAAAAAAAAAAAGTCCGCTCTGCTCCGAAACACCGCTCCGGCGTCAAAAATCGTCGTAGGACAAAAAATCGACACGCTATCTTGCAGGAAAAAATCCGGGGAACACGATGGCGTCGTCAAAAGTGCAGGTCGTCGAGCTCGTTTTCGAGAAAAAAAAAAAAAAATTCTCAAAATTCGACAAAAAAATAAAACGATCACTGGACCGTGTAGAGAATCTAAAACTGCATAAGAATAGTATAGACGAAAATTGGCGTTCACGTGCTCGTTTTTGAGAAAGAAGTTAAAAAAGCTCTCAAAATTCGAGATAAAAAAAAAACAAACCATCTGCCAGGTAGCCAACGGTAAACGGTACAAGTATCGTACGGGCGAAAACGAGCGTTACCGTGCTCGTTTTCGAGTTATTGACGAAAAACAGCCTGGAGCGATCGGTCCGGCGGTCGACGCGCGAAAGTTTCTAAGTCCGCTCTGCTCCGAATCATCGCTCCGGCGTCAAAAATCGTCGTAGGACAAAAAATCGACACGCTATCTTGCAGGAAAAAATCCGGGGAACACGATGGCGTCGTCAAAAGTGCAGGTCGTCGAGCTCGTTTTCGAGAAAAAAAAAAAAAAATTCTCAAAATTCGACAAAAAAATAAAACGATCATTGGACCGTGTAGAGAATCTAAAACTGCATAAGACTCGTATAGACGAAAATTGGCGTTCACGTGCTCGTTTTTGTGGAAAAAATTAAAAAAGCTCTCAAACTTCGAGGTAAAAAAAAAAAAACCATCCACCGTGTAGCCAACGGAAAACGGTACAAGTACCGTACGGGCGAAAACGAGCGTTACCGTGCTCGTTTTCGAGTTATTGACGAAAAACAGCCTGGAGCGATCGGTCCGGCGGTCGACGCGCGAAAGTTTCTAAGTCCGCTCTGCCCCGAATCATCGCTCCGGCGTCAACAATCGTCGTAGGACAAAAAATCGCCAGCCTATCTTGCAGGAAAAAATCCGGGGAACACGATGGCGTCGTCAAAAGTGCAGGTCGTCGAGCTCGTTTTCGAGAAAAAAAAAAAAAAATTCTCAAAATTCGACAAAAAAATAAAACGATCAGTGGACCGTGTAGAGAATCTAAAACTGCATAAGAATCGTATAGACGAAAATTGGCGTTCACGTGCTCGTTTTTGTGGAAAAAATTAAAAAAGCTCTCAAACTTCGAGATAAAAAAAAAAAAAACCGTCTACCAGGTAGCCAACGGTAAACGGTACAAGTATCGTACGGGCGAAAACGAGCGTTACCGTGCTCGTTTTCGAGTTATTGACGAAAAACAGCCTGGAGCGATCGGTCCGGCGGTCGACGCGCGAAAGTTTCTAAGTCCGCTCTGCTCCGAAACACCGCTCCGGCGTCAAAAATCGTCGTAGGACAAAAAATCGAGACGCTATCTTGCAGGAAAAAATCCGGGGAACACGATGGCGTCGTCAAAAGTGCAGGTCGTCGAGCTCGTTTTCGAGAAAAAAAAAAAAAAATTCTCAAAATTCGACAAAAAAATAAAACGATCACTGGACCGTGTAGAGAATCTAAAACTGCATAAGAATCGTATAGACGAAAATTGGCGTTCACGTGCTCGTTTTTGAGAAAAAAGTTAAAAAAGCTCTCAAAATTCGAGATAAAAAAAAAACAAACCATCTGCCAGGTAGCCAACGGTAAACGGTACAAGTATCGTACGGGCGAAAACGAGCGTTACCGTGCTCGTTTTCGAGTTATTGACGAAAAACAGCCTGGAGCGATCGGTCCGGCGGTCGACGCGCGAAAGTTTCTAAGTCCGCTCTGCCCCGAAACACCGCTCCGGCGTCAAAAATCGTCGTAGGACAAAAAATCGACACGCTATCTTGCAGGAAAAAATCCGGGGAACACGATGGCGTCGTCAAAAGTGCAGGTCGTCGAGCTCGTTTTCGAGAAAAAAAAAAAAAAATTCTCAAAATTCGACAAAAAAATAAAACGATCACTGGACCGTGTAGAGAATCTAAAACTGCATAAGAATAGTATAGACGAAAATTGGCGTTCACGTGCTCGTTTTTGAGAAAGAAGTTAAAAAAGCTCTCAAAATTCGAGATAAAAAAAAAACAAACCATCTGCCAGGTAGCCAACGGTAAACGGTACAAGTATCGTACGGGCGAAAACGAGCGTTACCGTGCTCGTTTTCGAGTTATTGACGAAAAACAGCCTGGAGCGATCGGTCCGGCGGTCGACGCGCGAAAGTTTCTAAGTCCGCTCTGCTCCGAATCATCGCTCCGGCGTCAAAAATCGTCGTAGGACAAAAAATCGACACGCTATCTTGCAGGAAAAAATCCGGGGAACACGATGGCGTCGTCAAAAGTGCAGGTCGTCGAGCTCGTTTTCGAGAAAAAAAAAAAAAAATTCTCAAAATTCGACAAAAAAATAAAACGATCACTGGACCGTGTAGAGAATATAAAACTGCATAAGAATCGTATAGACGAAAATTGGCGTTCTCGTGCTCGTTTTTGTGGAAAAAATTAAAAAAGCTCTCAAACTTCGAGATAAAAAAAAAAAAAACCGTCTACCAGGTAGCCAACGGTAAACGGTACAAGTATCGTACGGGCGAAAACGAGCGTTACCGTGCTCGTTTTCGAGTTATTGACGAAAAACAGCCTGGAGCGATCGGTCCGGCGGTCGACGCGCGAAAGTTTCTAAGTCCGCTCTGCTCCGAAACACCGCTCCGGCGTCAAAAATCGTCGTAGGACAAAAAATCGACACGCTATCTTGCAGGAAAAAATCCGGGGAACACGATGGCGTCGTCAAAAGTGCAGGTCGTCGAGCTCGTTTTCGAGAAAAAAAAAAAAAAATTCTCAAAATTCGACAAAAAAATAAAACGATCACTGGACCGTGTAGAGAATCTAAAACTGCATAAGAATCGTATAGACGAAAATTGGCGTTCACGTGCTCGTTTTTGAGAAAAAAGTTAAAAAAGCTCTCAAAATTCGAGATAAAAAAAAAACAAACCATCTGCCAGGTAGCCAACGGTAAACGGTACAAGTATCGTACAGGCGAAAACGAGCGTTACCGTGCTCGTTTTCGAGTTATTGACGAAAAACTGCCTGGAGCGATCGGTCCGGCGGTCGACGCGCGAAAGTTTCTAAGTCCGCTCTGCCCCGAAACACCGCTCCGGCGTCAAAAATCGTCGTAGGACAAAAAATCGACACGCTATCTTGCAGGAAAAAATCCGGGGAACACGATGGCGTCGTCAAAAGTGCAGGTCGTCGAGCTCGTTTTCGAGAAAAAAAAAAAAAAATTCTCAAAATTCGACAAAAAAATAAAACGATCACTGGACCGTGTAGAGAATCTAAAACTGCATAAGAATAGTATAGACGAAAATTGGCGTTCACGTGCTCGTTTTTGAGAAAAAAGTTAAAAAAGCTCTCAAAATTCGAGATAAAAAAAAAACAAACCATCTGCCAGGTAGCCAACGGTAAACGGTACAAGTATCGTACGGGCGAAAACGAGCGTTACCGTGCTCGTTTTCGAGTTATTGACGAAAAACAGCCTGGAGCGATCGGTCCGGCGGTCGACGCGCGAAAGTTTCTAAGTCCGCTCTGCTCCGAATCATCGCTCCGGCGTCAAAAATCGTCGTAGGACAAAAAATCGACACCCTATCTTGCAGGAAAAAATCCGGGGAACACGATGGCGTCGTCAAAAGTGCAGGTCGTCGAGCTCGTTTTCGAGAAAAAAAAAAAAAAATTCTCAAAATTCGACAAAAAAATAAAACGATCAGTGGACCGTGTAGAGAATATAAAACTGCATAAGAATCGTATAGACGAAAATTGGCGTTCACGTGCTCGTTTTTGAGAAAAAAGTTAAAAAAGCTCTCAAAATTCGAGATAAAAAAAAAACAAACCATCTGCCAGGTAGCCAACGGTAAACGGTACAAGTATCGTACGGGCGAAAACGAGCGTTACCGTGCTCGTTTTCGAGTTATTGACGAAAAACAGCCTGGAGTGATCGGTCCGGCGGTCGACGCGCGAAAGTTTCTAAGTCCGCTCTGCCCCGAAACACCGCTCCGGCGTCAAAAATCGTCGTAGGACAAAAAATCGACACGCTATCTTGCAGGAAAAAATCCGGGGAACACGATGGCGTCGTCAAAAGTGCAGGTCGTCGAGCTCGTTTTCGAGAAAAAAAAAAAAAAATTCTCAAAATTCGACAAAAAAATAAAACGATCAGTGGACCGTGTAGAGAATATAAAACTGCATAAGAATCGTATAGACGAAAATTGGCGTTCTCGTGCTCGTTTTTGTGGAAAAAATTAAAAAAGCTCTCAAACTTCGAGATAAAAAAAAAAAAAACCGTCTACCAGGTAGCCAACGGTAAACGGTACAAGTATCGTACGGGCGAAAACGAGCGTTACCGTGCTCGTTTTCGAGTTATTGACGAAAAACAGCCTGGAGCGATCGGTCCGGCGGTCGACGCGCGAAAGTTTCTAAGTCCGCTCTGCTCCGAAACACCGCTCCGGCGTCAAAAATCGTCGTAGGACAAAAAATCGACACGCTATCTTGCAGGAAAAAATCCGGGGAACACGATGGCGTCGTCAAAAGTGCAGGTCGTCGAGCTCGTTTTCGAGAAAAAAAAAAAAAAATTCTCAAAATTCGACAAAAAAATAAAACGATCAGTGGACCGTGTAGAGAATATAAAACTGCATAAGAATCGTATAGACGAAAATTGGCGTTCTCGTGCTCGTTTTTGTGGAAAAAATTAAAAAAGCTCTCAAACTTCGAGATAAAAAAAAAAAAAACCGTCTACCAGGTAGCCAACGGTAAACGGTACAAGTATCGTACGGGCGAAAACGAGCGTTACCGTGCTCGTTTTCGAGTTATTGACGAAAAACAGCCTGGAGCGATCGGTCCGGCGGTCGACGCGCGAAAGTTTCTAAGTCCGCTCTGCTCCGAAACACCGCTCCGGCGTCAAAAATCGTCGTAGGACAAAAAATCGACACGCTATCTTGCAGGAAAAAATCCGGGGAACACGATGGCGTCGTCAAAAGTGCAGGTCGTCGAGCTCGTTTTCGAGAAAAAAAAAAAAAAATTCTCAAAATTCGACAAAAAAATAAAACGATCACTGGACCGTGTAGAGAATCTAAAACTGCATAAGAATCGTATAGACGAAAATTGGCGTTCACGTGCTCGTTTTTGAGAAAAAAGTTAAAAAAGCTCTCAAAATTCGAGATAAAAAAAAAACAAACCATCTGCCAGGTAGCCAACGGTAAACGGTACAAGTATCGTACAGGCGAAAACGAGCGTTACCGTGCTCGTTTTCGAGTTATTGACGAAAAACAGCCTGGAGCGATCGGTCCGGCGGTCGACGCGCGAAAGTTTCTAAGTCCGCTCTGCCCCGAAACACCGCTCCGGCGTCAAAAATCGTCGTAGGACAAAAAATCGACACGCTATCTTGCAGGAAAAAATCCGGGGAACACGATGGCGTCGTCAAAAGTGCAGGTCGTCGAGCTCGTTTTCGAGAAAAAAAAAAAAAAATTCTCAAAATTCGACAAAAAAATAAAACGATCACTGGACCGTGTAGAGAATCTAAAACTGCATAAGAATAGTATAGACGAAAATTGGCGTTCACGTGCTCGTTTTTGAGAAAAAAGTTAAAAAAGCTCTCAAAATTCGAGATAAAAAAAAAACAAACCATCTGCCAGGTAGCCAACGGTAAACGGTACAAGTATCGTACGGGCGAAAACGAGCGTTACCGTGCTCGTTTTCGAGTTATTGACGAAAAACAGCCTGGAGCGATCGGTCCGGCGGTCGACGCGCGAAAGTTTCCAAGTCCGCTCTGCTCCGAATCATCGCTCCGGCGTCAAAAATCGTCGTAGGACAAAAAATCGACACCCTATCTTGCAGGAAAAAATCCGGGGAACACGATGGCGTCGTCAAAAGTGCAGGTCGTCGAGCTCGTTTTCGAGAAAAAAAAAAAAAAATTCTCAAAATTCGACAAAAAAATAAAACGATCAGTGGACCGTGTAGAGAATATAAAACTGCATAAGAATCGTATAGACGAAAATTGGCGTTCACGTGCTCGTTTTTGAGAAAAAAGTTAAAAAAGCTCTCAAAATTCGAGATAAAAAAAAAACAAACCATCTGCCAGGTAGCCAACGGTAAACGGTACAAGTATCGTACGGGCGAAAACGAGCGTTACCGTGCTCGTTTTCGAGTTATTGACGAAAAACAGCCTGGAGTGATCGGTCCGGCGGTCGACGCGCGAAAGTTTCTAAGTCCGCTCTGCTCCGAATCATCGCTCCGGCGTCAAAAATCGTCGTAGGACAAAAAATCGACACGCTATCTTGCAGGAAAAAATCCGGGGAACACGATGGCGTCGTCAAAAGTGCAGGTCGTCGAGCTCGTTTTCGAGAAAAAAAAAAAAAAATTCTCAAAATTCGACAAAAAAATAAAACGATCATTGGACCGTGTAGAGAATCTAAAACTGCATAAGACTCGTATAGACGAAAATTGGCGTTCACGTGCTCGTTTTTGTGGAAAAAAGTTAAAAAAGCTCTCAAACTTCGAGATAAAAAAAAAAAAAACCGTCTACCAGGTAGCCAACGGTAAACGGTACAAGTATCGTACGGGCGAAAACGAGCGTTACCGTGCTCGTTTTCGAGTTATTGACGAAAAACAGCCTGGAGCGATCGGTCCGGCGGTCGACGCGCGAAAGTTTCTAAGTCCGCTCTGCTCCGAAACACCGCTCCGGCGTCAAAAATCGTCGTAGGACAAAAAATCGACACGCTATCTTGCAGGAAAAAATCCGGGGAACACGATGGCGTCGTCAAAAGTGCAGGTCGTCGAGCTCGTTTTCGAGAAAAAAAAAAAAAAATTCTCAAAATTCGACAAAAAAATAAAACGATCACTGGGCCGTGTAGAGAATCTAAAACTGCATAAGAATCGTATAGACGAAAATTGGCGTTCACGTGCTCGTTTTTGAGAAAAAAGTTAAAAAAGCTCTCAAAATTCGAGATAAAAAAAAAACAAACCATCTGCCAGGTAGCCAACGGTAAACGGTACAAGTATCGTACGGGCGAAAACGAGCGTTACCGTGCTCGTTTTCGAGTTATTGACGAAAAACAGCCTGGAGCGATCGGTCCGGCGGTCGACGCGCGAAAGTTTCTAAGTCCGCTCTGCTCCGAATCATCGCTCCGGCGTCAAAAATCGTCGTAGGACAAAAAATCGACACCCTATCTTGCAGGAAAAAATCCGGGGAACACGATGGCGTCGTCAAAAGTGCAGGTCGTCGAGCTCGTTTTCGAGAAAAAAAAAAAAAAATTCTCAAAACTCGACAAAAAAATAAAACGATCAGTGGACCGTGTAGAGAATATAAAACTGCATAAGAATCGTATAGACGAAAATTGGTGTTCACGTGCTCGTTTTTGTGGAAAAAATTAAAAAAGCTCTCAAACTTCGAGATAAAAAAAAAAACAACCGTCTACCAGGTAGCCAACGGTAAACGGTACAAGTATCGTACGGGCGAAAACGAGCGTTACCGTGCTCGTTTTCGAGTTATTGACGAAAAACAGCCTGGAGTGATCGGTCCGGCGGTCGACGCGCGAAAGTTTCTAAGTCCGCTCTGCCCCGAAACACCGCTCCGGCGTCAAAAATCGTCGTAGGACAAAAAATCGACACGCTATCTTGCAGGAAAAAATCCGGGGAACACGATGGCGTCGTCAAAAGTGCAGGTCGTCGAGCTCGTTTTCGAGAAAAAAAAAAAAAAATTCTCAAAATTCGACAAAAAAATAAAACGATCACTGGACCGTGTAGAGAATCTAAAACTGCATAAGAATAGTATAGACGAAAATTGGCGTTCACGTGCTCGTTTTTGAGAAAAAAGTTAAAAAAGCTCTCAAAATTCGAGATAAAAAAAAAACAAACCATCTGCCAGGTAGCCAACGGTAAACGGTACAAGTATCGTACGGGCGAAAACGAGCGTTACCGTGCTCGTTTTCGAGTTATTGACGAAAAACAGCCTGGAGCGATCGGTCCGGCGGTCGACGCGCGAAAGTTTCTAAGTCCGCTCTGCCCCGAATCATCGCTCCGGCGTCAACAATCGTCGTAGGACAAAAAATCGCCAGCCTATCTTGCAGGAAAAAATCCGGGGAACACGATGGCGTCGTCAAAAGTGCAGGTCGTCGAGCTCGTTTTCGAGAAAAAAAAAAAAAAATTCTCAAAATTCGACAAAAAAATAAAACGATCAGTGGACCGTGTAGAGAATCTAAAACTGCATAAGAATCGTATAAACGAAAATTGGCGTTCACGTGCTCGTTTTTGTGGAAAAAATTAAAAAAGCTCTCAAACTTCGAGATAAAAAAAAAAAAAACCGTCTACCAGGTAGCCAACGGTAAACGGTACAAGTATCGTACGGGCGAAAACGAGCGTTACCGTGCTCGTTTTCGAGTTATTGACGAAAAACAGCCTGGAGCGATCGGTCCGGCGGTCGACGCGCGAAAGTTTCTAAGTCCGCTCTGCTCCGAAACACCGCTCCGGCGTCAAAAATCGTCGTAGGACAAAAAATCGACACGCTATCTTGCAGGAAAAAATCCGGGGAACACGATGGCGTCGTCAAAAGTGCAGGTCGTCGAGCTCGTTTTCGAGAAAAAAAAAAAAAAATTCTCAAAATTCGACAAAAAAATAAAACGATCAGTGGACCGTGTAGAGAATATAAAACTGCATAAGAATCGTATAGACGAAAATTGGCGTTCACGTGCTCGTTTTTGTGGAAAAAATTAAAAAAGCTCTCAAACTTCGAGATAAAAAAAAAAAAAACCGTCTACCAGGTAGCCAACGGTAAACGGTACAAGTATCGTACGGGCGAAAACGAGCGTTACCGTGCTCGTTTTCGAGTTATTGACGAAAAACAGCCTGGAGCGATCGGTCCGGCGGTCGACGCGCGAAAGTTTCTAAGTCCGCTCTGCTTCCCCTCAGGGGCTGCCAGCCTTTCAGCTGCAGTACGGGCTTAACGAACCCGGGGTACCCGAGTCATACACACACCGTAAGCCTCCTGTTGGTCGTCACAACGACCCATTCACAATTCCCTATTGGTTTTGTGAATGGTACGTGACGGCAGGAGGAACGGGGGTCTTGGCTTAACCGCCTGGGCCACGAGTATGGCGACTCTATAAAATCGCCCTCCAATCCTAAGCTATGGTGCGCGGCGATGGGATGCATGGTTGGGGGAGAAGGCCCAATCCCAAGCGACCACCTCCGGGGAACCTGCCGAACCCCCGGAGTATATAGGCTTACCCGGGTAAGGCGGCTCTGCCCGGGCGGACCTTTTCTTCCGACCTGCTCGTGGGAATATTATGGAACTCAATATTAAAACGGGGATGGGACGGGGTAAGTCAGAGGGGGAGGACGAAGGCGGTGTTGGGACTGGAGTGACGGCGCTCGCGCCGCCTCCAGCGCCTGGCCCGGCTTCGTGGAAGATGGAGGAGGACGACGAGACTGCGTCAGTCTCGTCCTTCTCCTCCACCAGGAGCCTCATAGGCTCTAAGAGGAAGAGGGCGGGGCAGGCCGTCGTCGAGGTGGGCGGGGCGATGAGCCCGTCGGTGAGGCTGAGTTGCCTCAGGGACGAGGTGACCGAGGAGATATCGGAGAGGATCTCCTCGTCCCTGAGGCGGGTGGAGAAAGTCGCCGCTGCCTGCTCCTTTAAGGGGCAGAAAAGCGGTGGCGCGGAGGCCCTGAAGGCCGCGGCGGAGGAAATGAGGGAGGCGGCGCGGGAGCTCAGAGGGCGGAACGCCCGTCTGCAGCTCCTGTTGGAGGAGGAGCGACAGGGGAGGAGGAGGGCAGAGGCGCTGTGGAACAGCGCGGCCCTCCCTCCCATCCTCCCTCCTCCTCCACCGCCGCGTCCCTCGGCGGAGGTAAATAAGCGGAGTGCGGCGGCAGTGGTGCGGGGCACCGCGGGCCCCTCCACCCGCACTCCGCCCGTGAAGAAGTCCCCGTCCTCCTCAGAAGACGATCTTCTGAGGAGGATTGGGGACATGATTGATGGCAAGCTGGCCGCCTTCCGGGAGGAGCTCCTCGCCGGAAGAGCGGTCAGCAGGAAGGCGGTGCCTCCCCGACCTGTTCCGGTACAGTCGGGGAAGGCAAAGAAGGGCGGAGTGAAGGCTCCGCCCAGCGTTGCGGCACCAGGGCCCCGGGTCGCGACCCCCAAGGGGGGTGGTGTACCCGTGGTCGCGGTGGTCGCGTCCTCCACGGCACCCTCCCAAGGGGGGGTGGCGTGGAGTGAGGTGGTGGGGCGGAAGGCGAAGCGGGCGGCGAGGAAGGCCTCGCAACCGCGGCCTCCGCCTCCGCCGCCGGCGGCCAAGGTAAAGGCCGCGAAGGTCGGGAAGGCACGACCAGGTCGTCCCCCAAAAACGGCAGCGGTGACGCTGACCGTTGCGCAGGGGGGCGACCTGACCCTCGCGGAGGCGATGCGGCTCGCCAGGGAGAATATCTCCCTGGAAGAGCTGGGCATCGCCTCCGTGAGGGCGAAGAGGGCCGTGACCGGGGGTCTCTTGCTGGAGATCCCCGGTGCAGAAGGCGGCGCGAAGGCGGATCGTCTCGCCCAGAGGCTCCGGGAGCAGCTGGGCGAGCGAGGTGTCCGGGTCGCTCGGCCCACGAAGCGCACGGAGATGCGCGTTTGTGGGCTAGACGACTCGGTCAGCGCACAGGATGTGTCCCGTGCCCTTGCGAGGGCGGGGGACTGTCTTGTGGAGGACCTGCGGATCGGAGAGATCCGCAGGTCGCCCTCCGGCCTCGGGTCGGTGTGGGCCCGGTGCCCCCTCTCCGCCGCCCGTAAGGTGGCGGAATCCGGGAGGGTGTTGGTGGGGTGGGTTTCGGCGCGAGTGGAAATCCTCGCGCCGCGCCCGCTCCAGTGTCACCGCTGCCTCGAATTGGGGCACGTGAGGCAGTGGTGCACCTCGCCGGTGGACCGCAGCGGTCAGTGTTACCGCTGCGGTGCCAAAGAGCACCGTGCGAGCCAGTGCTCGGCGGCCCCCCACTGCCCGCTGTGTGCGGACATGGGGAGGCCAGCCGATCACAGGGTGGGGAGCAAGAAGTGCTCCCCCCCCTCCCGGAAGGAGAGGAAGAGGCGGGCTGCACCGGCTCCGGTGCCGAGGGCGGTGGCATCGTCCTCCATGGAGGTGGACGGTGCTACGGGGACGGACGGCCGGGAGGAGGCTGGCGCGGCCATTAATTAATGCCGCCCCGCCTCCTCCTCCAGGCCAACCTCAACCACTGCCGCGCGGCACAGGACTTGATGTCCCAAGTCCTCGCGGAGTGGGGGGTTGGCCTGGCGGTCGCCGCCGAGCCGTACCGCGTCCCTGATCACCCTCATTGGGTGGGCGACGCGGACGGCTTGGTGGCGACGGTATGGGGAGGGGGCGACGGGTCCCCACCGTTCTCCTTGTTGGAGCGCGGTCGGGGATTCGTCGCCGTGGACTGGGGGGGAGTCGCTGTGGTGGGGTGCTACATTTCGCCCCGTAGCGGTCACGCTGCGTTCGAGCTGTACTTGGCCGAGGTCGCGGCATGCGTGCAGCGCTACGCGGCCCGGCCGGTGCTGGTCCTGGGGGATTTTAATGCCAAGTCGGTGGCTTGGGGATCCCCCAGGACCTCCGTTCGCGGCGGGATCCTGGGCGATTGGGCGGCGGGGCTCGACCTCCGGGTATTGAACCGGGGGTCGGAGCACACGTGCGTGCGGCGATATGGGGGGTCCATCGTGGATGTTGGATTCGCGACCCCCAACGCCGTGCGCATGGTGTCGGGTTGGCACGTGGTCGCGGGGGCAGAGACACTCTCCGATCACCGGTACATCCGGATGGAGGTCTCTGCCGCCGCGAGTGCATCCCGACACGGCCGCCTGCGTGGCACCCTACCACGCCGCTGGACGCTTCGGCGCCTGGACAAGGACGCCCTGATGGCAGCTGCCCTCGCTGCAACTTGGCCGCAGGGAGCGGCCGAGTTGCCGAGCATAGAGGGGGAGGTCGCCCGGCTCGGAGCATTGGTCGCGGGTATTTGCGACGCGGCGATGCCTCGGGTCGGGCGGGCTTCTCCTCGCCGGGCGGTGTACTGGTGGTCGGACGCGATCGCGGAGTTGCGAGTCGCGACTGTCCGCGCCCGACGCCAGTACACCCGCGCGCGCCGTCGTCAACGTACAGGCGACGGCGTGGCGCGAGCGAGGGCAGCTGATGACCTGTATGGAGCATACCGCGTGGCGCGGGTTGCTCTGCAGGTCGCCATCAAACGGGCCAAGACCCAGGCATGGAAGGAGCTCCTCCAGACCCTTGATGACGATCCATGGGGGCGCCCATATAAGGTGGTGCTGAATAAGCTCCGCCCGTGGGCGCCCCCCGTCACCGAGGGTCTTGACCCCCGGCTGCTGGAGGACGTGGTCAATACACTCTTCCCAATTGGGGAGAGGGGACCGCGTCCTCCGGCGGCGGCGGCTGTCCCAGTGGAGTGGACGGCCGAGCTGGGGGTCACGCAGGAGGAGCTGGCAGCGGCCATCAGACGGCTCGGGGTTCGTAACACGGCCCCGGGTCCGGATGGTGTGCCCGGCCGGGTTTGGGTCTTGACCCAGGGCGTCCTTGGGGCCGATCTCAGGCGGTTGTTCGACCGCTGCCTGAGGGACGGGCGATTCCCCCCCAGTTGGAAGGTGGCGAGGATGGTCCTCCTCCGGAAGGAGGGTCGGCCCGCGGAGTCTCCCTCCGCATACCGGCCCATTTGCCTCCTCGACGAGGTGGGCAAGCTCTTCGAGCGTGTGATTGCTGCCCGCCTCGTCGAGCACCTGTCGCGGGGTGATCCCGGTCTGGCCGACTGCCAGTTCGGTTTCCGGGGGGGCCGATCGACTATCGACGCGATAGGTCGTGTGAGGGCCCTCTCGGAGGCGGCCGTCTCCCGGGGAGGGGTGGCATTGGCAATATCCTTGGATATTGCCAATGCCTTTAACACCCTCCCCTGGGAAGAGATAAGGAGGGGACTCGAATATCATCGAGTCCCCCCTTGTCTCAGGGCGGTCGTCGGGGATTATCTCCGCGGCAGGTGGATCGAGTATCCGGGCCGGGATGGTGATATGCGGAGGGAGGTGTACTGCGGTGTTCCGCAGGGGTCGGTCCTCGGGCCACTCCTGTGGAACATCGCGTACGACTCGGTGTTGCGGGCCGGCCTCCCCGACGGCGTCAGCACGGTGTGTTATGCGGATGACACACTGGTGCTGGCCGTCGGGGCGCACTGGGAGAGGGCCATGCGTCGCGCGGAGGAGGGGTCGCAACGCGTCGTCGACCGGATCAGGGGGATGGGGATGACGGTGGCGGTCCATAAGACCGAGGTGATTGCGTTTCATTCACCTCGGCAGGATCCGCCACCCCCTCTGATCCGGGTGGGTGGGGCTGACATCGAGGTGAAGCCCCAGATCAGGTATCTGGGGCTGATCCTCGATAGCCACTGGCGTTTCGAGGAGCATTTCCGCTGCCTGGTCCCCCGGTTGGAAAGGATGGTTGCGGCTCTGGGCCGGATCCTGCCCAACCTGGGGGGCCCGGCGGGCCGAGTTCGTCGCCTCTATGTGGCAATGGTCCAGTCGGTGGCCTTATACGGGGCCCCCGTCTGGGCGGACGACCTGGCTGCCTCCCGGCGCAGCATGACTATGCTGCGTCGGGTGCAGAGGCGCATGGCGCTCAGGGTCGTCCGCGGGTATCGGACCATGTCACATGAGGCGGCGACGGTTCTAGCGGGGATGCCGCCCATGGACCTGCTCGCGCGGTCGCACGCGGTGATGTACCGGCACCGCGTCGACCGTCGCGCGGGGGTGGGGGCGGTCCCGGGCGGGCAGGAACCTGCTTGGGGCGATTTGAAGCGCCAGGCCCGGCAGTCCGTGTTGCTCGCGTGGCAGGAGCGGCTGGCTCTGCCAACCGCGGGGCACCGGACTGTCGGGGCGGTTCGGCCACTCCTGAAGGAGTGGCTGGACAGAGGCCGTGGCAGCCTCACCTACCGGATGGCACAGGTATTTTCCGGGCATGGCAGCTTCGGAAGATACCTGTGCCGGATAGGGAAGGAGCCGACGGCGCGTTGCTGCCACTGCGACGCTGAGCAGGACACGGCGGATCATACCCTGGAGGTATGCCCCGCGTGGGAGGGGGAGCGCCGTGTCCTGGTCGGCGTCGTCGGGCGGGATGTCTCGCTGCCGGGCGTGGTGCGCGCCATGCTCGGCAGCGAGGAGAAGTGGAGGGCCGTGGCCTCCTTCTGCGAGAACGTAATGTTGCAGAAGGAGGCCGCGGGGAGGGAGCGCGAGCTTCAGCGGCGCGCTGAAGCTCGCGCTCGTGCGGTGGCCCGAGGTCGTCGCCCGGTCGCGAGGCGTCGCGGGCGGCCGCCTCGGCGTGGCGGATGACCTAGGCTGGGAGGGGGGTCCTGAGGGGACCCTCCTCCCGCCAGGCGGCACCGGGTCGGACCGGTTGGGGGTAGGAGTGCCTCCCCCTACCGGTCCGACGCAAGGGGAGGCACCCTCGGCGGTCTGGTGCGGCCATGAACGCCCGGCCGCCGAGGGGTGGAAACGGGATCGCGGGCGGTTGCGAGTTGGGGCTCGCAGCCGCCACTAAACGCGGCCCCGGGACGGATAGCGGCGGGATGGAGTGGCCCCGTCCCGCCGCTATGAGGCAGTGTGTCTACTGGGGGGACCGATTGTCTCCCCGGGGGATGGGCGCGAAAGCGCGGGCACAGGGAGGATACCGGAAGAATGCTTCGAGCGATTCCCGGTATCCTCCCAAAGCGTGCCGAAGGGTCACCGTGGGGTTTTTAGTGGGTAGGTCCCGCGCCTGTCGTTGTACGGGCGCGGGGAATCCCACACACCCCTCCCACCTCTCCCCAAGGAGGTGGGAGGGAGTCTTTCGAAGATTTTCCCCACGACAAAAAAAAAAAAAAAAAAAAAAAAAAGTCCGCTCTGCTCCGAAACACCGCTCCGGCGTCAAAAATCGTCGTAGGACAAAAAATCGACACGCTATCTTGCAGGAAAAAATCCGGGGAACACGATGGCGTCGTCAAAAGTGCAGGTCGTCGAGCTCGTTTTCGAGAAAAAAAAAAAAAAATTCTCAAAATTCGACAAAAAAATAAAACGATCACTGGACCGTGTAGAGAATCTAAAACTGCATAAGAATCGTATAGACGAAAATTGGCGTTCACGTGCTCGTTTTTGAGAAAAAAGTTAAAAAAGCTCTCAAAATTCGAGATAAAAAAAAAACAAACCATCTGCCAGGTAGCCAACGGTAAACGGTACAAGTATCGTACGGGCGAAAACGAGCGTTACCGTGCTCGTTTTCGAGTTATTGACGAAAAACAGCCTGGAGCGATCGGTCCGGCGGTCGACGCGCGAAAGTTTCTAAGTCCGCTCTGCCCCGAAACACCGCTCCGGCGTCAAAAATCGTCGTAGGACAAAAAATCGACACGCTATCTTGCAGGAAAAAATCCGGGGAACACGATGGCGTCGTCAAAAGTGCAGGTCGTCGAGCTCGTTTTCGAGAAAAAAAAAAAAAAATTCTCAAAATTCGACAAAAAAATAAAACGATCACTGGACCGTGTAGAGAATCTAAAACTGCATAAGAATAGTATAGACGAAAATTGGCGTTCACGTGCTCGTTTTTGAGAAAGAAGTTAAAAAAGCTCTCAAAATTCGAGATAAAAAAAAAACAAACCATCTGCCAGGTAGCCAACGGTAAACGGTACAAGTATCGTACGGGCGAAAACGAGCGTTACCGTGCTCGTTTTCGAGTTATTGACGAAAAACAGCCTGGAGCGATCGGTCCGGCGGTCGACGCGCGAAAGTTTCTAAGTCCGCTCTGCTCCGAATCATCGCTCCGGCGTCAAAAATCGTCGTAGGACAAAAAATCGACACGCTATCTTGCAGGAAAAAATCCGGGGAACACGATGGCGTCGTCAAAAGTGCAGGTCGTCGAGCTCGTTTTCGAGAAAAAAAAAAAAAAATTCTCAAAATTCGACAAAAAAATAAAACGATCATTGGACCGTGTAGAGAATCTAAAACTGCATAAGACTCGTATAGACGAAAATTGGCGTTCACGTGCTCGTTTTTGTGGAAAAAATTAAAAAAGCTCTCAAACTTCGAGATAAAAAAAAAAAAAACCGTCTACCAGGTAGCCAACGGTAAACGGTACAAGTATCGTACGGGCGAAAACGAGCGTTACCGTGCTCGTTTTCGAGTTATTGACGAAAAACAGCCTGGAGCGATCGGTCCGGCGGTCGACGCGCGAAAGTTTCTAAGTCCGCTCTGCTCCGAAACACCGCTCCGGCGTCAAAAATCGTCGTAGGACAAAAAATCGACACGCTATCTTGCAGGAAAAAATCCGGGGAACACGATGGCGTCGTCAAAAGTGCAGGTCGTCGAGCTCGTTTTCGAGAAAAAAAAAAAAAAATTCTCAAAATTCGACAAAAAAATAAAACGATCAGTGGACCGTGTAGAGAATATAAAACTGCATAAGAATCGTATAGACGAAAATTGGCGTTCACGTGCTCGTTTTTGTGGAAAAAATTAAAAAAGCTCTCAAACTTCGAGATAAAAAAAAAAAAAACCGTCTACCAGGTAGCCAACGGTAAACGGTACAAGTATCGTACGGGCGAAAACGAGCGTTACCGTGCTCGTTTTCGAGTTATTGACGAAAAACAGCCTGGAGCGATCGGTCCGGCGGTCGACGCGCGAAAGTTTCTAAGTCCGCTCTGCTCCGAAACACCGCTCCGGCGTCAAAAATCGTCGTAGGACAAAAAATCGACACGCTATCTTGCAGGAAAAAATCCGGGGAACACGATGGCGTCGTCAAAAGTGCAGGTCGTCGAGCTCGTTTTCGAGAAAAAAAAAAAAAATTCTCAAAATTCGACAAAAAAATAAAACGATCAGTGGACCGTGTAGAGAATATAAAACTGCATAAGAATCGTATAGACGAAAATTGGCGTTCACGTGCTCGTTTTTGTGGAAAAAATTAAAAAAGCTCTCAAACTTCGAGATAAAAAAAAAAAAAACCGTCTACCAGGTAGCCAACGGTAAACGGTACAAGTATCGTACGGGCGAAAACGAGCGTTACCGTGCTCGTTTTCGAGTTATTGACGAAAAACAGCCTGGAGCGATCGGTCCGGCGGTCGACGCGCGAAAGTTTCTAAGTCCGCTCTGCTCCGAATCATCGCTCCGGCGTCAAAAATCGTCGTAGGACAAAAAATCGACACGCTATCTTGCAGGAAAAAATCCGGGGAACACGATGGCGTCGTCAAAAGTGCAGGTCGTCGAGCTCGTTTTCGAGAAAAAAAAAAAAAAATTCTCAAAATTCGACAAAAAAATAAAACGATCATTGGACCGTGTAGAGAATCTAAAACTGCATAAGACTCGTATAGACGAAAATTGGCGTTCACGTGCTCGTTTTTGTGGAAAAAATTAAAAAAGCTCTCAAACTTCGAGGTAAAAAAAAAAAAAACCATCCACCGTGTAGCCAACGGAAAACGGTACAAGTACCGTACGGGCGAAAACGAGTGTTACCGTGCTCGTTTTCGAGTTATTGACGAAAAACAGCCTGGAGCGATCGGTCCGGCGGTCGACGCGCGAAAGTTTCTAAGTCCGCTCTGCCCCGAATCATCGCTCCGGCGTCAACAATCGTCGTAGGACAAAAAATCGCCAGCCTATCTTGCAGGAAAAAATCCGGGGAACACGATGGCGTCGTCAAAAGTGCAGGTCGTCGAGCTCGTTTTCGAGAAAAAAAAAAAAAAATTCTCAAAATTCGACAAAAAAATAAAACGATCAGTGGACCGTGTAGAGAATCTAAAACTGCATAAGAATCGTATAAACGAAAATTGGCGTTCACGTGCTCGTTTTTGTGGAAAAAATTAAAAAAGCTTTCAAACTTCGAGATAAAAAAAAAAAAAACCGTCTACCAGGTAGCCAACGGTAAACGGTACAAGTATCGTACGGGCGAAAACGAGCGTTACCGTGCTCGTTTTCGAGTTATTGACGAAAAACAGCCTGGAGCGATCGGTCCGGCGGTCGACGCGCGAAAGTTTCTAAGTCCGCTCTGCTCCGAAACACCGCTCCGGCGTCAAAAATCGTCGTAGGACAAAAAATCGACACGCTATCTTGCAGGAAAAAATCCGGGGAACACGATGGCGTCGTCAAAAGTGCAGGTCGTCGAGCTCGTTTTCGAGAAAAAAAAAAAAAAATTCTCAAAATTCGACAAAAAAATAAAACGATCACTGGACCGTGTAGAGAATCTAAAACTGCATAAGAATCGTATAGACGAAAATTGGCGTTCACGTGCTCGTTTTTGAGAAAAAAGTTAAAAAAGCTCTCAAAATTCGAGATAAAAAAAAAACAAACCATCTGCCAGGTAGCCAACGGTAAACGGTACAAGTATCGTACGGGCGAAAACGAGCGTTACCGTGCTCGTTTTCGAGTTATTGACGAAAAACAGCCTGGAGCGATCGGTCCGGCGGTCGACGCGCGAAAGTTTCTAAGTCCGCTCTGCCCCGAAACACCGCTCCGGCGTCAAAAATCGTCGTAGGACAAAAAATCGACACGCTATCTTGCAGGAAAAAATCCGGGGAACACGATGGCGTCGTCAAAAGTGCAGGTCGTCGAGCTCGTTTTCGAGAAAAAAAAAAAAAAATTCTCAAAATTCGACAAAAAAATAAAACGATCACTGGACCGTGTAGAGAATCTAAAACTGCATAAGAATAGTATAGACGAAAATTGGCGTTCACGTGCTCGTTTTTGAGAAAGAAGTTAAAAAAGCTCTCAAAATTCGAGATAAAAAAAAAACAAACCGTCTACCAGGTAGCCAACGGTAAACGGTACAAGTATCGTACGGGCGAAAACGAGCGTTACCGTGCTCGTTTTCGAGTTATTGACGAAAAACAGCCTGGAGCGATCGGTCCGGCGGTCGACGCGCGAAAGTTTCTAAGTCCGCTCTGCTCCGAAACACCGCTCCGGCGTCAAAAATCGTCGTAGGACAAAAAATCGACACGCTATCTTGCAGGAAAAAATCCGGGGAACACGATGGCGTCGTCAAAAGTGCAGGTCGTCGAGCACGTTTTCGAGAAAAAAAAAAAAAAATTCTCAAAATTCGACAAAAAAATAAAACGATCACTGGACCGTGTAGAGAATCTAAAACTGCATAAGAATCGTATAGACGAAAATTGGCGTTCACGTGCTCGTTTTTGAGAAAAAAGTTAAAAAAGCTCTCAAAATTCGAGATAAAAAAAAAACAAACCATCTGCCAGGTAGCCAACGGTAAACGGTACAAGTATCGTACGGGCGAAAACGAGCGTTACCGTGCTCGTTTTCGAGTTATTGACGAAAAACAGCCTGGAGCGATCGGTCCGGCGGTCGACGCGCGAAAGTTTCTAAGTCCGCTCTGCTCCGAATCATCGCTCCGGCGTCAAAAATCGTCGTAGGACAAAAAATCGACACCCTATCTTGCAGGAAAAAATCCGGGGAACACGATGGCGTCGTCAAAAGTGCAGGTCGTCGAGCTCGTTTTCGAGAAAAAAAAAAAAAAATTCTCAAAACTCGACAAAAAAATAAAACGATCAGTGGACCGTGTAGAGAATATAAAACTGCATAAGAATCGTATAGACGAAAATTGGCGTTCACGTGCTCGTTTTTGTGGAAAAAATTAAAAAAGCTCTCAAACTTCGAGATAAAAAAAAAAAAAACCGTCTACCAGGTAGCCAACGGTAAACGGTACAAGTATCGTACGGGCGAAAACGAGCGTTACCGTGCTCGTTTTCGAGTTATTGACGAAAAACAGCCTGGAGCGATCGGTCCGGCGGTCGACGCGCGAAAGTTTCTAAGTCCGCTCTGCTCCGAAACACCGCTCCGGCGTCAAAAATCGTCGTAGGACAAAAAATCGACACGCTATCTTGCAGGAAAAAATCCGGGGAACACGATGGCGTCGTCAAAAGTGCAGGTCGTCGAGCTCGTTTTCGAGAAAAAAAAAAAAAATTCTCAAAATTCGACAAAAAAATAAAACGATCAGTGGACCGTGTAGAGAATATAAAACTGCATAAGAATCGTATAGACGAAAATTGGCGTTCACGTGCTCGTTTTTGTGGAAAAAATTAAAAAAGCTCTCAAACTTCGAGATAAAAAAAAAAAAAACCGTCTACCAGGTAGCCAACGGTAAACGGTACAAGTATCGTACGGGCGAAAACGAGCGTTACCGTGCTCGTTTTCGAGTTATTGACGAAAAACAGCCTGGAGCGATCGGTCCGGCGGTCGACGCGCGAAAGTTTCTAAGTCCGCTCTGCTCCGAAACACCGCTCCGGCGTCAAAAATCGTCGTAGGACAAAAAATCGACACGCTATCTTGCAGGAAAAAATCCGGGGAACACGATGGCGTCGTCAAAAGTGCAGGTCGTCGAGCTCGTTTTCGAGAAAAAAAAAAAAAAATTCACAAAATTCGACAAAAAAATAAAACGATCACTGGACCGTGTAGAGAATCTAAAACTGCATAAGAATAGTATAGACGAAAATTGGCGTTCACGTGCTCGTTTTTGAGAAAAAAGTTAAAAAAGCTCTCAAAATTCGAGATAAAAAAAAAACAAACCATCTGCCAGGTAGCCAACGGTAAACGGTACAAGTATCGTACGGGCGAAAACGAGCGTTACCGTGCTCGTTTTCGAGTTATTGACGAAAAACAGCCTGGAGCGATCGGTCCGGCGGTCGACGCGCGAAAGTTTCTAAGTCCGCTCTGCTCCGAATCATCGCTCCGGCGTCAAAAATCGTCGTAGGACAAAAAATCGACACGCTATCTTGCAGGAAAAAATCCGGGGAACACGATGGCGTCGTCAAAAGTGCAGGTCGTCGAGCTCGTTTTCGAGAAAAAAAAAAAAAAATTCTCAAAATTCGACAAAAAAATAAAACGATCATTGGACCGTGTAGAGAATCTAAAACTGCATAAGACTCGTATAGACGAAAATTGGCGTTCACGTGCTCGTTTTTGTGGAAAAAATTAAAAAAGCTCTCAAACTTCGAGGTAAAAAAAAAAAAAACCATCCACCGTGTAGCCAACGGAAAACGGTACAAGTACCGTACGGGCGAAAACGAGTGTTACCGTGCTCGTTTTCGAGTTATTGACGAAAAACAGCCTGGAGCGATCGGTCCGGCGGTCGACGCGCGAAAGTTTCTAAGTCCGCTCTGCCCCGAATCATCGCTCCGGCGTCAACAATCGTCGTAGGACAAAAAATCGCCAGCCTATCTTGCAGGAAAAAATCCGGGGAACACGATGGCGTCGTCAAAAGTGCAGGTCGTCGAGCTCGTTTTCGAGAAAAAAAAAAAAAAATTCTCAAAATTCGACAAAAAAATAAAACGATCAGTGGACCGTGTAGAGAATCTAAAACTGCATAAGAATCGTATAAACGAAAATTGGCGTTCACGTGCTCGTTTTTGTGGAAAAAATTAAAAAAGCTCTCAAACTTCGAGATAAAAAAAAAAAAAACCGTCTACCAGGTAGCCAACGGTAAACGGTACAAGTATCGTACGGGCGAAAACGAGCGTTACCGTGCTCGTTTTCGAGTTATTGACGAAAAACAGCCTGGAGCGATCGGTCCGGCGGTCGACGCGCGAAAGTTTCTAAGTCCGCTCTGCTCCGAAACACCGCTCCGGCGTCAAAAATCGTCGTAGGACAAAAAATCGACACGCTATCTTGCAGGAAAAAATCCGGGGAACACGATGGCGTCGTCAAAAGTGCAGGTCGTCGAGCTCGTTTTCGAGAAAAAAAAAAAAAAATTCTCAAAATTCGACAAAAAAATAAAACGATCAGTGGACCGTGTAGAGAATATAAAACTGCATAAGAATCGTATAGACGAAAATTGGCGTTCACGTGCTCGTTTTTGTGGAAAAAATTAAAAAAGCTCTCAAACTTCGAGATAAAAAAAAAAAAAACCGTCTACCAGGTAGCCAACGGTAAACGGTACAAGTATCGTACGGGCGAAAACGAGCGTTACCGTGCTCGTTTTCGAGTTATTGACGAAAAACAGCCTGGAGCGATCGGTCCGGCGGTCGACGCGCGAAAGTTTCTAAGTCCGCTCTGCTTCCCCTCAGGGGCTGCCAGCCTTTCAGCTGCAGTACGGGCTTAACGAACCCGGGGTACCCGAGTCATACACACACCGTAAGCCTCCTGTTGGTCGTCACAACGACCCATTCACAATTCCCTATTGGTTTTGTGAATGGTACGTGACGGCAGGAGGAACGGGGGTCTTGGCTTAACCGCCTGGGCCACGAGTATGGCGACTCTATAAAATCGCCCTCCAATCCTAAGCTATGGTGCGCGGCGATGGGATGCATGGTTGGGGGAGAAGGCCCAATCCCAAGCGACCACCTCCGGGGAACCTGCCGAACCCCCGGAGTATATAGGCTTACCCGGGTAAGGCGGCTCTGCCCGGGCGGACCTTTTCTTCCGACCTGCTCGTGGGAATATTATGGAACTCAATATTAAAACGGGGATGGGACGGGGTAAGTCAGAGGGGGAGGACGAAGGCGGTGTTGGGACTGGAGTGACGGCGCTCGCGCCGCCTCCAGCGCCTGGCCCGGCTTCGTGGAAGATGGAGGAGGACGACGAGACTGCGTCAGTCTCGTCCTTCTCCTCCACCAGGAGCCTCATAGGCTCTAAGAGGAAGAGGGCGGGGCAGGCCGTCGTCGAGGTGGGCGGGGCGATGAGCCCGTCGGTGAGGCTGAGTTGCCTCAGGGACGAGGTGACCGAGGAGATATCGGAGAGGATCTCCTCGTCCCTGAGGCGGGTGGAGAAAGTCGCCGCTGCCTGCTCCTTTAAGGGGCAGAAAAGCGGTGGCGCGGAGGCCCTGAAGGCCGCGGCGGAGGAAATGAGGGAGGCGGCGCGGGAGCTCAGAGGGCGGAACGCCCGTCTGCAGCTCCTGTTGGAGGAGGAGCGACAGGGGAGGAGGAGGGCAGAGGCGCTGTGGAACAGCGCGGCCCTCCCTCCCATCCTCCCTCCTCCTCCACCGCCGCGTCCCTCGGCGGAGGTAAATAAGCGGAGTGCGGCGGCAGTGGTGCGGGGCACCGCGGGCCCCTCCACCCGCACTCCGCCCGTGAAGAAGTCCCCGTCCTCCTCAGAAGACGATCTTCTGAGGAGGATTGGGGACATGATTGATGGCAAGCTGGCCGCCTTCCGGGAGGAGCTCCTCGCCGGAAGAGCGGTCAGCAGGAAGGCGGTGCCTCCCCGACCTGTTCCGGTACAGTCGGGGAAGGCAAAGAAGGGCGGAGTGAAGGCTCCGCCCAGCGTTGCGGCACCAGGGCCCCGGGTCGCGACCCCCAAGGGGGGTGGTGTACCCGTGGTCGCGGTGGTCGCGTCCTCCACGGCACCCTCCCAAGGGGGGGTGGCGTGGAGTGAGGTGGTGGGGCGGAAGGCGAAGCGGGCGGCGAGGAAGGCCTCGCAACCGCGGCCTCCGCCTCCGCCGCCGGCGGCCAAGGTAAAGGCCGCGAAGGTCGGGAAGGCACGACCAGGTCGTCCCCCAAAAACGGCAGCGGTGACGCTGACCGTTGCGCAGGGGGGCGACCTGACCCTCGCGGAGGCGATGCGGCTCGCCAGGGAGAATATCTCCCTGGAAGAGCTGGGCATCGCCTCCGTGAGGGCGAAGAGGGCCGTGACCGGGGGTCTCTTGCTGGAGATCCCCGGTGCAGAAGGCGGCGCGAAGGCGGATCGTCTCGCCCAGAGGCTCCGGGAGCAGCTGGGCGAGCGAGGTGTCCGGGTCGCTCGGCCCACGAAGCGCACGGAGATGCGCGTTTGTGGGCTAGACGACTCGGTCAGCGCACAGGATGTGTCCCGTGCCCTTGCGAGGGCGGGGGACTGTCTTGTGGAGGACCTGCGGATCGGAGAGATCCGCAGGTCGCCCTCCGGCCTCGGGTCGGTGTGGGCCCGGTGCCCCCTCTCCGCCGCCCGTAAGGTGGCGGAATCCGGGAGGGTGTTGGTGGGGTGGGTTTCGGCGCGAGTGGAAATCCTCGCGCCGCGCCCGCTCCAGTGTCACCGCTGCCTCGAATTGGGGCACGTGAGGCAGTGGTGCACCTCGCCGGTGGACCGCAGCGGTCAGTGTTACCGCTGCGGTGCCAAAGAGCACCGTGCGAGCCAGTGCTCGGCGGCCCCCCACTGCCCGCTGTGTGCGGACATGGGGAGGCCAGCCGATCACAGGGTGGGGAGCAAGAAGTGCTCCCCCCCCTCCCGGAAGGAGAGGAAGAGGCGGGCTGCACCGGCTCCGGTGCCGAGGGCGGTGGCATCGTCCTCCATGGAGGTGGACGGTGCTACGGGGACGGACGGCCGGGAGGAGGCTGGCGCGGCCATTAATTAATGCCGCCCCGCCTCCTCCTCCAGGCCAACCTCAACCACTGCCGCGCGGCACAGGACTTGATGTCCCAAGTCCTCGCGGAGTGGGGGGTTGGCCTGGCGGTCGCCGCCGAGCCGTACCGCGTCCCTGATCACCCTCATTGGGTGGGCGACGCGGACGGCTTGGTGGCGACGGGTCCCCACCGTTCTCCTTGTTGGAGCGCGGTCGGGGATTCGTCGCCGTGGACTGGGGGGGAGTCGCTGTGGTGGGGTGCTACATTTCGCCCCGTAGCGGTCACGCTGCGTTCGAGCTGTACTTGGCCGAGGTCGCGGCATGCGTGCAGCGCTACGCGGCCCGGCCGGTGCTGGTCCTGGGGGATTTTAATGCCAAGTCGGTGGCTTGGGGATCCCCCAGGACCTCCGTTCGCGGCGGGATCCTGGGCGATTGGGCGGCGGGGCTCGACCTCCGGGTATTGAACCGGGGGTCGGAGCACACGTGCGTGCGGCGATATGGGGGGTCCATCGTGGATGTTGGATTCGCGACCCCCAACGCCGTGCGCATGGTGTCGGGTTGGCACGTGGTCGCGGGGGCAGAGACACTCTCCGATCACCGGTACATCCGGATGGAGGTCTCTGCCGCCGCGAGTGCATCCCGACACGGCCGCCTGCGTGGCACCCTACCACGCCGCTGGACGCTTCGGCGCCTGGACAAGGACGCCCTGATGGCAGCTGCCCTCGCTGCAACTTGGCCGCAGGGAGCGGCCGAGTTGCCGAGCATAGAGGGGGAGGTCGCCCGGCTCGGAGCATTGGTCGCGGGTATTTGCGACGCGGCGATGCCTCGGGTCGGGCGGGCTTCTCCTCGCCGGGCGGTGTACTGGTGGTCGGACGCGATCGCGGAGTTGCGAGTCGCGACTGTCCGCGCCCGACGCCAGTACACCCGCGCGCGCCGTCGTCAACGTACAGGCGACGGCGTGGCGCGAGCGAGGGCAGCTGATGACCTGTATGGAGCATACCGCGTGGCGCGGGTTGCTCTGCAGGTCGCCATCAAACGGGCCAAGACCCAGGCATGGAAGGAGCTCCTCCAGACCCTTGATGACGATCCATGGGGGCGCCCATATAAGGTGGTGCTGAATAAGCTCCGCCCGTGGGCGCCCCCCGTCACCGAGGGTCTTGACCCCCGGCTGCTGGAGGACGTGGTCAATACACTCTTCCCAATTGGGGAGAGGGGACCGCGTCCTCCGGCGGCGGCGGCTGTCCCAGTGGAGTGGACGGCCGAGCTGGGGGTCACGCAGGAGGAGCTGGCAGCGGCCATCAGACGGCTCGGGGTTCGTAACACGGCCCCGGGTCCGGATGGTGTGCCCGGCCGGGTTTGGGTCTTGACCCAGGGCGTCCTTGGGGCCGATCTCAGGCGGTTGTTCGACCGCTGCCTGAGGGACGGGCGATTCCCCCCCAGTTGGAAGGTGGCGAGGATGGTCCTCCTCCGGAAGGAGGGTCGGCCCGCGGAGTCTCCCTCCGCATACCGGCCCATTTGCCTCCTCGACGAGGTGGGCAAGCTCTTCGAGCGTGTGATTGCTGCCCGCCTCGTCGAGCACCTGTCGCGGGGTGATCCCGGTCTGGCCGACTGCCAGTTCGGTTTCCGGGGGGGCCGATCGACTATCGACGCGATAGGTCGTGTGAGGGCCCTCTCGGAGGCGGCCGTCTCCCGGGGAGGGGTGGCATTGGCAATATCCTTGGATATTGCCAATGCCTTTAACACCCTCCCCTGGGAAGAGATAAGGAGGGGACTCGAATATCATCGAGTCCCCCCTTGTCTCAGGGCGGTCGTCGGGGATTATCTCCGCGGCAGGTGGATCGAGTATCCGGGCCGGGATGGTGATATGCGGAGGGAGGTGTACTGCGGTGTTCCGCAGGGGTCGGTCCTCGGGCCACTCCTGTGGAACATCGCGTACGACTCGGTGTTGCGGGCCGGCCTCCCCGACGGCGTCAGCACGGTGTGTTATGCGGATGACACACTGGTGCTGG
Organism: Colletes latitarsis; assembly: GCF_051014445.1. Classification (NCBI taxonomy): domain Eukaryota; kingdom Metazoa; phylum Arthropoda; class Insecta; order Hymenoptera; family Colletidae; genus Colletes; species Colletes latitarsis. The sequence goes on from NC_135147.1 coordinate 1,550,902, forward strand.
CCGTCGGGGCGCACTGGGAGAGGGCCATGCGTCGCGCGGAGGAGGGGTCGCAACGCGTCGTCGACCGGATCAGGGGGATGGGGATGACGGTGGCGGTCCATAAGACCGAGGTGATTGCGTTTCATTCACCTCGGCAGGATCCGCCACCCCCTCTGATCCGGGTGGGTGGGGCTGACATCGAGGTGAAGCCCCAGATCAGGTATCTGGGGCTGATCCTCGATAGCCACTGGCGTTTCGAGGAGCATTTCCGCTGCCTGGTCCCCCGGTTGGAAAGGATGGTTGCGGCTCTGGGCCGGATCCTGCCCAACCTGGGGGGCCCGGCGGGCCGAGTTCGTCGCCTCTATGTGGCAATGGTCCAGTCGGTGGCCTTATACGGGGCCCCCGTCTGGGCGGACGACCTGGCTGCCTCCCGGCGCAGCATGACTATGCTGCGTCGGGTGCAGAGGCGCATGGCGCTCAGGGTCGTCCGCGGGTATCGGACCATGTCACATGAGGCGGCGACGGTTCTAGCGGGGATGCCGCCCATGGACCTGCTCGCGCGGTCGCACGCGGTGATGTACCGGCACCGCGTCGACCGTCGCGCGGGGGTGGGGGCGGTCCCGGGCGGGCAGGAACCTGCTTGGGGCGATTTGAAGCGCCAGGCCCGGCAGTCCGTGTTGCTCGCGTGGCAGGAGCGGCTGGCTCTGCCAACCGCGGGGCACCGGACTGTCGGGGCGGTTCGGCCACTCCTGAAGGAGTGGCTGGACAGAGGCCGTGGCAGCCTCACCTACCGGATGGCACAGGTATTTTCCGGGCATGGCAGCTTCGGAAGATACCTGTGCCGGATAGGGAAGGAGCCGACGGCGCGTTGCTGCCACTGCGACGCTGAGCAGGACACGGCGGATCATACCCTGGAGGTATGCCCCGCGTGGGAGGGGGAGCGCCGTGTCCTGGTCGGCGTCGTCGGGCGGGATGTCTCGCTGCCGGGCGTGGTGCGCGCCATGCTCGGCAGCGAGGAGAAGTGGAGGGCCGTGGCCTCCTTCTGCGAGAACGTAATGTTGCAGAAGGAGGCCGCGGGGAGGGAGCGCGAGCTTCAGCGGCGCGCTGAAGCTCGCGCTCGTGCGGTGGCCCGAGGTCGTCGCCCGGTCGCGAGGCGTCGCGGGCGGCCGCCTCGGCGTGGCGGATGACCTAGGCTGGGAGGGGGGTCCTGAGGGGACCCTCCTCCCGCCAGGCGGCACCGGGTCGGACCGGTTGGGGGTAGGAGTGCCTCCCCCTACCGGTCCGACGCAAGGGGAGGCACCCTCGGCGGTCTGGTGCGGCCATGAACGCCCGGCCGCCGAGGGGTGGAAACGGGATCGCGGGCGGTTGCGAGTTGGGGCTCGCAGCCGCCACTAAACGCGGCCCCGGGACGGATAGCGGCGGGATGGAGTGGCCCCGTCCCGCCGCTATGAGGCAGTGTGTCTACTGGGGGGACCGATTGTCTCCCCGGGGGATGGGCGCGAAAGCGCGGGCACAGGGAGGATACCGGAAGAATGCTTCGAGCGATTCCCGGTATCCTCCCAAAGCGTGCCGAAGGGTCACCGTGGGGTTTTTAGTGGGTAGGTCCCGCGCCTGTCGTTGTACGGGCGCGGGGAATCCCACACACCCCTCCCACCTCTCCCCAAGGAGGTGGGAGGGAGTCTTTCGAAGATTTTCCCCACGACAAAAAAAAAAAAAAAAAAAAAAAAAAGTCCGCTCTGCTCCGAAACACCGCTCCGGCGTCAAAAATCGTCGTAGGACAAAAAATCGACACGCTATCTTGCAGGAAAAAATCCGGGGAACACGATGGCGTCGTCAAAAGTGCAGGTCGTCGAGCTCGTTTTCGAGAAAAAAAAAAAAAAATTCTCAAAATTCGACAAAAAAATAAAACGATCACTGGACCGTGTAGAGAATCTAAAACTGCATAAGAATAGTATAGACGAAAATTGGCGTTCACGTGCTCGTTTTTGAGAAAGAAGTTAAAAAAGCTCTCAAAATTCGAGATAAAAAAAAAACAAACCATCTGCCAGGTAGCCAACGGTAAACGGTACAAGTATCGTACGGGCGAAAACGAGCGTTACCGTGCTCGTTTTCGAGTTATTGACGAAAAACAGCCTGGAGCGATCGGTCCGGCGGTCGACGCGCGAAAGTTTCTAAGTCCGCTCTGCTCCGAATCATCGCTCCGGCGTCAAAAATCGTCGTAGGACAAAAAATCGACACGCTATCTTGCAGGAAAAAATCCGGGGAACACGATGGCGTCGTCAAAAGTGCAGGTCGTCGAGCTCGTTTTCGAGAAAAAAAAAAAAAAATTCTCAAAATTCGACAAAAAAATAAAACGATCATTGGACCGTGTAGAGAATCTAAAACTGCATAAGACTCGTATAGACGAAAATTGGCGTTCACGTGCTCGTTTTTGTGGAAAAAATTAAAAAAGCTCTCAAACTTCGAGGTAAAAAAAAAAAAACCATCCACCGTGTAGCCAACGGAAAACGGTACAAGTACCGTACGGGCGAAAACGAGCGTTACCGTGCTCGTTTTCGAGTTATTGACGAAAAACAGCCTGGAGCGATCGGTCCGGCGGTCGACGCGCGAAAGTTTCTAAGTCCGCTCTGCCCCGAATCATCGCTCCGGCGTCAACAATCGTCGTAGGACAAAAAATCGCCAGCCTATCTTGCAGGAAAAAATCCGGGGAACACGATGGCGTCGTCAAAAGTGCAGGTCGTCGAGCTCGTTTTCGAGAAAAAAAAAAAAAAATTCTCAAAATTCGACAAAAAAATAAAACGATCAGTGGACCGTGTAGAGAATCTAAAACTGCATAAGAATCGTATAGACGAAAATTGGCGTTCACGTGCTCGTTTTTGTGGAAAAAATTAAAAAAGCTCTCAAACTTCGAGATAAAAAAAAAAAAAACCGTCTACCAGGTAGCCAACGGTAAACGGTACAAGTATCGTACGGGCGAAAACGAGCGTTACCGTGCTCGTTTTCGAGTTATTGACGAAAAACAGCCTGGAGCGATCGGTCCGGCGGTCGACGCGCGAAAGTTTCTAAGTCCGCTCTGCTCCGAAACACCGCTCCGGCGTCAAAAATCGTCGTAGGACAAAAAATCGAGACGCTATCTTGCAGGAAAAAATCCGGGGAACACGATGGCGTCGTCAAAAGTGCAGGTCGTCGAGCTCGTTTTCGAGAAAAAAAAAAAAAAATTCTCAAAATTCGACAAAAAAATAAAACGATCACTGGACCGTGTAGAGAATCTAAAACTGCATAAGAATCGTATAGACGAAAATTGGCGTTCACGTGCTCGTTTTTGAGAAAAAAGTTAAAAAAGCTCTCAAAATTCGAGATAAAAAAAAAACAAACCATCTGCCAGGTAGCCAACGGTAAACGGTACAAGTATCGTACGGGCGAAAACGAGCGTTACCGTGCTCGTTTTCGAGTTATTGACGAAAAACAGCCTGGAGCGATCGGTCCGGCGGTCGACGCGCGAAAGTTTCTAAGTCCGCTCTGCCCCGAAACACCGCTCCGGCGTCAAAAATCGTCGTAGGACAAAAAATCGACACGCTATCTTGCAGGAAAAAATCCGGGGAACACGATGGCGTCGTCAAAAGTGCAGGTCGTCGAGCTCGTTTTCGAGAAAAAAAAAAAAAAATTCTCAAAATTCGACAAAAAAATAAAACGATCACTGGACCGTGTAGAGAATCTAAAACTGCATAAGAATAGTATAGACGAAAATTGGCGTTCACGTGCTCGTTTTTGAGAAAGAAGTTAAAAAAGCTCTCAAAATTCGAGATAAAAAAAAAACAAACCATCTGCCAGGTAGCCAACGGTAAACGGTACAAGTATCGTACGGGCGAAAACGAGCGTTACCGTGCTCGTTTTCGAGTTATTGACGAAAAACAGCCTGGAGCGATCGGTCCGGCGGTCGACGCGCGAAAGTTTCTAAGTCCGCTCTGCTCCGAATCATCGCTCCGGCGTCAAAAATCGTCGTAGGACAAAAAATCGACACGCTATCTTGCAGGAAAAAATCCGGGGAACACGATGGCGTCGTCAAAAGTGCAGGTCGTCGAGCTCGTTTTCGAGAAAAAAAAAAAAAAATTCTCAAAATTCGACAAAAAAATAAAACGATCACTGGACCGTGTAGAGAATATAAAACTGCATAAGAATCGTATAGACGAAAATTGGCGTTCTCGTGCTCGTTTTTGTGGAAAAAATTAAAAAAGCTCTCAAACTTCGAGATAAAAAAAAAAAAAACCGTCTACCAGGTAGCCAACGGTAAACGGTACAAGTATCGTACGGGCGAAAACGAGCGTTACCGTGCTCGTTTTCGAGTTATTGACGAAAAACAGCCTGGAGCGATCGGTCCGGCGGTCGACGCGCGAAAGTTTCTAAGTCCGCTCTGCTCCGAAACACCGCTCCGGCGTCAAAAATCGTCGTAGGACAAAAAATCGACACGCTATCTTGCAGGAAAAAATCCGGGGAACACGATGGCGTCGTCAAAAGTGCAGGTCGTCGAGCTCGTTTTCGAGAAAAAAAAAAAAAAATTCTCAAAATTCGACAAAAAAATAAAACGATCACTGGACCGTGTAGAGAATCTAAAACTGCATAAGAATCGTATAGACGAAAATTGGCGTTCACGTGCTCGTTTTTGAGAAAAAAGTTAAAAAAGCTCTCAAAATTCGAGATAAAAAAAAAACAAACCATCTGCCAGGTAGCCAACGGTAAACGGTACAAGTATCGTACAGGCGAAAACGAGCGTTACCGTGCTCGTTTTCGAGTTATTGACGAAAAACTGCCTGGAGCGATCGGTCCGGCGGTCGACGCGCGAAAGTTTCTAAGTCCGCTCTGCCCCGAAACACCGCTCCGGCGTCAAAAATCGTCGTAGGACAAAAAATCGACACGCTATCTTGCAGGAAAAAATCCGGGGAACACGATGGCGTCGTCAAAAGTGCAGGTCGTCGAGCTCGTTTTCGAGAAAAAAAAAAAAAAATTCTCAAAATTCGACAAAAAAATAAAACGATCACTGGACCGTGTAGAGAATCTAAAACTGCATAAGAATAGTATAGACGAAAATTGGCGTTCACGTGCTCGTTTTTGAGAAAAAAGTTAAAAAAGCTCTCAAAATTCGAGATAAAAAAAAAACAAACCATCTGCCAGGTAGCCAACGGTAAACGGTACAAGTATCGTACGGGCGAAAACGAGCGTTACCGTGCTCGTTTTCGAGTTATTGACGAAAAACAGCCTGGAGCGATCGGTCCGGCGGTCGACGCGCGAAAGTTTCTAAGTCCGCTCTGCTCCGAATCATCGCTCCGGCGTCAAAAATCGTCGTAGGACAAAAAATCGACACCCTATCTTGCAGGAAAAAATCCGGGGAACACGATGGCGTCGTCAAAAGTGCAGGTCGTCGAGCTCGTTTTCGAGAAAAAAAAAAAAAAATTCTCAAAATTCGACAAAAAAATAAAACGATCAGTGGACCGTGTAGAGAATATAAAACTGCATAAGAATCGTATAGACGAAAATTGGCGTTCACGTGCTCGTTTTTGAGAAAAAAGTTAAAAAAGCTCTCAAAATTCGAGATAAAAAAAAAACAAACCATCTGCCAGGTAGCCAACGGTAAACGGTACAAGTATCGTACGGGCGAAAACGAGCGTTACCGTGCTCGTTTTCGAGTTATTGACGAAAAACAGCCTGGAGTGATCGGTCCGGCGGTCGACGCGCGAAAGTTTCTAAGTCCGCTCTGCCCCGAAACACCGCTCCGGCGTCAAAAATCGTCGTAGGACAAAAAATCGACACGCTATCTTGCAGGAAAAAATCCGGGGAACACGATGGCGTCGTCAAAAGTGCAGGTCGTCGAGCTCGTTTTCGAGAAAAAAAAAAAAAAATTCTCAAAATTCGACAAAAAAATAAAACGATCAGTGGACCGTGTAGAGAATATAAAACTGCATAAGAATCGTATAGACGAAAATTGGCGTTCTCGTGCTCGTTTTTGTGGAAAAAATTAAAAAAGCTCTCAAACTTCGAGATAAAAAAAAAAAAAACCGTCTACCAGGTAGCCAACGGTAAACGGTACAAGTATCGTACGGGCGAAAACGAGCGTTACCGTGCTCGTTTTCGAGTTATTGACGAAAAACAGCCTGGAGCGATCGGTCCGGCGGTCGACGCGCGAAAGTTTCTAAGTCCGCTCTGCTCCGAAACACCGCTCCGGCGTCAAAAATCGTCGTAGGACAAAAAATCGACACGCTATCTTGCAGGAAAAAATCCGGGGAACACGATGGCGTCGTCAAAAGTGCAGGTCGTCGAGCTCGTTTTCGAGAAAAAAAAAAAAAAATTCTCAAAATTCGACAAAAAAATAAAACGATCAGTGGACCGTGTAGAGAATATAAAACTGCATAAGAATCGTATAGACGAAAATTGGCGTTCTCGTGCTCGTTTTTGTGGAAAAAATTAAAAAAGCTCTCAAACTTCGAGATAAAAAAAAAAAAAACCGTCTACCAGGTAGCCAACGGTAAACGGTACAAGTATCGTACGGGCGAAAACGAGCGTTACCGTGCTCGTTTTCGAGTTATTGACGAAAAACAGCCTGGAGCGATCGGTCCGGCGGTCGACGCGCGAAAGTTTCTAAGTCCGCTCTGCTCCGAAACACCGCTCCGGCGTCAAAAATCGTCGTAGGACAAAAAATCGACACGCTATCTTGCAGGAAAAAATCCGGGGAACACGATGGCGTCGTCAAAAGTGCAGGTCGTCGAGCTCGTTTTCGAGAAAAAAAAAAAAAAATTCTCAAAATTCGACAAAAAAATAAAACGATCACTGGACCGTGTAGAGAATCTAAAACTGCATAAGAATCGTATAGACGAAAATTGGCGTTCACGTGCTCGTTTTTGAGAAAAAAGTTAAAAAAGCTCTCAAAATTCGAGATAAAAAAAAAACAAACCATCTGCCAGGTAGCCAACGGTAAACGGTACAAGTATCGTACAGGCGAAAACGAGCGTTACCGTGCTCGTTTTCGAGTTATTGACGAAAAACAGCCTGGAGCGATCGGTCCGGCGGTCGACGCGCGAAAGTTTCTAAGTCCGCTCTGCCCCGAAACACCGCTCCGGCGTCAAAAATCGTCGTAGGACAAAAAATCGACACGCTATCTTGCAGGAAAAAATCCGGGGAACACGATGGCGTCGTCAAAAGTGCAGGTCGTCGAGCTCGTTTTCGAGAAAAAAAAAAAAAAATTCTCAAAATTCGACAAAAAAATAAAACGATCACTGGACCGTGTAGAGAATCTAAAACTGCATAAGAATAGTATAGACGAAAATTGGCGTTCACGTGCTCGTTTTTGAGAAAAAAGTTAAAAAAGCTCTCAAAATTCGAGATAAAAAAAAAACAAACCATCTGCCAGGTAGCCAACGGTAAACGGTACAAGTATCGTACGGGCGAAAACGAGCGTTACCGTGCTCGTTTTCGAGTTATTGACGAAAAACAGCCTGGAGCGATCGGTCCGGCGGTCGACGCGCGAAAGTTTCCAAGTCCGCTCTGCTCCGAATCATCGCTCCGGCGTCAAAAATCGTCGTAGGACAAAAAATCGACACCCTATCTTGCAGGAAAAAATCCGGGGAACACGATGGCGTCGTCAAAAGTGCAGGTCGTCGAGCTCGTTTTCGAGAAAAAAAAAAAAAAATTCTCAAAATTCGACAAAAAAATAAAACGATCAGTGGACCGTGTAGAGAATATAAAACTGCATAAGAATCGTATAGACGAAAATTGGCGTTCACGTGCTCGTTTTTGAGAAAAAAGTTAAAAAAGCTCTCAAAATTCGAGATAAAAAAAAAACAAACCATCTGCCAGGTAGCCAACGGTAAACGGTACAAGTATCGTACGGGCGAAAACGAGCGTTACCGTGCTCGTTTTCGAGTTATTGACGAAAAACAGCCTGGAGTGATCGGTCCGGCGGTCGACGCGCGAAAGTTTCTAAGTCCGCTCTGCTCCGAATCATCGCTCCGGCGTCAAAAATCGTCGTAGGACAAAAAATCGACACGCTATCTTGCAGGAAAAAATCCGGGGAACACGATGGCGTCGTCAAAAGTGCAGGTCGTCGAGCTCGTTTTCGAGAAAAAAAAAAAAAAATTCTCAAAATTCGACAAAAAAATAAAACGATCATTGGACCGTGTAGAGAATCTAAAACTGCATAAGACTCGTATAGACGAAAATTGGCGTTCACGTGCTCGTTTTTGTGGAAAAAAGTTAAAAAAGCTCTCAAACTTCGAGATAAAAAAAAAAAAAACCGTCTACCAGGTAGCCAACGGTAAACGGTACAAGTATCGTACGGGCGAAAACGAGCGTTACCGTGCTCGTTTTCGAGTTATTGACGAAAAACAGCCTGGAGCGATCGGTCCGGCGGTCGACGCGCGAAAGTTTCTAAGTCCGCTCTGCCCCGAAACACCGCTCCGGCGTCAAAAATCGTCGTAGGACAAAAAATCGACACGCTATCTTGCAGGAAAAAATCCGGGGAACACGATGGCGTCGTCAAAAGTGCAGGTCGTCGAGCTCGTTTTCGAGAAAAAAAAAAAAAAATTCTCAAAATTCGACAAAAAAATAAAACGATCAGTGGACCGTGTAGAGAATATAAAACTGCATAAGAATCGTATAGACGAAAATTGGCGTTCTCGTGCTCGTTTTTGTGGAAAAAATTAAAAAAGCTCTCAAACTTCGAGATAAAAAAAAAAAAAACCGTCTACCAGGTAGCCAACGGTAAACGGTACAAGTATCGTACGGGCGAAAACGAGCGTTACCGTGCTCGTTTTCGAGTTATTGACGAAAAACAGCCTGGAGCGATCGGTCCGGCGGTCGACGCGCGAAAGTTTCTAAGTCCGCTCTGCTCCGAAACACCGCTCCGGCGTCAAAAATCGTCGTAGGACAAAAAATCGACACGCTATCTTGCAGGAAAAAATCCGGGGAACACGATGGCGTCGTCAAAAGTGCAGGTCGTCGAGCTCGTTTTCGAGAAAAAAAAAAAAAAATTCTCAAAATTCGACAAAAAAATAAAACGATCACTGGGCCGTGTAGAGAATCTAAAACTGCATAAGAATCGTATAGACGAAAATTGGCGTTCACGTGCTCGTTTTTGAGAAAAAAGTTAAAAAAGCTCTCAAAATTCGAGATAAAAAAAAAACAAACCATCTGCCAGGTAGCCAACGGTAAACGGTACAAGTATCGTACGGGCGAAAACGAGCGTTACCGTGCTCGTTTTCGAGTTATTGACGAAAAACAGCCTGGAGCGATCGGTCCGGCGGTCGACGCGCGAAAGTTTCTAAGTCCGCTCTGCTCCGAATCATCGCTCCGGCGTCAAAAATCGTCGTAGGACAAAAAATCGACACCCTATCTTGCAGGAAAAAATCCGGGGAACACGATGGCGTCGTCAAAAGTGCAGGTCGTCGAGCTCGTTTTCGAGAAAAAAAAAAAAAAATTCTCAAAACTCGACAAAAAAATAAAACGATCAGTGGACCGTGTAGAGAATATAAAACTGCATAAGAATCGTATAGACGAAAATTGGTGTTCACGTGCTCGTTTTTGTGGAAAAAATTAAAAAAGCTCTCAAACTTCGAGATAAAAAAAAAAACAACCGTCTACCAGGTAGCCAACGGTAAACGGTACAAGTATCGTACGGGCGAAAACGAGCGTTACCGTGCTCGTTTTCGAGTTATTGACGAAAAACAGCCTGGAGTGATCGGTCCGGCGGTCGACGCGCGAAAGTTTCTAAGTCCGCTCTGCCCCGAAACACCGCTCCGGCGTCAAAAATCGTCGTAGGACAAAAAATCGACACGCTATCTTGCAGGAAAAAATCCGGGGAACACGATGGCGTCGTCAAAAGTGCAGGTCGTCGAGCTCGTTTTCGAGAAAAAAAAAAAAAAATTCTCAAAATTCGACAAAAAAATAAAACGATCACTGGACCGTGTAGAGAATCTAAAACTGCATAAGAATAGTATAGACGAAAATTGGCGTTCACGTGCTCGTTTTTGAGAAAAAAGTTAAAAAAGCTCTCAAAATTCGAGATAAAAAAAAAACAAACCATCTGCCAGGTAGCCAACGGTAAACGGTACAAGTATCGTACGGGCGAAAACGAGCGTTACCGTGCTCGTTTTCGAGTTATTGACGAAAAACAGCCAGGAGCGATCGGTCCGGCGGTCGACGCGCGAAAGTTTCTAAGTCCGCTCTGCTCCGAATCATCGCTCCGGCGTCAAAAATCGTCGTAGGACAAAAAATCGACACGCTATCTTGCAGGAAAAAATCCGGGGAACACGATGGCGTCGTCAAAAGTGCAGGTCGTCGAGCTCGTTTTCGAGAAAAAAAAAAAAAAATTCTCAAAATTCGACAAAAAAATAAAACGATCATTGGACCGTGTAGAGAATCTAAAACTGCATAAGACTCGTATAGACGAAAATTGGCGTTCACGTGCTCGTTTTTGTGGAAAAAATTAAAAAAGCTCTCAAACTTCGAGGTAAAAAAAAAAAAAACCATCCACCGTGTAGCCAACGGAAAACGGTACAAGTACCGTACGGGCGAAAACGAGTGTTACCGTGCTCGTTTTCGAGTTATTGACGAAAAACAGCCTGGAACGATCGGTCCGGCGGTCGACGCGCGAAAGTTTCTAAGTCCGCTCTGCCCCGAATCATCGCTCCGGCGTCAACAATCGTCGTAGGACAAAAAATCGCCAGCCTATCTTGCAGGAAAAAATCCGGGGAACACGATGGCGTCGTCAAAAGTGCAGGTCGTCGAGCTCGTTTTCGAGAAAAAAAAAAAAAAATTCTCAAAATTCGACAAAAAAATAAAACGATCAGTGGACCGTGTAGAGAATCTAAAACTGCATAAGAATCGTATAAACGAAAATTGGCGTTCACGTGCTCGTTTTTGTGGAAAGAATTAAAAAAGCTCTCAAACTTCGAGATAAAAAAAAAAAAAACCGTCTACCAGGTAGCCAACGGTAAACGGTACAAGTATCGTACGGGCGAAAACGAGCGTTACCGTGCTCGTTTTCGAGTTATTGACGAAAAACAGCCTGGAGCGATCGGTCCGGCGGTCGACGCGCGAAAGTTTCTAAGTCCGCTCTGCTCCGAATCATCGCTCCGGCGTCAAAAATCGTCGTAGGACAAAAAATCGACACCCTATCTTGCAGGAAAAAATCCGGGGAACACGATGGCGTCGTCAAAAGTGCAGGTCGTCGAGCTCGTTTTCGAGAAAAAAAAAAAAAAATTCTCAAAATTCGACAAAAAAATAAAACGATCAGTGGACCGTGTAGAGAATATAAAACTGCATAAGAATCGTATAGACGAAAATTGGCGTTCACGTGCTCGTTTTTGAGAAAAAAGTTAAAAAAGCTCTCAAAATTCGAGATAAAAAAAAAACAAACCATCTGCCAGGTAGCCAACGGTAAACGGTACAAGTATCGTACGGGCGAAAACGAGCGTTACCGTGCTCGTTTTCGAGTTATTGACGAAAAACAGCCTGGAGTGATCGGTCCGGCGGTCGACGCGCGAAAGTTTCTAAGTCCGCTCTGCCCCGAAACACCGCTCCGGCGTCAAAAATCGTCGTAGGACAAAAAATCGACACGCTATCTTGCAGGAAAAAATCCGGGGAACACGATGGCGTCGTCAAAAGTGCAGGTCGTCGAGCTCGTTTTCGAGAAAAAAAAAAAAAAATTCTCAAAATTCGACAAAAAAATAAAACGATCAGTGGACCGTGTAGAGAATATAAAACTGCATAAGAATCGTATAGACGAAAATTGGCGTTCTCGTGCTCGTTTTTGTGGAAAAAATTAAAAAAGCTCTCAAACTTCGAGATAAAAAAAAAAAAAACCGTCTACCAGGTAGCCAACGGTAAACGGTACAAGTATCGTACGGGCGAAAACGAGCGTTACCGTGCTCGTTTTCGAGTTATTGACGAAAAACAGCCTGGAGCGATCGGTCCGGCGGTCGACGCGCGAAAGTTTCTAAGTCCGCTCTGCTCCGAAACACCGCTCCGGCGTCAAAAATCGTCGTAGGACAAAAAATCGACACGCTATCTTGCAGGAAAAAATCCGGGGAACACGATGGCGTCGTCAAAAGTGCAGGTCGTCGAGCTCGTTTTCGAGAAAAAAAAAAAAAAATTCTCAAAATTCGACAAAAAAATAAAACGATCACTGGACCGTGTAGGGAATCTAAAACTGCATAAGAATCGTATAGACGAAAATTGGCGTTCACGTGCTCGTTTTTGAGAAAAAAGTTAAAAAAGCTCTCAAAATTCGAGATAAAAAAAAAACAAACCATCTGCCAGGTAGCCAACGGTAAACGGTACAAGTATCGTACAGGCGAAAACGAGCGTTACCGTGCTCGTTTTCGAGTTATTGACGAAAAACAGCCTGGAGCGATCGGTCCGGCGGTCGACGCGCGAAAGTTTCTAAGTCCGCTCTGCCCCGAAACACCGCTCCGGCGTCAAAAATCGTCGTAGGACAAAAAATCGACACGCTATCTTGCAGGAAAAAATCCGGGGAACACGATGGCGTCGTCAAAAGTGCAGGTCGTCGAGCTCGTTTTCGAGAAAAAAAAAAAAAAATTCTCAAAATTCGACAAAAAAATAAAACGATCAGTGGACCGTGTAGAGAATATAAAACTGCATAAGAATCGTATAGACGAAAATTGGCGTTCTCGTGCTCGTTTTTGTGGAAAAAATTAAAAAAGCTCTCAAACTTCGAGATAAAAAAAAAAAAAACCGTCTACCAGGTAGCCAACGGTAAACGGTACAAGTATCGTACGGGCGAAAACGAGCGTTACCGTGCTCGTTTTCGAGTTATTGACGAAAAACAGCCTGGAGCGATCGGTCCGGCGGTCGACGCGCGAAAGTTTCTAAGTCCGCTCTGCTCCGAAACACCGCTCCGGCGTCAAAAATCGTCGTAGGACAAAAAATCGACACGCTATCTTGCAGGAAAAAATCCGGGGAACACGATGGCGTCGTCAAAAGTGCAGGTCGTCGAGCTCGTTTTCGAGAAAAAAAAAAAAAAATTCTCAAAATTCGACAAAAAAATAAAACGATCACTGGACCGTGTAGAGAATCTAAAACTGCATAAGAATCGTATAGACGAAAATTGGCGTTCACGTGCTCGTTTTTGAGAAAAAAGTTAAAAAAGCTCTCAAAATTCGAGATAAAAAAAAAACAAACCATCTGCCAGGTAGCCAACGGTAAACGGTACAAGTATCGTACGGGCGAAAACGAGCGTTACCGTGCTCGTTTTCGAGTTATTGACGAAAAACAGCCTGGAGCGATCGGTCCGGCGGTCGACGCGCGAAAGTTTCTAAGTCCGCTCTGCTCCGAATCATCGCTCCGGCGTCAAAAATCGTCGTAGGACAAAAAATCGACACCCTATCTTGCAGGAAAAAATCCGGGGAACACGATGGCGTCGTCAAAAGTGCAGGTCGTCGAGCTCGTTTTCGAGAAAAAAAAAAAAAAATTCTCAAAACTCGACAAAAAAATAAAACGATCAGTGGACCGTGTAGAGAATATAAAACTGCATAAGAATCGTATAGACGAAAATTGGTGTTCACGTGCTCGTTTTTGTGGAAAAAATTAAAAAAGCTCTCAAACTTCGAGATAAAAAAAAAAACAACCATCTACCAGGTAGCCAACGGTAAACGGTACAAGTATCGTACGGGCGAAAACGAGCGTTACCGTGCTCGTTTTCGAGTTATTGACGAAAAACAGCCTGGAGTGATCGGTCCGGCGGTCGACGCGCGAAAGTTTCTAAGTCCGCTCTGCCCCGAAACACCGCTCCGGCGTCAAAAATCGTCGTAGGACAAAAAATCGACACGCTATCTTGCAGGAAAAAATCCGGGGAACACGATGGCGTCGTCAAAAGTGCAGGTCGTCGAGCTCGTTTTCGAGAAAAAAAAAAAAAAATTCTCAAAATTCGACAAAAAAATAAAACGATCACTGGACCGTGTAGAGAATCTAAAACTGCATAAGAATAGTATAGACGAAAATTGGCGTTCACGTGCTCGTTTTTGAGAAAAAAGTTAAAAAAGCTCTCAAAATTCGAGATAAAAAAAAAACAAACCATCTGCCAGGTAGCCAACGGTAAACGGTACAAGTATCGTACGGGCGAAAACGAGCGTTACCGTGCTCGTTTTCGAGTTATTGACGAAAAACAGCCAGGAGCGATCGGTCCGGCGGTCGACGCGCGAAAGTTTCTAAGTCCGCTCTGCTCCGAATCATCGCTCCGGCGTCAAAAATCGTCGTAGGACAAAAAATCGACACGCTATCTTGCAGGAAAAAATCCGGGGAACACGATGGCGTCGTCAAAAGTGCAGGTCGTCGAGCTCGTTTTCGAGAAAAAAAAAAAAAAATTCTCAAAATTCGACAAAAAAATAAAACGATCATTGGACCGTGTAGAGAATCTAAAACTGCATAAGACTCGTATAGACGAAAATTGGCGTTCACGTGCTCGTTTTTGTGGAAAAAATTAAAAAAGCTCTCAAACTTCGAGGTAAAAAAAAAAAAAACCATCCACCGTGTAGCCAACGGAAAACGGTACAAGTACCGTACGGGCGAAAACGAGTGTTACCGTGCTCGTTTTCGAGTTATTGACGAAAAACAGCCTGGAACGATCGGTCCGGCGGTCGACGCGCGAAAGTTTCTAAGTCCGCTCTGCCCCGAATCATCGCTCCGGCGTCAACAATCGTCGTAGGACAAAAAATCGACACCCTATCTTGCAGGAAAAAATCCGGGGAACACGATGGCGTCGTCAAAAGTGCAGGTCGTCGAGCTCGTTTTCGAGAAAAAAAAAAAAAAATTCTCAAAATTCGACAAAAAAATAAAACGATCAGTGGACCGTGTAGAGAATATAAAACTGCATAAGAATCGTATAGACGAAAATTGGCGTTCACGTGCTCGTTTTTGAGAAAAAAGTTAAAAAAGCTCTCAAAATTCGAGATAAAAAAAAAACAAACCATCTGCCAGGTAGCCAACGGTAAACGGTACAAGTATCGTACGGGCGAAAACGAGCGTTACCGTGCTCGTTTTCGAGTTATTGACGAAAAACAGCCTGGAGTGATCGGTCCGGCGGTCGACGCGCGAAAGTTTCTAAGTCCGCTCTGCCCCGAAACACCGCTCCGGCGTCAAAAATCGTCGTAGGACAAAAAATCGACACGCTATCTTGCAGGAAAAAATCCGGGGAACACGATGGCGTCGTCAAAAGTGCAGGTCGTCGAGCTCGTTTTCGAGAAAAAAAAAAAAAAATTCTCAAAATTCGACAAAAAAATAAAACGATCAGTGGACCGTGTAGAGAATATAAAACTGCATAAGAATCGTATAGACGAAAATTGGCGTTCTCGTGCTCGTTTTTGTGGAAAAAATTAAAAAAGCTCTCAAACTTCGAGATAAAAAAAAAAAAAACCGTCTACCAGGTAGCCAACGGTAAACGGTACAAGTATCGTACGGGCGAAAACGAGCGTTACCGTGCTCGTTTTCGAGTTATTGACGAAAAACAGCCTGGAGCGATCGGTCCGGCGGTCGACGCGCGAAAGTTTCTAAGTCCGCTCTGCTCCGAAACACCGCTCCGGCGTCAAAAATCGTCGTAGGACAAAAAATCGACACGCTATCTTGCAGGAAAAAATCCGGGGAACACGATGGCGTCGTCAAAAGTGCAGGTCGTCGAGCTCGTTTTCGAGAAAAAAAAAAAAAAATTCTCAAAATTCGACAAAAAAATAAAACGATCACTGGACCGTGTAGAGAATCTAAAACTGCATAAGAATCGTATAGACGAAAATTGGCGTTCACGTGCTCGTTTTTGAGAAAAAAGTTAAAAAAGCTCTCAAAATTCGAGATAAAAAAAAAACAAACCATCTGCCAGGTAGCCAACGGTAAACGGTACAAGTATCGTACGGGCGAAAACGAGCGTTACCGTGCTCGTTTTCGAGTTATTGACGAAAAACAGCCTGGAGCGATCGGTCCGGCGGTCGACGCGCGAAAGTTTCTAAGTCCGCTCTGCTCCGAATCATCGCTCCGGCGTCAAAAATCGTCGTAGGACAAAAAATCGACACCCTATCTTGCAGGAAAAAATCCGGGGAACACGATGGCGTCGTCAAAAGTGCAGGTCGTCGAGCTCGTTTTCGAGAAAAAAAAAAAAAAATTCTCAAAACTCGACAAAAAAATAAAACGATCAGTGGACCGTGTAGAGAATATAAAACTGCATAAGAATCGTATAGACGAAAATTGGTGTTCACGTGCTCGTTTTTGTGGAAAAAATTAAAAAAGCTCTCAAACTTCGAGATAAAAAAAAAAACAACCATCTACCAGGTAGCCAACGGTAAACGGTACAAGTATCGTACGGGCGAAAACGAGCGTTACCGTGCTCGTTTTCGAGTTATTGACGAAAAACAGCCTGGAGTGATCGGTCCGGCGGTCGACGCGCGAAAGTTTCTAAGTCCGCTCTGCCCCGAAACACCGCTCCGGCGTCAAAAATCGTCGTAGGACAAAAAATCGACACGCTATCTTGCAGGAAAAAATCCGGGGAACACGATGGCGTCGTCAAAAGTGCAGGTCGTCGAGCTCGTTTTCGAGAAAAAAAAAAAAAAATTCTCAAAATTCGACAAAAAAATAAAACGATCACTGGACCGTGTAGAGAATCTAAAACTGCATAAGAATAGTATAGACGAAAATTGGCGTTCACGTGCTCGTTTTTGAGAAAAAAGTTAAAAAAGCTCTCAAAATTCGAGATAAAAAAAAAACAAACCATCTGCCAGGTAGCCAACGGTAAACGGTACAAGTATCGTACGGGCGAAAACGAGCGTTACCGTGCTCGTTTTCGAGTTATTGACGAAAAACAGCCAGGAGCGATCGGTCCGGCGGTCGACGCGCGAAAGTTTCTAAGTCCGCTCTGCTCCGAATCATCGCTCCGGCGTCAAAAATCGTCGTAGGACAAAAAATCGACACGCTATCTTGCAGGAAAAAATCCGGGGAACACGATGGCGTCGTCAAAAGTGCAGGTCGTCGAGCTCGTTTTCGAGAAAAAAAAAAAAAAATTCTCAAAATTCGACAAAAAAATAAAACGATCACTGGACCGTGTAGGGAATCTAAAACTGCATAAGAATCGTATAGACGAAAATTGGCGTTCACGTGCTCGTTTTTGAGAAAAAAGTTAAAAAAGCTCTCAAAATTCGAGATAAAAAAAAAACAAACCATCTGCCAGGTAGCCAACGGTAAACGGTACAAGTATCGTACAGGCGAAAACGAGCGTTACCGTGCTCGTTTTCGAGTTATTGACGAAAAACAGCCTGGAGCGATCGGTCCGGCGGTCGACGCGCGAAAGTTTCTAAGTCCGCTCTGCCCCGAAACACCGCTCCGGCGTCAAAAATCGTCGTAGGACAAAAAATCGACACGCTATCTTGCAGGAAAAAATCCGGGGAACACGATGGCGTCGTCAAAAGTGCAGGTCGTCGAGCTCGTTTTCGAGAAAAAAAAAAAAAAATTCTCAAAATTCGACAAAAAAATAAAACGATCAGTGGACCGTGTAGAGAATATAAAACTGCATAAGAATCGTATAGACGAAAATTGGCGTTCTCGTGCTCGTTTTTGTGGAAAAAATTAAAAAAGCTCTCAAACTTCGAGATAAAAAAAAAAAAAACCGTCTACCAGGTAGCCAACGGTAAACGGTACAAGTATCGTACGGGCGAAAACGAGCGTTACCGTGCTCGTTTTCGAGTTATTGACGAAAAACAGCCTGGAGCGATCGGTCCGGCGGTCGACGCGCGAAAGTTTCTAAGTCCGCTCTGCTCCGAAACACCGCTCCGGCGTCAAAAATCGTCGTAGGACAAAAAATCGACACGCTATCTTGCAGGAAAAAATCCGGGGAACACGATGGCGTCATCAAAAGTGCAGGTCGTCGAGCTCGTTTTCGAGAAAAAAAAAAAAAAATTCTCAAAATTCGACAAAAAAATAAAACGATCACTGGACCGTGTAGAGAATCTAAAACTGCATAAGAATCGTATAGACGAAAATTGGCGTTCACGTGCTCGTTTTTGAGAAAAAAGTTAAAAAAGCTCTCAAAATTCGAGATAAAAAAAAAACAAACCATCTGCCAGGTAGCCAACGGTAAACGGTACAAGTATCGTACGGGCGAAAACGAGCGTTACCGTGCTCGTTTTCGAGTTATTGACGAAAAACAGCCTGGAGCGATCGGTCCGGCGGTCGACGCGCGAAAGTTTCTAAGTCCGCTCTGCTCCGAATCATCGCTCCGGCGTCAAAAATCGTCGTAGGACAAAAAATCGACACCCTATCTTGCAGGAAAAAATCCGGGGAACACGATGGCGTCGTCAAAAGTGCAGGTCGTCGAGCTCGTTTTCGAGAAAAAAAAAAAAAAATTCTCAAAACTCGACAAAAAAATAAAACGATCAGTGGACCGTGTAGAGAATATAAAACTGCATAAGAATCGTATAGACGAAAATTGGTGTTCACGTGCTCGTTTTTGTGGAAAAAATTAAAAAAGCTCTCAAACTTCGAGATAAAAAAAAAAACAACCGTCTACCAGGTAGCCAACGGTAAACGGTACAAGTATCGTACGGGCGAAAACGAGCGTTACCGTGCTCGTTTTCGAGTTATTGACGAAAAACAGCCTGGAGTGATCGGTCCGGCGGTCGACGCGCGAAAGTTTCTAAGTCCGCTCTGCCCCGAAACACCGCTCCGGCGTCAAAAATCGTCGTAGGACAAAAAATCGACACGCTATCTTGCAGGAAAAAATCCGGGGAACACGATGGCGTCGTCAAAAGTGCAGGTCGTCGAGCTCGTTTTCGAGAAAAAAAAAAAAAAATTCTCAAAATTCGACAAAAAAATAAAACGATCACTGGACCGTGTAGAGAATCTAAAACTGCATAAGAATCGTATAGACGAAAATTGGCGTTCACGTGCTCGTTTTTGAGAAAAAAGTTAAAAAAGCTCTCAAAATTCGAGATAAAAAAAAAACAAACCATCTGCCAGGTAGCCAACGGTAAACGGTACAAGTATCGTACAGGCGAAAACGAGCGTTACCGTGCTCGTTTTCGAGTTATTGACGAAAAACAGCCTGGAGCGATCGGTCCGGCGGTCGACGCGCGAAAGTTTCTAAGTCCGCTCTGCCCCGAAACACCGCTCCGGCGTCAAAAATCGTCGTAGGACAAAAAATCGACACGCTATCTTGCAGGAAAAAATCCGGGGAACACGATGGCGTCGTCAAAAGTGCAGGTCGTCGAGCTCGTTTTCGAGAAAAAAAAAAAAAAATTCTCAAAATTCGACAAAAAAATAAAACGATCACTGGACCGTGTAGAGAATCTAAAACTGCATAAGAATAGTATAGACGAAAATTGGCGTTCACGTGCTCGTTTTTGAGAAAAAAGTTAAAAAAGCTCTCAAAATTCGAGATAAAAAAAAAACAAACCATCTGCCAGGTAGCCAACGGTAAACGGTACAAGTATCGTACGGGCGAAAACGAGCGTTACCGTGCTCGTTTTCGAGTTATTGACGAAAAACAGCCAGGAGCGATCGGTCCGGCGGTCGACGCGCGAAAGTTTCTAAGTCCGCTCTGCTCCGAATCATCGCTCCGGCGTCAAAAATCGTCGTAGGACAAAAAATCGACACGCTATCTTGCAGGAAAAAATCCGGGGAACACGATGGCGTCGTCAAAAGTGCAGGTCGTCGAGCTCGTTTTCGAGAAAAAAAAAAAAAAATTCTCAAAATTCGACAAAAAAATAAAACGATCATTGGACCGTGTAGAGAATCTAAAACTGCATAAGACTCGTATAGACGAAAATTGGCGTTCACGTGCTCGTTTTTGTGGAAAAAATTAAAAAAGCTCTCAAACTTCGAGGTAAAAAAAAAAAAAACCATCCACCGTGTAGCCAACGGAAAACGGTACAAGTACCGTACGGGCGAAAACGAGTGTTACCGTGCTCGTTTTCGAGTTATTGACGAAAAACAGCCTGGAACGATCGGTCCGGCGGTCGACGCGCGAAAGTTTCTAAGTCCGCTCTGCCCCGAATCATCGCTCCGGCGTCAACAATCGTCGTAGGACAAAAAATCGCCAGCCTATCTTGCAGGAAAAAATCCGGGGAACACGATGGCGTCGTCAAAAGTGCAGGTCGTCGAGCTCGTTTTCGAGAAAAAAAAAAAAAAATTCTCAAAATTCGACAAAAAAATAAAACGATCAGTGGACCGTGTAGAGAATCTAAAACTGCATAAGAATCGTATAAACGAAAATTGGCGTTCACGTGCTCGTTTTTGTGGAAAGAATTAAAAAAGCTCTCAAACTTCGAGATAAAAAAAAAAAAAACCGTCTACCAGGTAGCCAACGGTAAACGGTACAAGTATCGTACGGGCGAAAACGAGCGTTACCGTGCTCGTTTTCGAGTTATTGACGAAAAACAGCCTGGAGCGATCGGTCCGGCGGTCGACGCGCGAAAGTTTCTAAGTCCGCTCTGCTCCGAATCATCGCTCCGGCGTCAAAAATCGTCGTAGGACAAAAAATCGACACCCTATCTTGCAGGAAAAAATCCGGGGAACACGATGGCGTCGTCAAAAGTGCAGGTCGTCGAGCTCGTTTTCGAGAAAAAAAAAAAAAAATTCTCAAAATTCGACAAAAAAATAAAACGATCAGTGGACCGTGTAGAGAATATAAAACTGCATAAGAATCGTATAGACGAAAATTGGCGTTCACGTGCTCGTTTTTGAGAAAAAAGTTAAAAAAGCTCTCAAAATTCGAGATAAAAAAAAAACAAACCATCTGCCAGGTAGCCAACGGTAAACGGTACAAGTATCGTACGGGCGAAAACGAGCGTTACCGTGCTCGTTTTCGAGTTATTGACGAAAAACAGCCTGGAGTGATCGGTCCGGCGGTCGACGCGCGAAAGTTTCTAAGTCCGCTCTGCCCCGAAACACCGCTCCGGCGTCAAAAATCGTCGTAGGACAAAAAATCGACACGCTATCTTGCAGGAAAAAATCCGGGGAACACGATGGCGTCGTCAAAAGTGCAGGTCGTCGAGCTCGTTTTCGAGAAAAAAAAAAAAAAATTCTCAAAATTCGACAAAAAAATAAAACGATCAGTGGACCGTGTAGAGAATATAAAACTGCATAAGAATCGTATAGACGAAAATTGGCGTTCTCGTGCTCGTTTTTGTGGAAAAAATTAAAAAAGCTCTCAAACTTCGAGATAAAAAAAAAAAAAACCGTCTACCAGGTAGCCAACGGTAAACGGTACAAGTATCGTACGGGCGAAAACGAGCGTTACCGTGCTCGTTTTCGAGTTATTGACGAAAAACAGCCTGGAGCGATCGGTCCGGCGGTCGACGCGCGAAAGTTTCTAAGTCCGCTCTGCTCCGAAACACCGCTCCGGCGTCAAAAATCGTCGTAGGACAAAAAATCGACACGCTATCTTGCAGGAAAAAATCCGGGGAACACGATGGCGTCGTCAAAAGTGCAGGTCGTCGAGCTCGTTTTCGAGAAAAAAAAAAAAAAATTCTCAAAATTCGACAAAAAAATAAAACGATCACTGGACCGTGTAGGGAATCTAAAACTGCATAAGAATCGTATAGACGAAAATTGGCGTTCACGTGCTCGTTTTTGAGAAAAAAGTTAAAAAAGCTCTCAAAATTCGAGATAAAAAAAAAACAAACCATCTGCCAGGTAGCCAACGGTAAACGGTACAAGTATCGTACAGGCGAAAACGAGCGTTACCGTGCTTGTTTTCGAGTTATTGACGAAAAACAGCCTGGAGCGATCGGTCCGGCGGTCGACGCGCGAAAGTTTCTAAGTCCGCTCTGCCCCGAAACACCGCTCCGGCGTCAAAAATCGTCGTAGGACAAAAAATCGACACGCTATCTTGCAGGAAAAAATCCGGGGAACACGATGGCGTCGTCAAAAGTGCAGGTCGTCGAGCTCGTTTTCGAGAAAAAAAAAAAAAAATTCTCAAAATTCGACAAAAAAATAAAACGATCAGTGGACCGTGTAGAGAATATAAAACTGCATAAGAATCGTATAGACGAAAATTGGCGTTCTCGTGCTCGTTTTTGTGGAAAAAATTAAAAAAGCTCTCAAACTTCGAGATAAAAAAAAAAAAAACCGTCTACCAGGTAGCCAACGGTAAACGGTACAAGTATCGTACGGGCGAAAACGAGCGTTACCGTGCTCGTTTTCGAGTTATTGACGAAAAACAGCCTGGAGCGATCGGTCCGGCGGTCGACGCGCGAAAGTTTCTAAGTCCGCTCTGCTCCGAAACACCGCTCCGGCGTCAAAAATCGTCGTAGGACAAAAAATCGACACGCTATCTTGCAGGAAAAAATCCGGGGAACACGATGGCGTCGTCAAAAGTGCAGGTCGTCGAGCTCGTTTTCGAGAAAAAAAAAAAAAAATTCTCAAAATTCGACAAAAAAATAAAACGATCACTGGACCGTGTAGAGAATCTAAAACTGCATAAGAATCGTATAGACGAAAATTGGCGTTCACGTGCTCGTTTTTGAGAAAAAAGTTAAAAAAGCTCTCAAAATTCGAGATAAAAAAAAAACAAACCATCTGCCAGGTAGCCAACGGTAAACGGTACAAGTATCGTACGGGCGAAAACGAGCGTTACCGTGCTCGTTTTCGAGTTATTGACGAAAAACAGCCTGGAGCGATCGGTCCGGCGGTCGACGCGCGAAAGTTTCTAAGTCCGCTCTGCTCCGAATCATCGCTCCGGCGTCAAAAATCGTCGTAGGACAAAAAATCGACACGCTATCTTGCAGGAAAAAATCCGGGGAACACGATGGCGTCGTCAAAAGTGCAGGTCGTCGAGCTCGTTTTCGAGAAAAAAAAAAAAAAATTCTCAAAATTCGACAAAAAAATAAAACGATCAGTGGACCGTGTAGAGAATCTAAAACTGCATAAGAATCGTATAAACGAAAATTGGCGTTCACGTGCTCGTTTTTGTGGAAAGAATTAAAAAAGCTCTCAAACTTCGAGATAAAAAAAAAAAAAACCGTCTACCAGGTAGCCAACGGTAAACGGTACAAGTATCGTACGGGCGAAAACGAGCGTTACCGTGCTCGTTTTCGAGTTATTGACGAAAAACAGCCTGGAGCGATCGGTCCGGCGGTCGACGCGCGAAAGTTTCTAAGTCCGCTCTGCTCCGAATCATCGCTCCGGCGTCAAAAATCGTCGTAGGACAAAAAATCGACACCCTATCTTGCAGGAAAAAATCCGGGGAACACGATGGCGTCGTCAAAAGTGCAGGTCGTCGAGCTCGTTTTCGAGAAAAAAAAAAAAAAATTCTCAAAATTCGACAAAAAAATAAAACGATCAGTGGACCGTGTAGAGAATATAAAACTGCATAAGAATCGTATAGACGAAAATTGGCGTTCACGTGCTCGTTTTTGAGAAAAAAGTTAAAAAAGCTCTCAAAATTCGAGATAAAAAAAAAACAAACCATCTGCCAGGTAGCCAACGGTAAACGGTACAAGTATCGTACGGGCGAAAACGAGCGTTACCGTGCTCGTTTTCGAGTTATTGACGAAAAACAGCCTGGAGTGATCGGTCCGGCGGTCGACGCGCGAAAGTTTCTAAGTCCGCTCTGCCCCGAAACACCGCTCCGGCGTCAAAAATCGTCGTAGGACAAAAAATCGACACGCTATCTTGCAGGAAAAAATCCGGGGAACACGATGGCGTCGTCAAAAGTGCAGGTCGTCGAGCTCGTTTTCGAGAAAAAAAAAAAAAAATTCTCAAAATTCGACAAAAAAATAAAACGATCAGTGGACCGTGTAGAGAATATAAAACTGCATAAGAATCGTATAGACGAAAATTGGCGTTCTCGTGCTCGTTTTTGTGGAAAAAATTAAAAAAGCTCTCAAACTTCGAGATAAAAAAAAAAAAAACCGTCTACCAGGTAGCCAACGGTAAACGGTACAAGTATCGTACGGGCGAAAACGAGCGTTACCGTGCTCGTTTTCGAGTTATTGACGAAAAACAGCCTGGAGCGATCGGTCCGGCGGTCGACGCGCGAAAGTTTCTAAGTCCGCTCTGCTCCGAAACACCGCTCCGGCGTCAAAAATCGTCGTAGGACAAAAAATCGACACGCTATCTTGCAGGAAAAAATCCGGGGAACACGATGGCGTCGTCAAAAGTGCAGGTCGTCGAGCTCGTTTTCGAGAAAAAAAAAAAAAAATTCTCAAAATTCGACAAAAAAATAAAACGATCACTGGACCGTGTAGGGAATCTAAAACTGCATAAGAATCGTATAGACGAAAATTGGCGTTCACGTGCTCGTTTTTGAGAAAAAAGTTAAAAAAGCTCTCAAAATTCGAGATAAAAAAAAAACAAACCATCTGCCAGGTAGCCAACGGTAAACGGTACAAGTATCGTACAGGCGAAAACGAGCGTTACCGTGCTCGTTTTCGAGTTATTGACGAAAAACAGCCTGGAGCGATCGGTCCGGCGGTCGACGCGCGAAAGTTTCTAAGTCCGCTCTGCCCCGAAACACCGCTCCGGCGTCAAAAATCGTCGTAGGACAAAAAATCGACACGCTATCTTGCAGGAAAAAATCCGGGGAACACGATGGCGTCGTCAAAAGTGCAGGTCGTCGAGCTCGTTTTCGAGAAAAAAAAAAAAAAATTCTCAAAATTCGACAAAAAAATAAAACGATCAGTGGACCGTGTAGAGAATATAAAACTGCATAAGAATCGTATAGACGAAAATTGGCGTTCTCGTGATCGTTTTTGTGGAAAAAATTAAAAAAGCTCTCAAACTTCGAGATAAAAAAAAAAAAAACCGTCTACCAGGTAGCCAACGGTAAACGGTACAAGTATCGTACGGGCGAAAACGAGCGTTACCGTGCTCGTTTTCGAGTTATTGACGAAAAACAGCCTGGAGCGATCGGTCCGGCGGTCGACGCGCGAAAGTTTCTAAGTCCGCTCTGCTCCGAAACACCGCTCCGGCGTCAAAAATCGTCGTAGGACAAAAAATCGACACGCTATCTTGCAGGAAAAAATCCGGGGAACACGATGGCGTCGTCAAAAGTGCAGGTCGTCGAGCTCGTTTTCGAGAAAAAAAAAAAAAAATTCTCAAAATTCGACAAAAAAATAAAACGATCACTGGACCGTGTAGAGAATCTAAAACTGCATAAGAATCGTATAGACGAAAATTGGCGTTCACGTGCTCGTTTTTGAGAAAAAAGTTAAAAAAGCTCTCAAAATTCGAGATAAAAAAAAAACAAACCATCTGCCAGGTAGCCAACGGTAAACGGTACAAGTATCGTACGGGCGAAAACGAGCGTTACCGTGCTCGTTTTCGAGTTATTGACGAAAAACAGCCTGGAGCGATCGGTCCGGCGGTCGACGCGCGAAAGTTTCTAAGTCCGCTCTGCTCCGAATCATCGCTCCGGCGTCAAAAATCGTCGTAGGACAAAAAATCGACACCCTATCTTGCAGGAAAAAATCCGGGGAACACGATGGCGTCGTCAAAAGTGCAGGTCGTCGAGCTCGTTTTCGAGAAAAAAAAAAAAAAATTCTCAAAACTCGACAAAAAAATAAAACGATCAGTGGACCGTGTAGACAATATAAAACTGCATAAGAATCGTATAGACGAAAATTGGTGTTCACGTGCTCGTTTTTGTGGAAAAAATTAAAAAAGCTCTCAAACTTCGAGATAAAAAAAAAAACAACCGTCTACCAGGTAGCCAACGGTAAACGGTACAAGTATCGTACGGGCGAAAACGAGCGTTACCGTGCTCGTTTTCGAGTTATTGACGAAAAACAGCCTGGAGTGATCGGTCCGGCGGTCGACGCGCGAAAGTTTCTAAGTCCGCTCTGCCCCGAAACACCGCTCCGGCGTCAAAAATCGTCGTAGGACAAAAAATCGACACGCTATCTTGCAGGAAAAAATCCGGGGAACACGATGGCGTCGTCAAAAGTGCAGGTCGTCGAGCTCGTTTTCGAGAAAAAAAAAAAAAAATTCTCAAAATTCGACAAAAAAATAAAACGATCAGTGGACCGTGTAGAGAATCTAAAACTGCATAAGAATCGTATAAACGAAAATTGGCGTTCACGTGCTCGTTTTTGTGGAAAGAATTAAAAAAGCTCTCAAACTTCGAGATAAAAAAAAAAAAAACCGTCTACCAGGTAGCCAACGGTAAACGGTACAAGTATCGTACGGGCGAAAACGAGCGTTACCGTGCTCGTTTTCGAGTTATTGACGAAAAACAGCCTGGAGCGATCGGTCCGGCGGTCGACGCGCGAAAGTTTCTAAGTCCGCTCTGCTCCGAAACACCGCTCCGGCGTCAAAAATCGTCGTAGGACAAAAAATCGACACGCTATCTTGCAGGAAAAAATCCGGGGAACACGATGGCGTCGTCAAAAGTGCAGGTCGTCGAGCTCGTTTTCGAGAAAAAAAAAAAAAAATTCTCAAAATTCGACAAAAAAATAAAACGATCACTGGACCGTGTAGAGAATCTAAAACTGCATAAGAATCGTATAGACGAAAATTGGCGTTCACGTGCTCGTTTTTGTGGAAAAAATTAAAAAAGCTCTCAAACTTCGAGATAAAAAAAAAAAAAACCGTCTACCAGGTAGCCAACGGTAAACGGTACAAGTATCGTACGGGCGAAAACGAGCGTTACCGTGCTCGTTTTCGAGTTATTGACGAAAAACAGCCTGGAGCGATCGGTCCGGCGGTCGACGCGCGAAAGTTTCTAAGTCCGCTCTGCTCCGAAACACCGCTCCGGCGTCAAAAATCGTCGTAGGACAAAAAATCGACCCGCTATCTTGCAGGAAAAAATCCGGGGAACACGATGGCGTCGTCAAAAGTGCAGGTCGTCGAGCTCGTTTTCGAGAAAAAAAAAAAAAAATTCTCAAAATTCGACAAAAAAATAAAACGATCACTGGACCGTGTAGAGAATCTAAAACTGCATAAGAATCGTATAGACGAAAATTGGCGTCCACGTGCTCGTTTTTGAGAAAAAAGTTAAAAAAGCTCTCAAAATTCGAGATAAAAAAAAAACAAACCATCTGCCAGGTAGCCAACGGTAAACGGTACAAGTATCGTACAGGCGAAAACGAGCGTTACCGTGCTCGTTTTCGAGTTATTGACGAAAAACAGCCTGGAGCGATCGGTCCGGCGGTCGACGCGCGAAAGTTTCTAAGTCCGCTCTGCCCCGAAACACCGCTCCGGCGTCAAAAATCGTCGTAGGACAAAAAATCGACACGCTATCTTGCAGGAAAAAATCCGGGGAACACGATGGCGTCGTCAAAAGTGCAGGTCGTCGAGCTCGTTTTCGAGAAAAAAAAAAAAAAATTCTCAAAATTCGACAAAAAAATAAAACGATCAGTGGACCGTGTAGAGAATATAAAACTGCATAAGAATCGTATAGACGAAAATTGGCGTTCTCGTGCTCGTTTTTGTGGAAAAAATTAAAAAAGCTCTCAAACTTCGAGATAAAAAAAAATAAAAACCGTCTACCAGGTAGCCAACGGTAAACGGTACAAGTATCGTACGGGCGAAAACGAGCGTTACCGTGCTCGTTTTCGAGTTATTGACGAAAAACAGCCTGGAGCGATCGGTCCGGCGGTCGACGCGCGAAAGTTTCTAAGTCCGCTCTGCTCCGAAACACCGCTCCGGCGTCAAAAATCGTCGTAGGACAAAAAATCGACACGCTATCTTGCAGGAAAAAATCCGGGGAACACGATGGCGTCGTCAAAAGTGCAGGTCGTCGAGCTCGTTTTCGAGAAAAAAAAAAAAAAATTCTCAAAATTCGACAAAAAAATAAAACGATCACTGGACCGTGTAGAGAATCTAAAACTGCATAAGAATCGTATAGACGAAAATTGGCGTTCACGTGCTCGTTTTTGAGAAAAAAGTTAAAAAAGCTCTCAAAATTCGAGATAAAAAAAAAACAAACCATCTGCCAGGTAGCCAACGGTAAACGGTACAAGTATCGTAGGGGCGAAAACGAGCGTTACCGTGCTCGTTTTCGAGTTATTGACGAAAAACAGCCTGGAGCGATCGGTCCGGCGGTCGACGCGCGAAAGTTTCTAAGTCCGCTCTGCTCCGAATCATCGCTCCGGCGTCAAAAATCGTCGTAGGACAAAAAATCGACACCCTATCTTGCAGGAAAAAATCCGGGGAACACGATGGCGTCGTCAAAAGTGCAGGTCGTCGAGCTCGTTTTCGAGAAAAAAAAAAAAAAATTCTCAAAACTCGACAAAAAAATAAAACGATCAGTGGACCGTGTAGAGAATCTAAAACTGCATAAGAATCGTATAAACGAAAATTGGCGTTCACGTGCTCGTTTTTGTGGAAAGAATTAAAAAAGCTCTCAAACTTCGAGATAAAAAAAAAAAAAACCGTCTACCAGGTAGCCAACGGTAAACGGTACAAGTATCGTACGGGCGAAAACGAGCGTTACCGTGCTCGTTTTCGAGTTATTGACGAAAAACAGCCTGGAGCGATCGGTCCGGCGGTCGACGCGCGAAAGTTTCTAAGTCCGCTCTGCTCCGAAACACCGCTCCGGCGTCAAAAATCGTCGTAGGACAAAAAATCGACACGCTATCTTGCAGGAAAAAATCCGGGGAACACGATGGCGTCGTCAAAAGTGCAGGTCGTCGAGCTCGTTTTCGAGAAAAAAAAAAAAAAATTCTCAAAATTCGACAAAAAAATAAAACGATCACTGGACCGTGTAGAGAATCTAAAACTGCATAAGAATCGTATAGACGAAAATTGGCGTCCACGTGCTCGTTTTTGAGAAAAAAGTTAAAAAAGCTCTCAAAATTCGAGATAAAAAAAAAACAAACCATCTGCCAGGTAGCCAACGGTAAACGGTACAAGTATCGTACAGGCGAAAACGAGCGTTACCGTGCTCGTTTTCGAGTTATTGACGAAAAACAGCCTGGAGCGATCGGTCCGGCGGTCGACGCGCGAAAGTTTCTAAGTCCGCTCTGCCCCGAAACACCGCTCCGGCGTCAAAAATCGTCGTAGGACAAAAAATCGACACGCTATCTTGCAGGAAAAAATCCGGGGAACACGATGGCGTCGTCAAAAGTGCAGGTCGTCGAGCTCGTTTTCGAGAAAAAAAAAAAAAAATTCTCAAAATTCGACAAAAAAATAAAACGATCACTGGACCGTGTAGAGAATCTAAAACTGCATAAGAATAGTATAGACGAAAATTGGCGTTCACGTGCTCGTTTTTGAGAAAAAAGTTAAAAAAGCTCTCAAAATTCGAGATAAAAAAAAAAAAAAAAAACAAACCATCTGCCAGGTAGCCAACGGTAAACGGTACAAGTATCGTACGGGCGAAAACGAGCGTTACCGTGCTCGTTTTCGAGTTATTGACGAAAAACAGCCTGGAGCGATCGGTCCGGCGGTCGACGCGCGAAAGTTTCTAAGTCCGCTCTGCTCCCCCTCAGGGGCTGCCAGCCTTTCAGCTGCAGTACGGGCTTAACGAACCCGGGGTACCCGAGTCATACACACACCGTAAGCCTCCTGTTGGTCGTCACAACGACCCATTCACAATTCCCTATTGGTTTTGTGAATGGTACGTGACGGCAGGAGGAACGGGGGTCTTGGCTTAACCGCCTGGGCCACGAGTATGGCGACTCTATAAAATCGCCCTCCAATCCTAAGCTATGGTGCGCGGCGATGGGATGCATGGTTGGGGGAGAAGGCCCAATCCCAAGCGACCACCTCCGGGGAACCTGCCGAACCCCCGGAGTATTAGGCTTACCCGGGTAAGGCGGCTCTGCCCGGGTGGACCTTTATTTCCGACCATCTCGTGGGACTATTATGGACACAGAAAATAAAATGGGGATGGGGCGGGTTTTGTCGGTTGGGGAGGACGGAGACGGGGTTGGGGTTAGGGTGGCGGCGCTCGCGCCCCACTCAGCGCCAGGTCCGGCTTCGTGGAGGGTGGAGGAGGACGACGAGACGGCGTCGGTCTCGTCCTTCTCCTCCAGCACGAGCCACATAGGCTCTAAGAGGAAGAGGACGGGGCAGGCCGTCGTCGAGGTGGGCGGGGCGATGAGCCCGTCGGTGAGGCTGAGTTGCCTCAGGGACGAGGTGACCGAGGAGATATCGGAGAGGATCTCCTCGTCCCTGAGGCGGGTGGAGAAAGTCGCCGCTGCCTGCGCCTTTAAGGGGCAGAAAAGCGGTGGCGCGGAGGCCCTGAAGGCCGCGGCGGAGGAAATGAGGGAGGCGGCGCGGGAGCTCAGAGGGCGGAACGCCCGTCTGCAGCTCCTGTTGGAGGAGGAGCGACAGGGGAGGAGGAGGGCAGAGGCGCTGTGGAACAGCGCGGCCCTCCCTCCCATCCTCCCTCCTCCTCCACCGCCGCGTCCCTCGGCGGAGGTAAATAAACGGGGTGCGGCGGCAGTGGTGCGGGGCACCGCGGGCCCCTCCACCCGCACTCCGCCCGTGAAGAAGTCCCCGTCCTCCTCAGAAGACGATCTTCTGAGGAGGATTGGGGACATGATTGATGGCAAGCTGGCCGCCTTCCGGGAGGAGCTCCTCGCCGGAAGAGCGGTCAGCAGGAAGGCGGTGCCTCCCCGACCTGTTCCGGTACAGTCGGGGAAGGCAAAGAAGGGCGGAGTGAAGGCTCCGCCCAGCGTTGCGGCACCAGGGCCCCGGGTCGCGACCCCCAAGGGGGGTGGTGTACCCGTGGTCGCGGTGGTCGCGTCCTCCACAGCACCCTCCCAAGGGGGGGTGGCGTGGAGTGAGGTGGTGGGGCGGAAGGCGAGGCGGGCGGCGAGGAAGGCCTCGCAACCGCAGCCTCCGCCTCCGCCGCCGGCGGCCAAGGTAAAGGCCGCGAAGGTCGGGAAGGCACGACCAGGTCGTCCCCCAAAAACGGCAGCGGTGACGCTGACCGTTGCGCAGGGGGGCGACCTGACCCTCGCGGAGGCGATGCGGCTCGCCAGGGAGAATATCTCCCTGGAAGAGCTGGGCATCGCCTCCGTGAGGGCGAAGAGGGCCGTGACCGGGGGTCTCTTGCTGGAGATCCCCGGTGCAGAAGGCGGCGCGAAGGCGGATCGTCTCGCCCAGAGGCTCCGGGAGCAGCTGGGCGAGCGAGGTGTCCGGGTCGCCCGGCCCACGAAGCGCACGGAGATGCGCATTTGTGGGCTGGACGACTCGGTCAGCGCACAGGATGTGTCCCGTGCCCTTGCGAGGGCGGGGGACTGTCCTGTGGAGGACCTGCGGATCGGAGAGATCCGCAGGTCGCCCTCCGGCCTCGGGTCGGTGTGGGCCCGGTGCCCCCTCTCCGCCGCCCGTAAGGTGGCGGAATCCGGGAGGGTGTTGGTGGGGTGGGTTTCGGCGCGAGTGGAAATCCTCGCGCCGCGCCCGCTCCAGTGTCACCGCTGCCTCGAATTGGGGCACGTGAGGCAGTGGTGCACCTCGCCGGTGGACCGCAGCGGTCAGTGTTACCGCTGCGGTGCCAAAGAGCACCGTGCGAGCCAGTGCTCGGCGGCCCCCCACTGCCCGCTGTGTGCGGACATGGGGAGGCCAGCCGATCACAGGGTGGGGAGCAAGAAGTGCTCCCCCCCCTCCCGGAAGGAGAGGAAGAGGCGGGCTGCACCGGCTCCGGTGCCGAGGGCGGTGGCATCGTCCTCCATGGAGGTGGACGGTGCTACGGGGACGGACGGCCGGGAGGAGGCTGGCGCGGCCATTAATTAATGCCGCCCCGCCTCCTCCTCCAGGCCAACCTCAACCACTGCCGCGCGGCACAGGACTTGATGTCCCAAGTCCTCGCGGAGTGGGGGGTTGGCCTGGCGGTCGCCGCCGAGCCGTACCGCGTCCCTGATAACCCTCATTGGGTGGGCGACGCGGACGGCTTGGTGGCGACGGTATGGGGAGGGGGCGACGGGTCCCCACCGTTCTCCTTGTTGGAGCGCGGTCGGGGATTCGTCGCCGTGGACTGGGGGGGAGTCGCTGTGGTGGGGTGCTACATTTCGCCCCGTAGCGGTCACGCTGCGTTCGAGCTGTACTTGGCCGAGGTCGCGGCATGCGTGCAGCGCTACGCGGCCCGGCCGGTGCTGGTCCTGGGGGATTTTAATGCCAAGTCGGTGGCTTGGGGATCCCCCAGGACCTCCGTTCGCGGCGGGATCCTGGGCGATTGGGCGGCGGGGCTCGACCTCCGGGTATTGAACCGGGGGTCGGAGCACACATGCGTGCGGCGATATGGGGGGTCCATCGTGGATGTTGGATTCGCGACCCCCAACGCCGTGCGCATGGTGTCGGGTTGGCACGTGGTCGCGGGGGCAGAGACACTCTCCGATCACCGGTACATCCGGATGGAGGTCTCTGCCGCCGCGAGTGCATCCCGACACGGCCGCCTGCGTGGCACCCCACCACGCCGCTGGGCGCTTCGGCGCCTGGACAAGGACGCCCTGATGGCAGCTGCCCTCGCTGCAACTTGGCCGCAGGGAGCGGCCGAGTTGCCGAGCATAGAGGAGGAGGTCGCCCGGCTCGGAGCATTGGTCGCGGGTATTTGCGACGCGGCGATGCCTCGGGTCGGGCGGGCTTCTCCTCGCCGGGCGGTGTACTGGTGGTCGGACGCGATCGCGGAGTTGCGAGTCGCGACTGTCCGCGCCCGACGCCAGTACACCCGCGCGCGCCGTCGTCAACGTACAGGCGACGGCGTGGCGCGAGCGAGGGCAGCTGATGACCTGTATGGAGCATACCGCGTGGCGCGGGTTGCTCTGCAGGTCGCCATCAAACGGGCCAAGACCCAGGCATGGAAGGAGCTCCTCCAGACCCTTGATGACGATCCATGGGGGCGCCCATATAAGGTGGTGCTGAATAAGCTCCGCCCGTGGGCGCCCCCCGTCACCGAGGGTCTTGACCCCCGGCTGCTGGAGGACGTGGTCAATACACTCTTCCCAATTGGGGAGAGGGGACCGCGTCCTCCGGCGGCGGCGGCTGTCCCAGTGGAGTGGACGGCCGAGCTGGGGGTCACGCAGGAGGAGCTGGCAGCGGCTATCAGACGGCTCGGGGTTCGTAACACGGCCCCGGGTCCGGATGGTGTGCCCGGCCGGGTTTGGGTCTTGACCCAGGGCGTCCTTGGGGCCGACCTCAGGCGGTTGTTCGACCGCTGCCTGAGGGACGGGCGATTCCCCCCCAGTTGGAAGGTGGCGAGGATGGTCCTCCTCCGGAAGGAGGGTCGGCCCGTGGAGTCTCCCTCCGCATACCGGCCCATTTGTCTCCTCGACGAGGTGGGCAAGCTCTTCGAGCGTGTGATTGCTGCCCGCCTCGTCGAGCACCTGTCGCGGGGTGATCCCGGTCTGGCCGACTGCCAGTTCGGTTTCCGGGGGGGCCGATCGACTATCGACGCGATAGGTCGTGTGAGGGCCCTCTCGGAGGCGGCCGTCTCCCGGGGAGGGGTGGCATTGGCAATATCCTTGGATATTGCCAATGCCTTTAACACCCTCCCCTGGGAAGAGATAAGGAGGGGGCTCGAATATCATCGAGTCCCCCCTTGTCTCAGGGCGGTCGTCGGGGATTATCTCCGCGGCAGGTGGATCGAGTATCCGGGCCGGGATGGTGATATGCGGAGGGAGGTGTACTGCGGTGTTCCGCAGGGGTCGGTCCTCGGGCCACTCCTGTGGAACATCGCGTACGACTCGGTGTTGCGGGCCGGCCTCCCCGACGGCGTCAGCACGGTGTGTTATGCGGATGACACACTGGTGCTGGCCGTCGGGGCGCACTGGGGGAGGGCCATGCGTCGCGCGGAGGAGGGGTCGCAACGCGTCGTCGACCGGATCAGGGGGATGGGGATGACGGTGGCGGTCCATAAGACCGAGGTGATTGCGTTTCATTCACCTCGGCAGGATCCGCCACCCCCTCTGATTCGGGTGGGTGGGGCTGACATCGAGGTGAAGCCCCAGATCAGGTATCTGGGGCTGATCCTCGATAGCCACTGGCGTTTCGAGAAGCATTTCCGCTGCCTGGTCCCCCGGTTGGAAAGGATGGTTGCGGCTCTGGGCCGGATCCTGCCCAACTTGGGGGGCCCGGCGGGCCGAGTTCGTCGCCTCTATGTGGCAATGGTCCAGTCGGTGGCCCTATACGGGGCCCCCGTCTGGGCGGACGACCTGGCTGCCTCCCGGCGCAGCATGACTATGCTGCGTCGGGTGCAGAGGCGCATGGCGCTCAGGGTCGTCCGCGGGTATCGGACCATGTCACATGAGGCGGCGACGGTTCTAGCGGGGATGCCGCCCATGGACCTGCTCGCGCGGTCGCACGCCGTGATGTACCGGCACCGCGTCGACCGTCGCGCGGGGGTGGGGGCGGTCCCGGGCGGGCAGGAACCTGCTTGGGGCGATTTGAAGCGCCAGGCCCGGCAGTCCGTGTTGCTCGCGTGGCAGGAGCGGCTGGCTCTGCCAACCGCGGGGCACCGGACTGT
Organism: Colletes latitarsis; assembly: GCF_051014445.1. Taxonomy (NCBI): domain Eukaryota; kingdom Metazoa; phylum Arthropoda; class Insecta; order Hymenoptera; family Colletidae; genus Colletes; species Colletes latitarsis. The sequence goes on from NC_135147.1 coordinate 1,585,271, forward strand.
CGGGGCTGTTCGGCCACTCCTGAAGGAGTGGCTGGACAGAGGCCATGGCAGCCTCACCTACCGGCTGGCACAGGTGTTTTCCGGGCATGGCAGCTTCGGAAGATACCTGTGCCGGATAGGGAAGGAGCCGACGGCGCGTTGCTGCCACTGCGACGCTGAGCAGGACACGGCGGATCATACCCTGGAGGTATGCCCCGCGTGGGAGGGGGAGCGCCGTGTCCTGGTCGGCGTCGTCGGGCGGGATGTCTCGCTGCCGGGCGTGGTGCGCGCCATGCTCGGCAGCGAGGAGAAGTGGAGGGCCGTGGCCTCCTTCTGCGAGAACGTAATGGTGCAGAAGGAGGCCGCGGGGAGGGAGCGTGAGCTTCAGCGGCGCGCTGAAGCTCGCGCTCGTGCGGTGGCCCGAGGTCGTCGCCCGGTCGCGAGGCGTCGCGGGCGGCCGCCTCGGCGTGGCGGATGACCTAGGCTGGGAGGGGGGTCCTGAGGGGACCCTCCTCCCGCCAGGCGGCGCCGGGTCGGACCGGTTGGGGGTAGGAGTACCTCTCCCTACCGGTCCGACGCAAGGGGAGGCACCCTCGGCGGTCTGGTGCGGCCATGAACGCCCGGCCGCCGAGGGGAGGAAACGGGGTCGCGGGCGGTTGCGAGTTGGGGCTCGCAGCCGCCACTAAACGCGGCCCCCGGACGGATAGCGGCGGGATGGAGTGGCCCCGTCCCGCCGCTATGAGGCAGTGTGTCTACTGGGGGGACCGATTGTCCCCCCGGGGGATGGGCGCGAAAGCGCGGGCACGGGGAGGATACCGGAAGAATGCTTCGAGCGATTCCCGGTATCCTCCCAAAGCGTGCCGAAGGGTCACCGTGGGGTTTTTAGTGGGTAGGTCCCGCGCCTGTCGTTGTACGGGCGCGGGGAATCCCACACACCCCTCCCACCTCTCCCCAAGGAGGTGGGAGGCAGTCTTTCGAAGATTTTCCCCACGACAAAAAAAAAAAAAAAAAAAAAAAAAAAAAAAAAAAAAAGTCCGCTCTGCTCCGAATCATCGCTCCGGCGTCAAAAATCGTCGTAGGACAAAAAATCGACACCCCATCTTGCAGGAAAAAATCCGGGGAACACGATGGCGTCGTCAAAAGTGCAGGTCGTCGAGCTCGTTTTCGAGAAAAAAAAAAAAAAATTCTCAAAATTCGACAAAAAAATAAAACGATCAGTGGACCGTGTAGAGAATATAAAACTGCATAAGAATCGTATAGACGAAAATTGGCGTTCACGTGCTCGTTTTTGAGAAAAAAGTTAAAAAAGCTCTCAAAATTCGAGATAAAAAAAAAACAAACCATCTGCCAGGTAGCCAACGGTAAACGGTACAAGTATCGTACGGGCGAAAACGAGCGTTACCGTGCTCGTTTTCGAGTTATTGACGAAAAACAGCCTGGAGTGATCGGTCCGGCGGTCGACGCGCGAAAGTTTCTAAGTCCGCTCTGCTCCGAATCATCGCTCCGGCGTCAAAAATCGTCGTAGGACAAAAAATCGACACGCTATCTTGCAGGAAAAAATCCGGGGAACACGATGGCGTCGTCAAAAGTGCAGGTCGTCGAGCTCGTTTTCGAGAAAAAAAAAAAAAAATTCTCAAAATTCGACAAAAAAATAAAACGATCATTGGACCGTGTAGAGAATCTAAAACTGCATAAGACTCGTATAGACGAAAATTGGCGTTCACGTGCTCGTTTTTGTGGAAAAAAGTTAAAAAAGCTCTCAAACTTCGAGATAAAAAAAAAAAAAACCGTCTACCAGGTAGCCAACGGTAAACGGTACAAGTATCGTACGGGCGAAAACGAGCGTTACCGTGCTCGTTTTCGAGTTATTGACGAAAAACAGCCTGGAGCGATCGGTCCGGCGGTCGACGCGCGAAAGTTTCTAAGTCCGCTCTGCTCCGAAACACCGCTCCGGCGTCAAAAATCGTCGTAGGACAAAAAATCGACACGCTATCTTGCAGGAAAAAATCCGGGGAACACGATGGCGTCGTCAAAAGTGCAGGTCGTCGAGCTCGTTTTCGAGAGAAAAAAAAAAAAATTCTCAAAATTCGACAAAAAAATAAAACGATCACTGGACCGTGTAGAGAATCTAGAACTGCATAAGAATCGTATAGACGAAAATTGGCGTCCACGTGCTCGTTTTTGAGAAAAAAGTTAAAAAAGCTCTCAAAATTCGAGATAAAAAAAAAACAAACCATCTGCCAGGTAGCCAACGGTAAACGGTACAAGTATCGTACAGGCGAAAACGAGCGTTACCGTGCTCGTTTTCGAGTTATTGACGAAAAACAGCCTGGAGCGATCGGTCCGGCGGTCGACGCGCGAAAGTTTCTAAGTCCGCTCTGCCCCGAAACACCGCTCCGGCGTCAAAAATCGTCGTAGGACAAAAAATCGACACGCTATCTTGCAGGAAAAAATCCGGGGAACACGATGGCGTCGTCAAAAGTGCAGGTCGTCGAGCTCGTTTTCGAGAAAAAAAAAAAAAAATTCTCAAAATTCGACAAAAAAATAAAACGATCAGTGGACCGTGTAGAGAATATAAAACTGCATAAGAATCGTATAGACGAAAATTGGCGTTCTCGTGCTCGTTTTTGTGGAAAAAATTAAAAAAGCTCTCAAACTTCGAGATAAAAAAAAAAAAAACCGTCTACCAGGTAGCCAACGGTAAACGGTACAAGTATCGTACGGGCGAAAACGAGCGTTACCGTGCTCGTTTTCGAGTTATTGACGAAAAACAGCCTGGAGCGATCGGTCCGGCGGTCGACGCGCGAAAGTTTCTAAGTCCGCTCTGCTCCGAAACACCGCTCCGGCGTCAAAAATCGTCGTAGGACAAAAAATCGACACGCTATCTTGCAGGAAAAAATCCGGGGAACACGATGGCGTCGTCAAAAGTGCAGGTCGTCGAGCTCGTTTTCGAGAAAAAAAAAAAAAAATTCTCAAAATTCGACAAAAAAATAAAACGATCACTGGACCGTGTAGAGAATCTAAAACTGCATAAGAATCGTATAGACGAAAATTGGCGTTCACGTGCTCGTTTTTGAGAAAAAAGTTAAAAAAGCTCTCAAAATTCGAGATAAAAAAAAAACAAACCATCTGCCAGGTAGCCAACGGTAAACGGTACAAGTATCGTACAGGCGAAAACGAGCGTTACCGTGCTCGTTTTCGAGTTATTGACGAAAAACAGCCTGGAGCGATCGGTCCGGCGGTCGACGCGCGAAAGTTTCTAAGTCCGCTCTGCCCCGAAACACCGCTCCGGCGTCAAAAATCGTCGTAGGACAAAAAATCGACACGCTATCTTGCAGGAAAAAATCCGGGGAACACGATGGCGTCGTCAAAAGTGCAGGTCGTCGAGCTCGTTTTCGAGAAAAAAAAAAAAAAATTCTCAAAATTCGACAAAAAAATAAAACGATCAGTGGACCGTGTAGAGAATATAAAACTGCATAAGAATCGTATAGACGAAAATTGGCGTTCTCGTGCTCGTTTTTGTGGAAAAAATTAAAAAAGCTCTCAAACTTCGAGATAAAAAAAAAAAAAACCGTCTACCAGGTAGCCAACGGTAAACGGTACAAGTATCGTACGGGCGAAAACGAGCGTTACCGTGCTCGTTTTCGAGTTATTGACGAAAAACAGCCTGGAGCGATCGGTCCGGCGGTCGACGCGCGAAAGTTTCTAAGTCCGCTCTGCTCCGAAACACCGCTCCGGCGTCAAAAATCGTCGTAGGACAAAAAATCGACACGCTATCTTGCAGGAAAAAATCCGGGGAACACGATGGCGTCGTCAAAAGTGCAGGTCGTCGAGCTCGTTTTCGAGAAAAAAAAAAAAAAATTCTCAAAATTCGACAAAAAAATAAAACGATCACTGGACCGTGTAGAGAATCTAAAACTGCATAAGAATCGTATAGACGAAAATTGGCGTTCACGTGCTCGTTTTTGAGAAAAAAGTTAAAAAAGCTCTCAAAATTCGAGATAAAAAAAAAACAAACCATCTGCCAGGTAGCCAACGGTAAACGGTACAAGTATCGTACGGGCGAAAACGAGCGTTACCGTGCTCGTTTTCGAGTTATTGACGAAAAACAGCCTGGAGCGATCGGTCCGGCGGTCGACGCGCGAAAGTTTCTAAGTCCGCTCTGCTCCGAATCATCGCTCCGGCGTCAAAAATCGTCGTAGGACAAAAAATCGACACCCTATCTTGCAGGAAAAAATCCGGGGAACACGATGGCGTCGTCAAAAGTGCAGGTCGTCGAGCTCGTTTTCGAGAAAAAAAAAAAAAAATTCTCAAAACTCGACAAAAAAATAAAACGATCAGTGGACCGTGTAGAGAATATAAAACTGCATAAGAATCGTATAGACGAAAATTGGTGTTCACGTGCTCGTTTTTGTGGAAAAAATTAAAAAAGCTCTCAAACTTCGAGATAAAAAAAAAAACAACCGTCTACCAGGTAGCCAACGGTAAACGGTACAAGTATCGTACGGGCGAAAACGAGCGTTACCGTGCTCGTTTTCGAGTTATTGACGAAAAACAGCCTGGAGTGATCGGTCCGGCGGTCGACGCGCGAAAGTTTCTAAGTCCGCTCTGCCCCGAAACACCGCTCCGGCGTCAAAAATCGTCGTAGGACAAAAAATCGACACGCTATCTTGCAGGAAAAAATCCGGGGAACACGATGGCGTCGTCAAAAGTGCAGGTCGTCGAGCTCGTTTTCGAGAAAAAAAAAAAAAAATTCTCAAAATTCGACAAAAAAATAAAACGATCACTGGACCGTGTAGAGAATCTAAAACTGCATAAGAATAGTATAGACGAAAATTGGCGTTCACGTGCTCGTTTTTGAGAAAAAAGTTAAAAAAGCTCTCAAAATTCGAGATAAAAAAAAAACAAACCATCTGCCAGGTAGCCAACGGTAAACGGTACAAGTATCGTACGGGCGAAAACGAGCGTTACCGTGCTCGTTTTCGAGTTATTGACGAAAAACAGCCAGGAGCGATCGGTCCGGCGGTCGACGCGCGAAAGTTTCTAAGTCCGCTCTGCTCCGAATCATCGCTCCGGCGTCAAAAATCGTCGTAGGACAAAAAATCGACACGCTATCTTGCAGGAAAAAATCCGGGGAACACGATGGCGTCGTCAAAAGTGCAGGTCGTCGAGCTCGTTTTCGAGAAAAAAAAAAAAAAATTCTCAAAATTCGACAAAAAAATAAAACGATCATTGGACCGTGTAGAGAATCTAAAACTGCATAAGACTCGTATAGACGAAAATTGGCGTTCACGTGCTCGTTTTTGTGGAAAAAATTAAAAAAGCTCTCAAACTTCGAGGTAAAAAAAAAAAAAACCATCCACCGTGTAGCCAACGGAAAACGGTACAAGTACCGTACGGGCGAAAACGAGTGTTACCGTGCTCGTTTTCGAGTTATTGACGAAAAACAGCCTGGAACGATCGGTCCGGCGGTCGACGCGCGAAAGTTTCTAAGTCCGCTCTGCCCCGAATCATCGCTCCGGCGTCAACAATCGTCGTAGGACAAAAAATCGCCAGCCTATCTTGCAGGAAAAAATCCGGGGAACACGATGGCGTCGTCAAAAGTGCAGGTCGTCGAGCTCGTTTTCGAGAAAAAAAAAAAAAAATTCTCAAAATTCGACAAAAAAATAAAACGATCAGTGGACCGTGTAGAGAATCTAAAACTGCATAAGAATCGTATAAACGAAAATTGGCGTTCACGTGCTCGTTTTTGTGGAAAGAATTAAAAAAGCTCTCAAACTTCGAGATAAAAAAAAAAAAAACCGTCTACCAGGTAGCCAACGGTAAACGGTACAAGTATCGTACGGGCGAAAACGAGCGTTACCGTGCTCGTTTTCGAGTTATTGACGAAAAACAGCCTGGAGCGATCGGTCCGGCGGTCGACGCGCGAAAGTTTCTAAGTCCGCTCTGCTCCGAATCATCGCTCCGGCGTCAAAAATCGTCGTAGGACAAAAAATCGACACCCTATCTTGCAGGAAAAAATCCGGGGAACACGATGGCGTCGTCAAAAGTGCAGGTCGTCGAGCTCGTTTTCGAGAAAAAAAAAAAAAAATTCTCAAAATTCGACAAAAAAATAAAACGATCAGTGGACCGTGTAGAGAATATAAAACTGCATAAGAATCGTATAGACGAAAATTGGCGTTCACGTGCTCGTTTTTGAGAAAAAAGTTAAAAAAGCTCTCAAAATTCGAGATAAAAAAAAAACAAACCATCTGCCAGGTAGCCAACGGTAAACGGTACAAGTATCGTACGGGCGAAAACGAGCGTTACCGTGCTCGTTTTCGAGTTATTGACGAAAAACAGCCTGGAGTGATCGGTCCGGCGGTCGACGCGCGAAAGTTTCTAAGTCCGCTCTGCCCCGAAACACCGCTCCGGCGTCAAAAATCGTCGTAGGACAAAAAATCGACACGCTATCTTGCAGGAAAAAATCCGGGGAACACGATGGCGTCGTCAAAAGTGCAGGTCGTCGAGCTCGTTTTCGAGAAAAAAAAAAAAAAATTCTCAAAATTCGACAAAAAAATAAAACGATCAGTGGACCGTGTAGAGAATATAAAACTGCATAAGAATCGTATAGACGAAAATTGGCGTTCTCGTGCTCGTTTTTGTGGAAAAAATTAAAAAAGCTCTCAAACTTCGAGATAAAAAAAAAAAAAACCGTCTACCAGGTAGCCAACGGTAAACGGTACAAGTATCGTACGGGCGAAAACGAGCGTTACCGTGCTCGTTTTCGAGTTATTGACGAAAAACAGCCTGGAGCGATCGGTCCGGCGGTCGACGCGCGAAAGTTTCTAAGTCCGCTCTGCTCCGAAACACCGCTCCGGCGTCAAAAATCGTCGTAGGACAAAAAATCGACACGCTATCTTGCAGGAAAAAATCCGGGGAACACGATGGCGTCGTCAAAAGTGCAGGTCGTCGAGCTCGTTTTCGAGAAAAAAAAAAAAAAATTCTCAAAATTCGACAAAAAAATAAAACGATCACTGGACCGTGTAGAGAATCTAAAACTGCATAAGAATCGTATAGACGAAAATTGGCGTTCACGTGCTCGTTTTTGTGGAAAAAATTAAAAAAGCTCTCAAACTTCGAGATAAAAAAAAAAAAAACCGTCTACCAGGTAGCCAACGGTAAACGGTACAAGTATCGTACGGGCGAAAACGAGCGTTACCGTGCTCGTTTTCGAGTTATTGACGAAAAACAGCCTGGAGCGATCGGTCCGGCGGTCGACGCGCGAAAGTTTCTAAGTCCGCTCTGCCCCGAAACACCGCTCCGGCGTCAAAAATCGTCGTAGGACAAAAAATCGACACGCTATCTTGCAGGAAAAAATCCGGGGAACACGATGGCGTCGTCAAAAGTGCAGGTCGTCGAGCTCGTTTTCGAGAAAAAAAAAAAAAAATTCTCAAAATTCGACAAAAAAATAAAACGATCAGTGGACCGTGTAGAGAATATAAAACTGCATAAGAATCGTATAGACGAAAATTGGCGTTCTCGTGCTCGTTTTTGTGGAAAAAATTAAAAAAGCTCTCAAACTTCGAGATAAAAAAAAAAAAAACCGTCTACCAGGTAGCCAACGGTAAACGGTACAAGTATCGTACGGGCGAAAACGAGCGTTACCGTGCTCGTTTTCGAGTTATTGACGAAAAACAGCCTGGAGCGATCGGTCCGGCGGTCGACGCGCGAAAGTTTCTAAGTCCGCTCTGCTCCGAAACACCGCTCCGGCGTCAAAAATCGTCGTAGGACAAAAAATCGACACGCTATCTTGCAGGAAAAAATCCGGGGAACACGATGGCGTCGTCAAAAGTGCAGGTCGTCGAGCTCGTTTTCGAGAAAAAAAAAAAAAAATTCTCAAAATTCGACAAAAAAATAAAACGATCACTGGACCGTGTAGAGAATCTAAAACTGCATAAGAATCGTATAGACGAAAATTGGCGTTCACGTGCTCGTTTTTGTGGAAAAAATTAAAAAAGCTCTCAAACTTCGAGATAAAAAAAAAAAAAACCGTCTACCAGGTAGCCAACGGTAAACGGTACAAGTATCGTACGGGCGAAAACGAGCGTTACCGTGCTCGTTTTCGAGTTATTGACGAAAAACAGCCTGGAGCGATCGGTCCGGCGGTCGACGCGCGAAAGTTTCTAAGTCCGCTCTGCCCCGAAACACCGCTCCGGCGTCAAAAATCGTCGTAGGACAAAAAATCGACACGCTATCTTGCAGGAAAAAATCCGGGGAACACGATGGCGTCGTCAAAAGTGCAGGTCGTCGAGCTCGTTTTCGAGAAAAAAAAAAAAAAATTCTCAAAATTCGACAAAAAAATAAAACGATCAGTGGACCGTGTAGAGAATATAAAACTGCATAAGAATCGTATAGACGAAAATTGGCGTTCTCGTGCTCGTTTTTGTGGAAAAAATTAAAAAAGCTCTCAAACTTCGAGATAAAAAAAAAAAAAACCGTCTACCAGGTAGCCAACGGTAAACGGTACAAGTATCGTACGGGCGAAAACGAGCGTTACCGTGCTCGTTTTCGAGTTATTGACGAAAAACAGCCTGGAGCGATCGGTCCGGCGGTCGACGCGCGAAAGTTTCTAAGTCCGCTCTGCTCCGAAACACCGCTCCGGCGTCAAAAATCGTCGTAGGACAAAAAATCGACACGCTATCTTGCAGGAAAAAATCCGGGGAACACGATGGCGTCGTCAAAAGTGCAGGTCGTCGAGCTCGTTTTCGAGAAAAAAAAAAAAAAATTCTCAAAATTCGACAAAAAAATAAAACGATCACTGGACCGTGTAGAGAATCTAAAACTGCATAAGAATCGTATAGACGAAAATTGGCGTTCACGTGCTCGTTTTTGAGAAAAAAGTTAAAAAAGCTCTCAAAATTCGAGATAAAAAAAAAACAAACCATCTGCCAGGTAGCCAACGGTAAACGGTACAAGTATCGTAGGGGCGAAAACGAGCGTTACCGTGCTCGTTTTCGAGTTATTGACGAAAAACAGCCTGGAGCGATCGGTCCGGCGGTCGACGCGCGAAAGTTTCTAAGTCCGCTCTGCTCCGAATCATCGCTCCGGCGTCAAAAATCGTCGTAGGACAAAAAATCGACACCCTATCTTGCAGGAAAAAATCCGGGGAACACGATGGCGTCGTCAAAAGTGCAGGTCGTCGAGCTCGTTTTCGAGAAAAAAAAAAAAAAATTCTCAAAACTCGACAAAAAAATAAAACGATCAGTGGACCGTGTAGAGAATCTAAAACTGCATAAGAATCGTATAAACGAAAATTGGCGTTCACGTGCTCGTTTTTGTGGAAAGAATTAAAAAAGCTCTCAAACTTCGAGATAAAAAAAAAAAAAACCGTCTACCAGGTAGCCAACGGTAAACGGTACAAGTATCGTACGGGCGAAAACGAGCGTTACCGTGCTCGTTTTCGAGTTATTGACGAAAAACAGCCTGGAGCGATCGGTCCGGCGGTCGACGCGCGAAAGTTTCTAAGTCCGCTCTGCTCCGAAACACCGCTCCGGCGTCAAAAATCGTCGTAGGACAAAAAATCGACACGCTATCTTGCAGGAAAAAATCCGGGGAACACGATGGCGTCGTCAAAAGTGCAGGTCGTCGAGCTCGTTTTCGAGAAAAAAAAAAAAAAATTCTCAAAATTCGACAAAAAAATAAAACGATCACTGGACCGTGTAGAGAATCTAAAACTGCATAAGAATCGTATAGACGAAAATTGGCGTCCACGTGCTCGTTTTTGAGAAAAAAGTTAAAAAAGCTCTCAAAATTCGAGATAAAAAAAAAACAAACCATCTGCCAGGTAGCCAACGGTAAACGGTACAAGTATCGTACAGGCGAAAACGAGCGTTACCGTGCTCGTTTTCGAGTTATTGACGAAAAACAGCCTGGAGCGATCGGTCCGGCGGTCGACGCGCGAAAGTTTCTAAGTCCGCTCTGCCCCGAAACACCGCTCCGGCGTCAAAAATCGTCGTAGGACAAAAAATCGACACGCTATCTTGCAGGAAAAAATCCGGGGAACACGATGGCGTCGTCAAAAGTGCAGGTCGTCGAGCTCGTTTTCGAGAAAAAAAAAAAAAAATTCTCAAAATTCGACAAAAAAATAAAACGATCACTGGACCGTGTAGAGAATCTAAAACTGCATAAGAATAGTATAGACGAAAATTGGCGTTCACGTGCTCGTTTTTGAGAAAAAAGTTAAAAAAGCTCTCAAAATTCGAGATAAAAAAAAAAAAAAAAAACAAACCATCTGCCAGGTAGCCAACGGTAAACGGTACAAGTATCGTACGGGCGAAAACGAGCGTTACCGTGCTCGTTTTCGAGTTATTGACGAAAAACAGCCTGGAGCGATCGGTCCGGCGGTCGACGCGCGAAAGTTTCTAAGTCCGCTCTGCTCCCCCTCAGGGGCTGCCAGCCTTTCAGCTGCAGTACGGGCTTAACGAACCCGGGGTACCCGAGTCATACACACACCGTAAGCCTCCTGTTGGTCGTCACAACGACCCATTCACAATTCCCTATTGGTTTTGTGAATGGTACGTGACGGCAGGAGGAACGGGGGTCTTGGCTTAACCGCCTGGGCCACGAGTATGGCGACTCTATAAAATCGCCCTCCAATCCTAAGCTATGGTGCGCGGCGATGGGATGCATGGTTGGGGGAGAAGGCCCAATCCCAAGCGACCACCTCCGGGGAACCTGCCGAACCCCCGGAGTATTAGGCTTACCCGGGTAAGGCGGCTCTGCCCGGGTGGACCTTTATTTCCGACCATCTCGTGGGACTATTATGGACACAGAAAATAAAATGGGGATGGGGCGGGTTTTGTCGGTTGGGGAGGACGGAGACGGGGTTGGGGTTAGGGTGGCGGCGCTCGCGCCCCACTCAGCGCCAGGTCCGGCTTCGTGGAGGGTGGAGGAGGACGACGAGACGGCGTCGGTCTCGTCCTTCTCCTCCAGCACGAGCCACATAGGCTCTAAGAGGAAGAGGACGGGGCAGGCCGTCGTCGAGGTGGGCGGGGCGATGAGCCCGTCGGTGAGGCTGAGTTGCCTCAGGGACGAGGTGACCGAGGAGATATCGGAGAGGATCTCCTCGTCCCTGAGGCGGGTGGAGAAAGTCGCCGCTGCCTGCGCCTTTAAGGGGCAGAAAAGCGGTGGCGCGGAGGCCCTGAAGGCCGCGGCGGAGGAAATGAGGGAGGCGGCGCGGGAGCTCAGAGGGCGGAACGCCCGTCTGCAGCTCCTGTTGGAGGAGGAGCGACAGGGGAGGAGGAGGGCAGAGGCGCTGTGGAACAGCGCGGCCCTCCCTCCCATCCTCCCTCCTCCTCCACCGCCGCGTCCCTCGGCGGAGGTAAATAAACGGGGTGCGGCGGCAGTGGTGCGGGGCACCGCGGGCCCCTCCACCCGCACTCCGCCCGTGAAGAAGTCCCCGTCCTCCTCAGAAGACGATCTTCTGAGGAGGATTGGGGACATGATTGATGGCAAGCTGGCCGCCTTCCGGGAGGAGCTCCTCGCCGGAAGAGCGGTCAGCAGGAAGGCGGTGCCTCCCCGACCTGTTCCGGTACAGTCGGGGAAGGCAAAGAAGGGCGGAGTGAAGGCTCCGCCCAGCGTTGCGGCACCAGGGCCCCGGGTCGCGACCCCCAAGGGGGGTGGTGTACCCGTGGTCGCGGTGGTCGCGTCCTCCACAGCACCCTCCCAAGGGGGGGTGGCGTGGAGTGAGGTGGTGGGGCGGAAGGCGAGGCGGGCGGCGAGGAAGGCCTCGCAACCGCAGCCTCCGCCTCCGCCGCCGGCGGCCAAGGTAAAGGCCGCGAAGGTCGGGAAGGCACGACCAGGTCGTCCCCCAAAAACGGCAGCGGTGACGCTGACCGTTGCGCAGGGGGGCGACCTGACCCTCGCGGAGGCGATGCGGCTCGCCAGGGAGAATATCTCCCTGGAAGAGCTGGGCATCGCCTCCGTGAGGGCGAAGAGGGCCGTGACCGGGGGTCTCTTGCTGGAGATCCCCGGTGCAGAAGGCGGCGCGAAGGCGGATCGTCTCGCCCAGAGGCTCCGGGAGCAGCTGGGCGAGCGAGGTGTCCGGGTCGCCCGGCCCACGAAGCGCACGGAGATGCGCATTTGTGGGCTGGACGACTCGGTCAGCGCACAGGATGTGTCCCGTGCCCTTGCGAGGGCGGGGGACTGTCCTGTGGAGGACCTGCGGATCGGAGAGATCCGCAGGTCGCCCTCCGGCCTCGGGTCGGTGTGGGCCCGGTGCCCCCTCTCCGCCGCCCGTAAGGTGGCGGAATCCGGGAGGGTGTTGGTGGGGTGGGTTTCGGCGCGAGTGGAAATCCTCGCGCCGCGCCCGCTCCAGTGTCACCGCTGCCTCGAATTGGGGCACGTGAGGCAGTGGTGCACCTCGCCGGTGGACCGCAGCGGTCAGTGTTACCGCTGCGGTGCCAAAGAGCACCGTGCGAGCCAGTGCTCGGCGGCCCCCCACTGCCCGCTGTGTGCGGACATGGGGAGGCCAGCCGATCACAGGGTGGGGAGCAAGAAGTGCTCCCCCCCCTCCCGGAAGGAGAGGAAGAGGCGGGCTGCACCGGCTCCGGTGCCGAGGGCGGTGGCATCGTCCTCCATGGAGGTGGACGGTGCTACGGGGACGGACGGCCGGGAGGAGGCTGGCGCGGCCATTAATTAATGCCGCCCCGCCTCCTCCTCCAGGCCAACCTCAACCACTGCCGCGCGGCACAGGACTTGATGTCCCAAGTCCTCGCGGAGTGGGGGGTTGGCCTGGCGGTCGCCGCCGAGCCGTACCGCGTCCCTGATAACCCTCATTGGGTGGGCGACGCGGACGGCTTGGTGGCGACGGTATGGGGAGGGGGCGACGGGTCCCCACCGTTCTCCTTGTTGGAGCGCGGTCGGGGATTCGTCGCCGTGGACTGGGGGGGAGTCGCTGTGGTGGGGTGCTACATTTCGCCCCGTAGCGGTCACGCTGCGTTCGAGCTGTACTTGGCCGAGGTCGCGGCATGCGTGCAGCGCTACGCGGCCCGGCCGGTGCTGGTCCTGGGGGATTTTAATGCCAAGTCGGTGGCTTGGGGATCCCCCAGGACCTCCGTTCGCGGCGGGATCCTGGGCGATTGGGCGGCGGGGCTCGACCTCCGGGTATTGAACCGGGGGTCGGAGCACACATGCGTGCGGCGATATGGGGGGTCCATCGTGGATGTTGGATTCGCGACCCCCAACGCCGTGCGCATGGTGTCGGGTTGGCACGTGGTCGCGGGGGCAGAGACACTCTCCGATCACCGGTACATCCGGATGGAGGTCTCTGCCGCCGCGAGTGCATCCCGACACGGCCGCCTGCGTGGCACCCCACCACGCCGCTGGGCGCTTCGGCGCCTGGACAAGGACGCCCTGATGGCAGCTGCCCTCGCTGCAACTTGGCCGCAGGGAGCGGCCGAGTTGCCGAGCATAGAGGAGGAGGTCGCCCGGCTCGGAGCATTGGTCGCGGGTATTTGCGACGCGGCGATGCCTCGGGTCGGGCGGGCTTCTCCTCGCCGGGCGGTGTACTGGTGGTCGGACGCGATCGCGGAGTTGCGAGTCGCGACTGTCCGCGCCCGACGCCAGTACACCCGCGCGCGCCGTCGTCAACGTACAGGCGACGGCGTGGCGCGAGCGAGGGCAGCTGATGACCTGTATGGAGCATACCGCGTGGCGCGGGTTGCTCTGCAGGTCGCCATCAAACGGGCCAAGACCCAGGCATGGAAGGAGCTCCTCCAGACCCTTGATGACGATCCATGGGGGCGCCCATATAAGGTGGTGCTGAATAAGCTCCGCCCGTGGGCGCCCCCCGTCACCGAGGGTCTTGACCCCCGGCTGCTGGAGGACGTGGTCAATACACTCTTCCCAATTGGGGAGAGGGGACCGCGTCCTCCGGCGGCGGCGGCTGTCCCAGTGGAGTGGACGGCCGAGCTGGGGGTCACGCAGGAGGAGCTGGCAGCGGCTATCAGACGGCTCGGGGTTCGTAACACGGCCCCGGGTCCGGATGGTGTGCCCGGCCGGGTTTGGGTCTTGACCCAGGGCGTCCTTGGGGCCGACCTCAGGCGGTTGTTCGACCGCTGCCTGAGGGACGGGCGATTCCCCCCCAGTTGGAAGGTGGCGAGGATGGTCCTCCTCCGGAAGGAGGGTCGGCCCGTGGAGTCTCCCTCCGCATACCGGCCCATTTGTCTCCTCGACGAGGTGGGCAAGCTCTTCGAGCGTGTGATTGCTGCCCGCCTCGTCGAGCACCTGTCGCGGGGTGATCCCGGTCTGGCCGACTGCCAGTTCGGTTTCCGGGGGGGCCGATCGACTATCGACGCGATAGGTCGTGTGAGGGCCCTCTCGGAGGCGGCCGTCTCCCGGGGAGGGGTGGCATTGGCAATATCCTTGGATATTGCCAATGCCTTTAACACCCTCCCCTGGGAAGAGATAAGGAGGGGGCTCGAATATCATCGAGTCCCCCCTTGTCTCAGGGCGGTCGTCGGGGATTATCTCCGCGGCAGGTGGATCGAGTATCCGGGCCGGGATGGTGATATGCGGAGGGAGGTGTACTGCGGTGTTCCGCAGGGGTCGGTCCTCGGGCCACTCCTGTGGAACATCGCGTACGACTCGGTGTTGCGGGCCGGCCTCCCCGACGGCGTCAGCACGGTGTGTTATGCGGATGACACACTGGTGCTGGCCGTCGGGGCGCACTGGGGGAGGGCCATGCGTCGCGCGGAGGAGGGGTCGCAACGCGTCGTCGACCGGATCAGGGGGATGGGGATGACGGTGGCGGTCCATAAGACCGAGGTGATTGCGTTTCATTCACCTCGGCAGGATCCGCCACCCCCTCTGATTCGGGTGGGTGGGGCTGACATCGAGGTGAAGCCCCAGATCAGGTATCTGGGGCTGATCCTCGATAGCCACTGGCGTTTCGAGAAGCATTTCCGCTGCCTGGTCCCCCGGTTGGAAAGGATGGTTGCGGCTCTGGGCCGGATCCTGCCCAACTTGGGGGGCCCGGCGGGCCGAGTTCGTCGCCTCTATGTG
The DNA here is from genome assembly GCF_051014445.1 of Colletes latitarsis. Taxonomy (NCBI): domain Eukaryota; kingdom Metazoa; phylum Arthropoda; class Insecta; order Hymenoptera; family Colletidae; genus Colletes; species Colletes latitarsis. The sequence goes on from NC_135147.1 coordinate 1,600,295, forward strand.
GCAATGGTCCAGTCGGTGGCCCTATACGGGGCCCCCGTCTGGGCGGACGACCTGGCTGCCTCCCGGCGCAGCATGACTATGCTGCGTCGGGTGCAGAGGCGCATGGCGCTCAGGGTCGTCCGCGGGTATCGGACCATGTCACATGAGGCGGCGACGGTTCTAGCGGGGATGCCGCCCATGGACCTGCTCGCGCGGTCGCACGCCGTGATGTACCGGCACCGCGTCGACCGTCGCGCGGGGGTGGGGGCGGTCCCGGGCGGGCAGGAACCTGCTTGGGGCGATTTGAAGCGCCAGGCCCGGCAGTCCGTGTTGCTCGCGTGGCAGGAGCGGCTGGCTCTGCCAACCGCGGGGCACCGGACTGTCGGGGCTGTTCGGCCACTCCTGAAGGAGTGGCTGGACAGAGGCCATGGCAGCCTCACCTACCGGCTGGCACAGGTGTTTTCCGGGCATGGCAGCTTCGGAAGATACCTGTGCCGGATAGGGAAGGAGCCGACGGCGCGTTGCTGCCACTGCGACGCTGAGCAGGACACGGCGGATCATACCCTGGAGGTATGCCCCGCGTGGGAGGGGGAGCGCCGTGTCCTGGTCGGCGTCGTCGGGCGGGATGTCTCGCTGCCGGGCGTGGTGCGCGCCATGCTCGGCAGCGAGGAGAAGTGGAGGGCCGTGGCCTCCTTCTGCGAGAACGTAATGGTGCAGAAGGAGGCCGCGGGGAGGGAGCGTGAGCTTCAGCGGCGCGCTGAAGCTCGCGCTCGTGCGGTGGCCCGAGGTCGTCGCCCGGTCGCGAGGCGTCGCGGGCGGCCGCCTCGGCGTGGCGGATGACCTAGGCTGGGAGGGGGGTCCTGAGGGGACCCTCCTCCCGCCAGGCGGCGCCGGGTCGGACCGGTTGGGGGTAGGAGTACCTCTCCCTACCGGTCCGACGCAAGGGGAGGCACCCTCGGCGGTCTGGTGCGGCCATGAACGCCCGGCCGCCGAGGGGAGGAAACGGGGTCGCGGGCGGTTGCGAGTTGGGGCTCGCAGCCGCCACTAAACGCGGCCCCCGGACGGATAGCGGCGGGATGGAGTGGCCCCGTCCCGCCGCTATGAGGCAGTGTGTCTACTGGGGGGACCGATTGTCCCCCCGGGGGATGGGCGCGAAAGCGCGGGCACGGGGAGGATACCGGAAGAATGCTTCGAGCGATTCCCGGTATCCTCCCAAAGCGTGCCGAAGGGTCACCGTGGGGTTTTTAGTGGGTAGGTCCCGCGCCTGTCGTTGTACGGGCGCGGGGAATCCCACACACCCCTCCCACCTCTCCCCAAGGAGGTGGGAGGCAGTCTTTCGAAGATTTTCCCCACGACAAAAAAAAAAAAAAAAAAAAAAAAAAAAAAAAAAAAAAGTCCGCTCTGCTCCGAATCATCGCTCCGGCGTCAAAAATCGTCGTAGGACAAAAAATCGACACCCCATCTTGCAGGAAAAAATCCGGGGAACACGATGGCGTCGTCAAAAGTGCAGGTCGTCGAGCTCGTTTTCGAGAAAAAAAAAAAAAAATTCTCAAAATTCGACAAAAAAATAAAACGATCAGTGGACCGTGTAGAGAATATAAAACTGCATAAGAATCGTATAGACGAAAATTGGCGTTCACGTGCTCGTTTTTGAGAAAAAAGTTAAAAAAGCTCTCAAAATTCGAGATAAAAAAAAAACAAACCATCTGCCAGGTAGCCAACGGTAAACGGTACAAGTATCGTACGGGCGAAAACGAGCGTTACCGTGCTCGTTTTCGAGTTATTGACGAAAAACAGCCTGGAGTGATCGGTCCGGCGGTCGACGCGCGAAAGTTTCTAAGTCCGCTCTGCTCCGAATCATCGCTCCGGCGTCAAAAATCGTCGTAGGACAAAAAATCGACACGCTATCTTGCAGGAAAAAATCCGGGGAACACGATGGCGTCGTCAAAAGTGCAGGTCGTCGAGCTCGTTTTCGAGAAAAAAAAAAAAAAATTCTCAAAATTCGACAAAAAAATAAAACGATCATTGGACCGTGTAGAGAATCTAAAACTGCATAAGACTCGTATAGACGAAAATTGGCGTTCACGTGCTCGTTTTTGTGGAAAAAAGTTAAAAAAGCTCTCAAACTTCGAGATAAAAAAAAAAAAAACCGTCTACCAGGTAGCCAACGGTAAACGGTACAAGTATCGTACGGGCGAAAACGAGCGTTACCGTGCTCGTTTTCGAGTTATTGACGAAAAACAGCCTGGAGCGATCGGTCCGGCGGTCGACGCGCGAAAGTTTCTAAGTCCGCTCTGCTCCGAAACACCGCTCCGGCGTCAAAAATCGTCGTAGGACAAAAAATCGACACGCTATCTTGCAGGAAAAAATCCGGGGAACACGATGGCGTCGTCAAAAGTGCAGGTCGTCGAGCTCGTTTTCGAGAGAAAAAAAAAAAAATTCTCAAAATTCGACAAAAAAATAAAACGATCACTGGACCGTGTAGAGAATCTAGAACTGCATAAGAATCGTATAGACGAAAATTGGCGTCCACGTGCTCGTTTTTGAGAAAAAAGTTAAAAAAGCTCTCAAAATTCGAGATAAAAAAAAAACAAACCATCTGCCAGGTAGCCAACGGTAAACGGTACAAGTATCGTACAGGCGAAAACGAGCGTTACCGTGCTCGTTTTCGAGTTATTGACGAAAAACAGCCTGGAGCGATCGGTCCGGCGGTCGACGCGCGAAAGTTTCTAAGTCCGCTCTGCCCCGAAACACCGCTCCGGCGTCAAAAATCGTCGTAGGACAAAAAATCGACACGCTATCTTGCAGGAAAAAATCCGGGGAACACGATGGCGTCGTCAAAAGTGCAGGTCGTCGAGCTCGTTTTCGAGAAAAAAAAAAAAAAATTCTCAAAATTCGACAAAAAAATAAAACGATCAGTGGACCGTGTAGAGAATATAAAACTGCATAAGAATCGTATAGACGAAAATTGGCGTTCTCGTGCTCGTTTTTGTGGAAAAAATTAAAAAAGCTCTCAAACTTCGAGATAAAAAAAAAAAAAACCGTCTACCAGGTAGCCAACGGTAAACGGTACAAGTATCGTACGGGCGAAAACGAGCGTTACCGTGCTCGTTTTCGAGTTATTGACGAAAAACAGCCTGGAGCGATCGGTCCGGCGGTCGACGCGCGAAAGTTTCTAAGTCCGCTCTGCTCCGAAACACCGCTCCGGCGTCAAAAATCGTCGTAGGACAAAAAATCGACACGCTATCTTGCAGGAAAAAATCCGGGGAACACGATGGCGTCGTCAAAAGTGCAGGTCGTCGAGCTCGTTTTCGAGAAAAAAAAAAAAAAATTCTCAAAATTCGACAAAAAAATAAAACGATCACTGGACCGTGTAGAGAATCTAAAACTGCATAAGAATCGTATAGACGAAAATTGGCGTTCACGTGCTCGTTTTTGAGAAAAAAGTTAAAAAAGCTCTCAAAATTCGAGATAAAAAAAAAACAAACCATCTGCCAGGTAGCCAACGGTAAACGGTACAAGTATCGTACAGGCGAAAACGAGCGTTACCGTGCTCGTTTTCGAGTTATTGACGAAAAACAGCCTGGAGCGATCGGTCCGGCGGTCGACGCGCGAAAGTTTCTAAGTCCGCTCTGCCCCGAAACACCGCTCCGGCGTCAAAAATCGTCGTAGGACAAAAAATCGACACGCTATCTTGCAGGAAAAAATCCGGGGAACACGATGGCGTCGTCAAAAGTGCAGGTCGTCGAGCTCGTTTTCGAGAAAAAAAAAAAAAAATTCTCAAAATTCGACAAAAAAATAAAACGATCAGTGGACCGTGTAGAGAATATAAAACTGCATAAGAATCGTATAGACGAAAATTGGCGTTCTCGTGCTCGTTTTTGTGGAAAAAATTAAAAAAGCTCTCAAACTTCGAGATAAAAAAAAAAAAAACCGTCTACCAGGTAGCCAACGGTAAACGGTACAAGTATCGTACGGGCGAAAACGAGCGTTACCGTGCTCGTTTTCGAGTTATTGACGAAAAACAGCCTGGAGCGATCGGTCCGGCGGTCGACGCGCGAAAGTTTCTAAGTCCGCTCTGCTCCGAAACACCGCTCCGGCGTCAAAAATCGTCGTAGGACAAAAAATCGACACGCTATCTTGCAGGAAAAAATCCGGGGAACACGATGGCGTCGTCAAAAGTGCAGGTCGTCGAGCTCGTTTTCGAGAAAAAAAAAAAAAAATTCTCAAAATTCGACAAAAAAATAAAACGATCACTGGACCGTGTAGAGAATCTAAAACTGCATAAGAATCGTATAGACGAAAATTGGCGTTCACGTGCTCGTTTTTGAGAAAAAAGTTAAAAAAGCTCTCAAAATTCGAGATAAAAAAAAAACAAACCATCTGCCAGGTAGCCAACGGTAAACGGTACAAGTATCGTACGGGCGAAAACGAGCGTTACCGTGCTCGTTTTCGAGTTATTGACGAAAAACAGCCTGGAGCGATCGGTCCGGCGGTCGACGCGCGAAAGTTTCTAAGTCCGCTCTGCTCCGAATCATCGCTCCGGCGTCAAAAATCGTCGTAGGACAAAAAATCGACACCCTATCTTGCAGGAAAAAATCCGGGGAACACGATGGCGTCGTCAAAAGTGCAGGTCGTCGAGCTCGTTTTCGAGAAAAAAAAAAAAAAATTCTCAAAACTCGACAAAAAAATAAAACGATCAGTGGACCGTGTAGAGAATATAAAACTGCATAAGAATCGTATAGACGAAAATTGGTGTTCACGTGCTCGTTTTTGTGGAAAAAATTAAAAAAGCTCTCAAACTTCGAGATAAAAAAAAAAACAACCGTCTACCAGGTAGCCAACGGTAAACGGTACAAGTATCGTACGGGCGAAAACGAGCGTTACCGTGCTCGTTTTCGAGTTATTGACGAAAAACAGCCTGGAGTGATCGGTCCGGCGGTCGACGCGCGAAAGTTTCTAAGTCCGCTCTGCCCCGAAACACCGCTCCGGCGTCAAAAATCGTCGTAGGACAAAAAATCGACACGCTATCTTGCAGGAAAAAATCCGGGGAACACGATGGCGTCGTCAAAAGTGCAGGTCGTCGAGCTCGTTTTCGAGAAAAAAAAAAAAAAATTCTCAAAATTCGACAAAAAAATAAAACGATCACTGGACCGTGTAGAGAATCTAAAACTGCATAAGAATAGTATAGACGAAAATTGGCGTTCACGTGCTCGTTTTTGAGAAAAAAGTTAAAAAAGCTCTCAAAATTCGAGATAAAAAAAAAACAAACCATCTGCCAGGTAGCCAACGGTAAACGGTACAAGTATCGTACGGGCGAAAACGAGCGTTACCGTGCTCGTTTTCGAGTTATTGACGAAAAACAGCCAGGAGCGATCGGTCCGGCGGTCGACGCGCGAAAGTTTCTAAGTCCGCTCTGCTCCGAATCATCGCTCCGGCGTCAAAAATCGTCGTAGGACAAAAAATCGACACGCTATCTTGCAGGAAAAAATCCGGGGAACACGATGGCGTCGTCAAAAGTGCAGGTCGTCGAGCTCGTTTTCGAGAAAAAAAAAAAAAAATTCTCAAAATTCGACAAAAAAATAAAACGATCATTGGACCGTGTAGAGAATCTAAAACTGCATAAGACTCGTATAGACGAAAATTGGCGTTCACGTGCTCGTTTTTGTGGAAAAAATTAAAAAAGCTCTCAAACTTCGAGGTAAAAAAAAAAAAAACCATCCACCGTGTAGCCAACGGAAAACGGTACAAGTACCGTACGGGCGAAAACGAGTGTTACCGTGCTCGTTTTCGAGTTATTGACGAAAAACAGCCTGGAACGATCGGTCCGGCGGTCGACGCGCGAAAGTTTCTAAGTCCGCTCTGCCCCGAATCATCGCTCCGGCGTCAACAATCGTCGTAGGACAAAAAATCGCCAGCCTATCTTGCAGGAAAAAATCCGGGGAACACGATGGCGTCGTCAAAAGTGCAGGTCGTCGAGCTCGTTTTCGAGAAAAAAAAAAAAAAATTCTCAAAATTCGACAAAAAAATAAAACGATCAGTGGACCGTGTAGAGAATCTAAAACTGCATAAGAATCGTATAAACGAAAATTGGCGTTCACGTGCTCGTTTTTGTGGAAAGAATTAAAAAAGCTCTCAAACTTCGAGATAAAAAAAAAAAAAACCGTCTACCAGGTAGCCAACGGTAAACGGTACAAGTATCGTACGGGCGAAAACGAGCGTTACCGTGCTCGTTTTCGAGTTATTGACGAAAAACAGCCTGGAGCGATCGGTCCGGCGGTCGACGCGCGAAAGTTTCTAAGTCCGCTCTGCTCCGAATCATCGCTCCGGCGTCAAAAATCGTCGTAGGACAAAAAATCGACACCCTATCTTGCAGGAAAAAATCCGGGGAACACGATGGCGTCGTCAAAAGTGCAGGTCGTCGAGCTCGTTTTCGAGAAAAAAAAAAAAAAATTCTCAAAATTCGACAAAAAAATAAAACGATCAGTGGACCGTGTAGAGAATATAAAACTGCATAAGAATCGTATAGACGAAAATTGGCGTTCACGTGCTCGTTTTTGAGAAAAAAGTTAAAAAAGCTCTCAAAATTCGAGATAAAAAAAAAACAAACCATCTGCCAGGTAGCCAACGGTAAACGGTACAAGTATCGTACGGGCGAAAACGAGCGTTACCGTGCTCGTTTTCGAGTTATTGACGAAAAACAGCCTGGAGTGATCGGTCCGGCGGTCGACGCGCGAAAGTTTCTAAGTCCGCTCTGCCCCGAAACACCGCTCCGGCGTCAAAAATCGTCGTAGGACAAAAAATCGACACGCTATCTTGCAGGAAAAAATCCGGGGAACACGATGGCGTCGTCAAAAGTGCAGGTCGTCGAGCTCGTTTTCGAGAAAAAAAAAAAAAAATTCTCAAAATTCGACAAAAAAATAAAACGATCAGTGGACCGTGTAGAGAATATAAAACTGCATAAGAATCGTATAGACGAAAATTGGCGTTCTCGTGCTCGTTTTTGTGGAAAAAATTAAAAAAGCTCTCAAACTTCGAGATAAAAAAAAAAAAAACCGTCTACCAGGTAGCCAACGGTAAACGGTACAAGTATCGTACGGGCGAAAACGAGCGTTACCGTGCTCGTTTTCGAGTTATTGACGAAAAACAGCCTGGAGCGATCGGTCCGGCGGTCGACGCGCGAAAGTTTCTAAGTCCGCTCTGCTCCGAAACACCGCTCCGGCGTCAAAAATCGTCGTAGGACAAAAAATCGACACGCTATCTTGCAGGAAAAAATCCGGGGAACACGATGGCGTCGTCAAAAGTGCAGGTCGTCGAGCTCGTTTTCGAGAAAAAAAAAAAAAAATTCTCAAAATTCGACAAAAAAATAAAACGATCACTGGACCGTGTAGAGAATCTAAAACTGCATAAGAATCGTATAGACGAAAATTGGCGTTCACGTGCTCGTTTTTGTGGAAAAAATTAAAAAAGCTCTCAAACTTCGAGATAAAAAAAAAAAAAACCGTCTACCAGGTAGCCAACGGTAAACGGTACAAGTATCGTACGGGCGAAAACGAGCGTTACCGTGCTCGTTTTCGAGTTATTGACGAAAAACAGCCTGGAGCGATCGGTCCGGCGGTCGACGCGCGAAAGTTTCTAAGTCCGCTCTGCCCCGAAACACCGCTCCGGCGTCAAAAATCGTCGTAGGACAAAAAATCGACACGCTATCTTGCAGGAAAAAATCCGGGGAACACGATGGCGTCGTCAAAAGTGCAGGTCGTCGAGCTCGTTTTCGAGAAAAAAAAAAAAAAATTCTCAAAATTCGACAAAAAAATAAAACGATCAGTGGACCGTGTAGAGAATATAAAACTGCATAAGAATCGTATAGACGAAAATTGGCGTTCTCGTGCTCGTTTTTGTGGAAAAAATTAAAAAAGCTCTCAAACTTCGAGATAAAAAAAAAAAAAACCGTCTACCAGGTAGCCAACGGTAAACGGTACAAGTATCGTACGGGCGAAAACGAGCGTTACCGTGCTCGTTTTCGAGTTATTGACGAAAAACAGCCTGGAGCGATCGGTCCGGCGGTCGACGCGCGAAAGTTTCTAAGTCCGCTCTGCTCCGAAACACCGCTCCGGCGTCAAAAATCGTCGTAGGACAAAAAATCGACACGCTATCTTGCAGGAAAAAATCCGGGGAACACGATGGCGTCGTCAAAAGTGCAGGTCGTCGAGCTCGTTTTCGAGAAAAAAAAAAAAAAATTCTCAAAATTCGACAAAAAAATAAAACGATCACTGGACCGTGTAGAGAATCTAAAACTGCATAAGAATCGTATAGACGAAAATTGGCGTTCACGTGCTCGTTTTTGTGGAAAAAATTAAAAAAGCTCTCAAACTTCGAGATAAAAAAAAAAAAAACCGTCTACCAGGTAGCCAACGGTAAACGGTACAAGTATCGTACGGGCGAAAACGAGCGTTACCGTGCTCGTTTTCGAGTTATTGACGAAAAACAGCCTGGAGCGATCGGTCCGGCGGTCGACGCGCGAAAGTTTCTAAGTCCGCTCTGCTCCGAAACACCGCTCCGGCGTCAAAAATCGTCGTAGGACAAAAAATCGACCCGCTATCTTGCAGGAAAAAATCCGGGGAACACGATGGCGTCGTCAAAAGTGCAGGTCGTCGAGCTCGTTTTCGAGAAAAAAAAAAAAAAATTCTCAAAATTCGACAAAAAAATAAAACGATCACTGGACCGTGTAGAGAATCTAAAACTGCATAAGAATCGTATAGACGAAAATTGGCGTCCACGTGCTCGTTTTTGAGAAAAAAGTTAAAAAAGCTCTCAAAATTCGAGATAAAAAAAAAACAAACCATCTGCCAGGTAGCCAACGGTAAACGGTACAAGTATCGTACAGGCGAAAACGAGCGTTACCGTGCTCGTTTTCGAGTTATTGACGAAAAACAGCCTGGAGCGATCGGTCCGGCGGTCGACGCGCGAAAGTTTCTAAGTCCGCTCTGCCCCGAAACACCGCTCCGGCGTCAAAAATCGTCGTAGGACAAAAAATCGACACGCTATCTTGCAGGAAAAAATCCGGGGAACACGATGGCGTCGTCAAAAGTGCAGGTCGTCGAGCTCGTTTTCGAGAAAAAAAAAAAAAAATTCTCAAAATTCGACAAAAAAATAAAACGATCAGTGGACCGTGTAGAGAATATAAAACTGCATAAGAATCGTATAGACGAAAATTGGCGTTCTCGTGCTCGTTTTTGTGGAAAAAATTAAAAAAGCTCTCAAACTTCGAGATAAAAAAAAAAAAAACCGTCTACCAGGTAGCCAACGGTAAACGGTACAAGTATCGTACGGGCGAAAACGAGCGTTACCGTGCTCGTTTTCGAGTTATTGACGAAAAACAGCCTGGAGCGATCGGTCCGGCGGTCGACGCGCGAAAGTTTCTAAGTCCGCTCTGCTCCGAAACACCGCTCCGGCGTCAAAAATCGTCGTAGGACAAAAAATCGACACGCTATCTTGCAGGAAAAAATCCGGGGAACACGATGGCGTCGTCAAAAGTGCAGGTCGTCGAGCTCGTTTTCGAGAAAAAAAAAAAAAAATTCTCAAAATTCGACAAAAAAATAAAACGATCACTGGACCGTGTAGAGAATCTAAAACTGCATAAGAATCGTATAGACGAAAATTGGCGTTCACGTGCTCGTTTTTGAGAAAAAAGTTAAAAAAGCTCTCAAAATTCGAGATAAAAAAAAAACAAACCATCTGCCAGGTAGCCAACGGTAAACGGTACAAGTATCGTAGGGGCGAAAACGAGCGTTACCGTGCTCGTTTTCGAGTTATTGACGAAAAACAGCCTGGAGCGATCGGTCCGGCGGTCGACGCGCGAAAGTTTCTAAGTCCGCTCTGCTCCGAATCATCGCTCCGGCGTCAAAAATCGTCGTAGGACAAAAAATCGACACCCTATCTTGCAGGAAAAAATCCGGGGAACACGATGGCGTCGTCAAAAGTGCAGGTCGTCGAGCTCGTTTTCGAGAAAAAAAAAAAAAAATTCTCAAAACTCGACAAAAAAATAAAACGATCAGTGGACCGTGTAGAGAATCTAAAACTGCATAAGAATCGTATAAACGAAAATTGGCGTTCACGTGCTCGTTTTTGTGGAAAGAATTAAAAAAGCTCTCAAACTTCGAGATAAAAAAAAAAAAAACCGTCTACCAGGTAGCCAACGGTAAACGGTACAAGTATCGTACGGGCGAAAACGAGCGTTACCGTGCTCGTTTTCGAGTTATTGACGAAAAACAGCCTGGAGCGATCGGTCCGGCGGTCGACGCGCGAAAGTTTCTAAGTCCGCTCTGCTCCGAAACACCGCTCCGGCGTCAAAAATCGTCGTAGGACAAAAAATCGACACGCTATCTTGCAGGAAAAAATCCGGGGAACACGATGGCGTCGTCAAAAGTGCAGGTCGTCGAGCTCGTTTTCGAGAAAAAAAAAAAAAAATTCTCAAAATTCGACAAAAAAATAAAACGATCACTGGACCGTGTAGAGAATCTAAAACTGCATAAGAATCGTATAGACGAAAATTGGCGTCCACGTGCTCGTTTTTGAGAAAAAAGTTAAAAAAGCTCTCAAAATTCGAGATAAAAAAAAAACAAACCATCTGCCAGGTAGCCAACGGTAAACGGTACAAGTATCGTACAGGCGAAAACGAGCGTTACCGTGCTCGTTTTCGAGTTATTGACGAAAAACAGCCTGGAGCGATCGGTCCGGCGGTCGACGCGCGAAAGTTTCTAAGTCCGCTCTGCCCCGAAACACCGCTCCGGCGTCAAAAATCGTCGTAGGACAAAAAATCGACACGCTATCTTGCAGGAAAAAATCCGGGGAACACGATGGCGTCGTCAAAAGTGCAGGTCGTCGAGCTCGTTTTCGAGAAAAAAAAAAAAAAATTCTCAAAATTCGACAAAAAAATAAAACGATCACTGGACCGTGTAGAGAATCTAAAACTGCATAAGAATAGTATAGACGAAAATTGGCGTTCACGTGCTCGTTTTTGAGAAAAAAGTTAAAAAAGCTCTCAAAATTCGAGATAAAAAAAAAAAAAAAAAACAAACCATCTGCCAGGTAGCCAACGGTAAACGGTACAAGTATCGTACGGGCGAAAACGAGCGTTACCGTGCTCGTTTTCGAGTTATTGACGAAAAACAGCCTGGAGCGATCGGTCCGGCGGTCGACGCGCGAAAGTTTCTAAGTCCGCTCTGCTCCCCCTCAGGGGCTGCCAGCCTTTCAGCTGCAGTACGGGCTTAACGAACCCGGGGTACCCGAGTCATACACACACCGTAAGCCTCCTGTTGGTCGTCACAACGACCCATTCACAATTCCCTATTGGTTTTGTGAATGGTACGTGACGGCAGGAGGAACGGGGGTCTTGGCTTAACCGCCTGGGCCACGAGTATGGCGACTCTATAAAATCGCCCTCCAATCCTAAGCTATGGTGCGCGGCGATGGGATGCATGGTTGGGGGAGAAGGCCCAATCCCAAGCGACCACCTCCGGGGAACCTGCCGAACCCCCGGAGTATTAGGCTTACCCGGGTAAGGCGGCTCTGCCCGGGTGGACCTTTATTTCCGACCATCTCGTGGGACTATTATGGACACAGAAAATAAAATGGGGATGGGGCGGGTTTTGTCGGTTGGGGAGGACGGAGACGGGGTTGGGGTTAGGGTGGCGGCGCTCGCGCCCCACTCAGCGCCAGGTCCGGCTTCGTGGAGGGTGGAGGAGGACGACGAGACGGCGTCGGTCTCGTCCTTCTCCTCCAGCACGAGCCACATAGGCTCTAAGAGGAAGAGGACGGGGCAGGCCGTCGTCGAGGTGGGCGGGGCGATGAGCCCGTCGGTGAGGCTGAGTTGCCTCAGGGACGAGGTGACCGAGGAGATATCGGAGAGGATCTCCTCGTCCCTGAGGCGGGTGGAGAAAGTCGCCGCTGCCTGCGCCTTTAAGGGGCAGAAAAGCGGTGGCGCGGAGGCCCTGAAGGCCGCGGCGGAGGAAATGAGGGAGGCGGCGCGGGAGCTCAGAGGGCGGAACGCCCGTCTGCAGCTCCTGTTGGAGGAGGAGCGACAGGGGAGGAGGAGGGCAGAGGCGCTGTGGAACAGCGCGGCCCTCCCTCCCATCCTCCCTCCTCCTCCACCGCCGCGTCCCTCGGCGGAGGTAAATAAACGGGGTGCGGCGGCAGTGGTGCGGGGCACCGCGGGCCCCTCCACCCGCACTCCGCCCGTGAAGAAGTCCCCGTCCTCCTCAGAAGACGATCTTCTGAGGAGGATTGGGGACATGATTGATGGCAAGCTGGCCGCCTTCCGGGAGGAGCTCCTCGCCGGAAGAGCGGTCAGCAGGAAGGCGGTGCCTCCCCGACCTGTTCCGGTACAGTCGGGGAAGGCAAAGAAGGGCGGAGTGAAGGCTCCGCCCAGCGTTGCGGCACCAGGGCCCCGGGTCGCGACCCCCAAGGGGGGTGGTGTACCCGTGGTCGCGGTGGTCGCGTCCTCCACAGCACCCTCCCAAGGGGGGGTGGCGTGGAGTGAGGTGGTGGGGCGGAAGGCGAGGCGGGCGGCGAGGAAGGCCTCGCAACCGCAGCCTCCGCCTCCGCCGCCGGCGGCCAAGGTAAAGGCCGCGAAGGTCGGGAAGGCACGACCAGGTCGTCCCCCAAAAACGGCAGCGGTGACGCTGACCGTTGCGCAGGGGGGCGACCTGACCCTCGCGGAGGCGATGCGGCTCGCCAGGGAGAATATCTCCCTGGAAGAGCTGGGCATCGCCTCCGTGAGGGCGAAGAGGGCCGTGACCGGGGGTCTCTTGCTGGAGATCCCCGGTGCAGAAGGCGGCGCGAAGGCGGATCGTCTCGCCCAGAGGCTCCGGGAGCAGCTGGGCGAGCGAGGTGTCCGGGTCGCCCGGCCCACGAAGCGCACGGAGATGCGCATTTGTGGGCTGGACGACTCGGTCAGCGCACAGGATGTGTCCCGTGCCCTTGCGAGGGCGGGGGACTGTCCTGTGGAGGACCTGCGGATCGGAGAGATCCGCAGGTCGCCCTCCGGCCTCGGGTCGGTGTGGGCCCGGTGCCCCCTCTCCGCCGCCCGTAAGGTGGCGGAATCCGGGAGGGTGTTGGTGGGGTGGGTTTCGGCGCGAGTGGAAATCCTCGCGCCGCGCCCGCTCCAGTGTCACCGCTGCCTCGAATTGGGGCACGTGAGGCAGTGGTGCACCTCGCCGGTGGACCGCAGCGGTCAGTGTTACCGCTGCGGTGCCAAAGAGCACCGTGCGAGCCAGTGCTCGGCGGCCCCCCACTGCCCGCTGTGTGCGGACATGGGGAGGCCAGCCGATCACAGGGTGGGGAGCAAGAAGTGCTCCCCCCCCTCCCGGAAGGAGAGGAAGAGGCGGGCTGCACCGGCTCCGGTGCCGAGGGCGGTGGCATCGTCCTCCATGGAGGTGGACGGTGCTACGGGGACGGACGGCCGGGAGGAGGCTGGCGCGGCCATTAATTAATGCCGCCCCGCCTCCTCCTCCAGGCCAACCTCAACCACTGCCGCGCGGCACAGGACTTGATGTCCCAAGTCCTCGCGGAGTGGGGGGTTGGCCTGGCGGTCGCCGCCGAGCCGTACCGCGTCCCTGATAACCCTCATTGGGTGGGCGACGCGGACGGCTTGGTGGCGACGGTATGGGGAGGGGGCGACGGGTCCCCACCGTTCTCCTTGTTGGAGCGCGGTCGGGGATTCGTCGCCGTGGACTGGGGGGGAGTCGCTGTGGTGGGGTGCTACATTTCGCCCCGTAGCGGTCACGCTGCGTTCGAGCTGTACTTGGCCGAGGTCGCGGCATGCGTGCAGCGCTACGCGGCCCGGCCGGTGCTGGTCCTGGGGGATTTTAATGCCAAGTCGGTGGCTTGGGGATCCCCCAGGACCTCCGTTCGCGGCGGGATCCTGGGCGATTGGGCGGCGGGGCTCGACCTCCGGGTATTGAACCGGGGGTCGGAGCACACATGCGTGCGGCGATATGGGGGGTCCATCGTGGATGTTGGATTCGCGACCCCCAACGCCGTGCGCATGGTGTCGGGTTGGCACGTGGTCGCGGGGGCAGAGACACTCTCCGATCACCGGTACATCCGGATGGAGGTCTCTGCCGCCGCGAGTGCATCCCGACACGGCCGCCTGCGTGGCACCCCACCACGCCGCTGGGCGCTTCGGCGCCTGGACAAGGACGCCCTGATGGCAGCTGCCCTCGCTGCAACTTGGCCGCAGGGAGCGGCCGAGTTGCCGAGCATAGAGGAGGAGGTCGCCCGGCTCGGAGCATTGGTCGCGGGTATTTGCGACGCGGCGATGCCTCGGGTCGGGCGGGCTTCTCCTCGCCGGGCGGTGTACTGGTGGTCGGACGCGATCGCGGAGTTGCGAGTCGCGACTGTCCGCGCCCGACGCCAGTACACCCGCGCGCGCCGTCGTCAACGTACAGGCGACGGCGTGGCGCGAGCGAGGGCAGCTGATGACCTGTATGGAGCATACCGCGTGGCGCGGGTTGCTCTGCAGGTCGCCATCAAACGGGCCAAGACCCAGGCATGGAAGGAGCTCCTCCAGACCCTTGATGACGATCCATGGGGGCGCCCATATAAGGTGGTGCTGAATAAGCTCCGCCCGTGGGCGCCCCCCGTCACCGAGGGTCTTGACCCCCGGCTGCTGGAGGACGTGGTCAATACACTCTTCCCAATTGGGGAGAGGGGACCGCGTCCTCCGGCGGCGGCGGCTGTCCCAGTGGAGTGGACGGCCGAGCTGGGGGTCACGCAGGAGGAGCTGGCAGCGGCTATCAGACGGCTCGGGGTTCGTAACACGGCCCCGGGTCCGGATGGTGTGCCCGGCCGGGTTTGGGTCTTGACCCAGGGCGTCCTTGGGGCCGACCTCAGGCGGTTGTTCGACCGCTGCCTGAGGGACGGGCGATTCCCCCCCAGTTGGAAGGTGGCGAGGATGGTCCTCCTCCGGAAGGAGGGTCGGCCCGTGGAGTCTCCCTCCGCATACCGGCCCATTTGTCTCCTCGACGAGGTGGGCAAGCTCTTCGAGCGTGTGATTGCTGCCCGCCTCGTCGAGCACCTGTCGCGGGGTGATCCCGGTCTGGCCGACTGCCAGTTCGGTTTCCGGGGGGGCCGATCGACTATCGACGCGATAGGTCGTGTGAGGGCCCTCTCGGAGGCGGCCGTCTCCCGGGGAGGGGTGGCATTGGCAATATCCTTGGATATTGCCAATGCCTTTAACACCCTCCCCTGGGAAGAGATAAGGAGGGGGCTCGAATATCATCGAGTCCCCCCTTGTCTCAGGGCGGTCGTCGGGGATTATCTCCGCGGCAGGTGGATCGAGTATCCGGGCCGGGATGGTGATATGCGGAGGGAGGTGTACTGCGGTGTTCCGCAGGGGTCGGTCCTCGGGCCACTCCTGTGGAACATCGCGTACGACTCGGTGTTGCGGGCCGGCCTCCCCGACGGCGTCAGCACGGTGTGTTATGCGGATGACACACTGGTGCTGGCCGTCGGGGCGCACTGGGGGAGGGCCATGCGTCGCGCGGAGGAGGGGTCGCAACGCGTCGTCGACCGGATCAGGGGGATGGGGATGACGGTGGCGGTCCATAAGACCGAGGTGATTGCGTTTCATTCACCTCGGCAGGATCCGCCACCCCCTCTGATTCGGGTGGGTGGGGCTGACATCGAGGTGAAGCCCCAGATCAGGTATCTGGGGCTGATCCTCGATAGCCACTGGCGTTTCGAGAAGCATTTCCGCTGCCTGGTCCCCCGGTTGGAAAGGATGGTTGCGGCTCTGGGCCGGATCCTGCCCAACTTGGGGGGCCCGGCGGGCCGAGTTCGTCGCCTCTATGTGGCAATGGTCCAGTCGGTGGCCCTATACGGGGCCCCCGTCTGGGCGGACGACCTGGCTGCCTCCCGGCGCAGCATGACTATGCTGCGTCGGGTGCAGAGGCGCATGGCGCTCAGGGTCGTCCGCGGGTATCGGACCATGTCACATGAGGCGGCGACGGTTCTAGCGGGGATGCCGCCCATGGACCTGCTCGCGCGGTCGCACGCCGTGATGTACCGGCACCGCGTCGACCGTCGCGCGGGGGTGGGGGCGGTCCCGGGCGGGCAGGAACCTGCT
Organism: Colletes latitarsis; assembly: GCF_051014445.1. NCBI lineage: Eukaryota > Metazoa > Arthropoda > Insecta > Hymenoptera > Colletidae > Colletes > Colletes latitarsis. The sequence goes on from NC_135147.1 coordinate 1,616,400, forward strand.
TGGGGCGATTTGAAGCGCCAGGCCCGGCAGTCCGTGTTGCTCGCGTGGCAGGAGCGGCTGGCTCTGCCAACCGCGGGGCACCGGACTGTCGGGGCTGTTCGGCCACTCCTGAAGGAGTGGCTGGACAGAGGCCATGGCAGCCTCACCTACCGGCTGGCACAGGTGTTTTCCGGGCATGGCAGCTTCGGAAGATACCTGTGCCGGATAGGGAAGGAGCCGACGGCGCGTTGCTGCCACTGCGACGCTGAGCAGGACACGGCGGATCATACCCTGGAGGTATGCCCCGCGTGGGAGGGGGAGCGCCGTGTCCTGGTCGGCGTCGTCGGGCGGGATGTCTCGCTGCCGGGCGTGGTGCGCGCCATGCTCGGCAGCGAGGAGAAGTGGAGGGCCGTGGCCTCCTTCTGCGAGAACGTAATGGTGCAGAAGGAGGCCGCGGGGAGGGAGCGTGAGCTTCAGCGGCGCGCTGAAGCTCGCGCTCGTGCGGTGGCCCGAGGTCGTCGCCCGGTCGCGAGGCGTCGCGGGCGGCCGCCTCGGCGTGGCGGATGACCTAGGCTGGGAGGGGGGTCCTGAGGGGACCCTCCTCCCGCCAGGCGGCGCCGGGTCGGACCGGTTGGGGGTAGGAGTACCTCTCCCTACCGGTCCGACGCAAGGGGAGGCACCCTCGGCGGTCTGGTGCGGCCATGAACGCCCGGCCGCCGAGGGGAGGAAACGGGGTCGCGGGCGGTTGCGAGTTGGGGCTCGCAGCCGCCACTAAACGCGGCCCCCGGACGGATAGCGGCGGGATGGAGTGGCCCCGTCCCGCCGCTATGAGGCAGTGTGTCTACTGGGGGGACCGATTGTCCCCCCGGGGGATGGGCGCGAAAGCGCGGGCACGGGGAGGATACCGGAAGAATGCTTCGAGCGATTCCCGGTATCCTCCCAAAGCGTGCCGAAGGGTCACCGTGGGGTTTTTAGTGGGTAGGTCCCGCGCCTGTCGTTGTACGGGCGCGGGGAATCCCACACACCCCTCCCACCTCTCCCCAAGGAGGTGGGAGGCAGTCTTTCGAAGATTTTCCCCACGACAAAAAAAAAAAAAAAAAAAAAAAAAAAAAAAAAAGTCCGCTCTGCTCCGAATCATCGCTCCGGCGTCAAAAATCGTCGTAGGACAAAAAATCGACACCCCATCTTGCAGGAAAAAATCCGGGGAACACGATGGCGTCGTCAAAAGTGCAGGTCGTCGAGCTCGTTTTCGAGAAAAAAAAAAAAAAATTCTCAAAATTCGACAAAAAAATAAAACGATCAGTGGACCGTGTAGAGAATATAAAACTGCATAAGAATCGTATAGACGAAAATTGGCGTTCACGTGCTCGTTTTTGAGAAAAAAGTTAAAAAAGCTCTCAAAATTCGAGATAAAAAAAAAACAAACCATCTGCCAGGTAGCCAACGGTAAACGGTACAAGTATCGTACGGGCGAAAACGAGCGTTACCGTGCTCGTTTTCGAGTTATTGACGAAAAACAGCCTGGAGTGATCGGTCCGGCGGTCGACGCGCGAAAGTTTCTAAGTCCGCTCTGCTCCGAATCATCGCTCCGGCGTCAAAAATCGTCGTAGGACAAAAAATCGACACGCTATCTTGCAGGAAAAAATCCGGGGAACACGATGGCGTCGTCAAAAGTGCAGGTCGTCGAGCTCGTTTTCGAGAAAAAAAAAAAAAAATTCTCAAAATTCGACAAAAAAATAAAACGATCATTGGACCGTGTAGAGAATCTAAAACTGCATAAGACTCGTATAGACGAAAATTGGCGTTCACGTGCTCGTTTTTGTGGAAAAAAGTTAAAAAAGCTCTCAAACTTCGAGATAAAAAAAAAAAAAACCGTCTACCAGGTAGCCAACGGTAAACGGTACAAGTATCGTACGGGCGAAAACGAGCGTTACCGTGCTCGTTTTCGAGTTATTGACGAAAAACAGCCTGGAGCGATCGGTCCGGCGGTCGACGCGCGAAAGTTTCTAAGTCCGCTCTGCTCCGAAACACCGCTCCGGCGTCAAAAATCGTCGTAGGACAAAAAATCGACACGCTATCTTGCAGGAAAAAATCCGGGGAACACGATGGCGTCGTCAAAAGTGCAGGTCGTCGAGCTCGTTTTCGAGAGAAAAAAAAAAAAATTCTCAAAATTCGACAAAAAAATAAAACGATCACTGGACCGTGTAGAGAATCTAGAACTGCATAAGAATCGTATAGACGAAAATTGGCGTCCACGTGCTCGTTTTTGAGAAAAAAGTTAAAAAAGCTCTCAAAATTCGAGATAAAAAAAAAACAAACCATCTGCCAGGTAGCCAACGGTAAACGGTACAAGTATCGTACAGGCGAAAACGAGCGTTACCGTGCTCGTTTTCGAGTTATTGACGAAAAACAGCCTGGAGCGATCGGTCCGGCGGTCGACGCGCGAAAGTTTCTAAGTCCGCTCTGCCCCGAAACACCGCTCCGGCGTCAAAAATCGTCGTAGGACAAAAAATCGACACGCTATCTTGCAGGAAAAAATCCGGGGAACACGATGGCGTCGTCAAAAGTGCAGGTCGTCGAGCTCGTTTTCGAGAAAAAAAAAAAAAAATTCTCAAAATTCGACAAAAAAATAAAACGATCAGTGGACCGTGTAGAGAATATAAAACTGCATAAGAATCGTATAGACGAAAATTGGCGTTCTCGTGCTCGTTTTTGTGGAAAAAATTAAAAAAGCTCTCAAACTTCGAGATAAAAAAAAAAAAAACCGTCTACCAGGTAGCCAACGGTAAACGGTACAAGTATCGTACGGGCGAAAACGAGCGTTACCGTGCTCGTTTTCGAGTTATTGACGAAAAACAGCCTGGAGCGATCGGTCCGGCGGTCGACGCGCGAAAGTTTCTAAGTCCGCTCTGCTCCGAAACACCGCTCCGGCGTCAAAAATCGTCGTAGGACAAAAAATCGACACGCTATCTTGCAGGAAAAAATCCGGGGAACACGATGGCGTCGTCAAAAGTGCAGGTCGTCGAGCTCGTTTTCGAGAAAAAAAAAAAAAAATTCTCAAAATTCGACAAAAAAATAAAACGATCACTGGACCGTGTAGAGAATCTAAAACTGCATAAGAATCGTATAGACGAAAATTGGCGTTCACGTGCTCGTTTTTGAGAAAAAAGTTAAAAAAGCTCTCAAAATTCGAGATAAAAAAAAAACAAACCATCTGCCAGGTAGCCAACGGTAAACGGTACAAGTATCGTACAGGCGAAAACGAGCGTTACCGTGCTCGTTTTCGAGTTATTGACGAAAAACAGCCTGGAGCGATCGGTCCGGCGGTCGACGCGCGAAAGTTTCTAAGTCCGCTCTGCCCCGAAACACCGCTCCGGCGTCAAAAATCGTCGTAGGACAAAAAATCGACACGCTATCTTGCAGGAAAAAATCCGGGGAACACGATGGCGTCGTCAAAAGTGCAGGTCGTCGAGCTCGTTTTCGAGAAAAAAAAAAAAAAATTCTCAAAATTCGACAAAAAAATAAAACGATCAGTGGACCGTGTAGAGAATATAAAACTGCATAAGAATCGTATAGACGAAAATTGGCGTTCTCGTGCTCGTTTTTGTGGAAAAAATTAAAAAAGCTCTCAAACTTCGAGATAAAAAAAAAAAAAACCGTCTACCAGGTAGCCAACGGTAAACGGTACAAGTATCGTACGGGCGAAAACGAGCGTTACCGTGCTCGTTTTCGAGTTATTGACGAAAAACAGCCTGGAGCGATCGGTCCGGCGGTCGACGCGCGAAAGTTTCTAAGTCCGCTCTGCTCCGAAACACCGCTCCGGCGTCAAAAATCGTCGTAGGACAAAAAATCGACACGCTATCTTGCAGGAAAAAATCCGGGGAACACGATGGCGTCGTCAAAAGTGCAGGTCGTCGAGCTCGTTTTCGAGAAAAAAAAAAAAAAATTCTCAAAATTCGACAAAAAAATAAAACGATCACTGGACCGTGTAGAGAATCTAAAACTGCATAAGAATCGTATAGACGAAAATTGGCGTTCACGTGCTCGTTTTTGAGAAAAAAGTTAAAAAAGCTCTCAAAATTCGAGATAAAAAAAAAACAAACCATCTGCCAGGTAGCCAACGGTAAACGGTACAAGTATCGTACGGGCGAAAACGAGCGTTACCGTGCTCGTTTTCGAGTTATTGACGAAAAACAGCCTGGAGCGATCGGTCCGGCGGTCGACGCGCGAAAGTTTCTAAGTCCGCTCTGCTCCGAATCATCGCTCCGGCGTCAAAAATCGTCGTAGGACAAAAAATCGACACCCTATCTTGCAGGAAAAAATCCGGGGAACACGATGGCGTCGTCAAAAGTGCAGGTCGTCGAGCTCGTTTTCGAGAAAAAAAAAAAAAAATTCTCAAAACTCGACAAAAAAATAAAACGATCAGTGGACCGTGTAGAGAATATAAAACTGCATAAGAATCGTATAGACGAAAATTGGTGTTCACGTGCTCGTTTTTGTGGAAAAAATTAAAAAAGCTCTCAAACTTCGAGATAAAAAAAAAAACAACCGTCTACCAGGTAGCCAACGGTAAACGGTACAAGTATCGTACGGGCGAAAACGAGCGTTACCGTGCTCGTTTTCGAGTTATTGACGAAAAACAGCCTGGAGTGATCGGTCCGGCGGTCGACGCGCGAAAGTTTCTAAGTCCGCTCTGCCCCGAAACACCGCTCCGGCGTCAAAAATCGTCGTAGGACAAAAAATCGACACGCTATCTTGCAGGAAAAAATCCGGGGAACACGATGGCGTCGTCAAAAGTGCAGGTCGTCGAGCTCGTTTTCGAGAAAAAAAAAAAAAAATTCTCAAAATTCGACAAAAAAATAAAACGATCACTGGACCGTGTAGAGAATCTAAAACTGCATAAGAATAGTATAGACGAAAATTGGCGTTCACGTGCTCGTTTTTGAGAAAAAAGTTAAAAAAGCTCTCAAAATTCGAGATAAAAAAAAAACAAACCATCTGCCAGGTAGCCAACGGTAAACGGTACAAGTATCGTACGGGCGAAAACGAGCGTTACCGTGCTCGTTTTCGAGTTATTGACGAAAAACAGCCAGGAGCGATCGGTCCGGCGGTCGACGCGCGAAAGTTTCTAAGTCCGCTCTGCTCCGAATCATCGCTCCGGCGTCAAAAATCGTCGTAGGACAAAAAATCGACACGCTATCTTGCAGGAAAAAATCCGGGGAACACGATGGCGTCGTCAAAAGTGCAGGTCGTCGAGCTCGTTTTCGAGAAAAAAAAAAAAAAATTCTCAAAATTCGACAAAAAAATAAAACGATCATTGGACCGTGTAGAGAATCTAAAACTGCATAAGACTCGTATAGACGAAAATTGGCGTTCACGTGCTCGTTTTTGTGGAAAAAATTAAAAAAGCTCTCAAACTTCGAGGTAAAAAAAAAAAAAACCATCCACCGTGTAGCCAACGGAAAACGGTACAAGTACCGTACGGGCGAAAACGAGTGTTACCGTGCTCGTTTTCGAGTTATTGACGAAAAACAGCCTGGAACGATCGGTCCGGCGGTCGACGCGCGAAAGTTTCTAAGTCCGCTCTGCCCCGAATCATCGCTCCGGCGTCAACAATCGTCGTAGGACAAAAAATCGCCAGCCTATCTTGCAGGAAAAAATCCGGGGAACACGATGGCGTCGTCAAAAGTGCAGGTCGTCGAGCTCGTTTTCGAGAAAAAAAAAAAAAAATTCTCAAAATTCGACAAAAAAATAAAACGATCAGTGGACCGTGTAGAGAATCTAAAACTGCATAAGAATCGTATAAACGAAAATTGGCGTTCACGTGCTCGTTTTTGTGGAAAGAATTAAAAAAGCTCTCAAACTTCGAGATAAAAAAAAAAAAAACCGTCTACCAGGTAGCCAACGGTAAACGGTACAAGTATCGTACGGGCGAAAACGAGCGTTACCGTGCTCGTTTTCGAGTTATTGACGAAAAACAGCCTGGAGCGATCGGTCCGGCGGTCGACGCGCGAAAGTTTCTAAGTCCGCTCTGCTCCGAATCATCGCTCCGGCGTCAAAAATCGTCGTAGGACAAAAAATCGACACCCTATCTTGCAGGAAAAAATCCGGGGAACACGATGGCGTCGTCAAAAGTGCAGGTCGTCGAGCTCGTTTTCGAGAAAAAAAAAAAAAAATTCTCAAAATTCGACAAAAAAATAAAACGATCAGTGGACCGTGTAGAGAATATAAAACTGCATAAGAATCGTATAGACGAAAATTGGCGTTCACGTGCTCGTTTTTGAGAAAAAAGTTAAAAAAGCTCTCAAAATTCGAGATAAAAAAAAAACAAACCATCTGCCAGGTAGCCAACGGTAAACGGTACAAGTATCGTACGGGCGAAAACGAGCGTTACCGTGCTCGTTTTCGAGTTATTGACGAAAAACAGCCTGGAGTGATCGGTCCGGCGGTCGACGCGCGAAAGTTTCTAAGTCCGCTCTGCCCCGAAACACCGCTCCGGCGTCAAAAATCGTCGTAGGACAAAAAATCGACACGCTATCTTGCAGGAAAAAATCCGGGGAACACGATGGCGTCGTCAAAAGTGCAGGTCGTCGAGCTCGTTTTCGAGAAAAAAAAAAAAAAATTCTCAAAATTCGACAAAAAAATAAAACGATCAGTGGACCGTGTAGAGAATATAAAACTGCATAAGAATCGTATAGACGAAAATTGGCGTTCTCGTGCTCGTTTTTGTGGAAAAAATTAAAAAAGCTCTCAAACTTCGAGATAAAAAAAAAAAAAACCGTCTACCAGGTAGCCAACGGTAAACGGTACAAGTATCGTACGGGCGAAAACGAGCGTTACCGTGCTCGTTTTCGAGTTATTGACGAAAAACAGCCTGGAGCGATCGGTCCGGCGGTCGACGCGCGAAAGTTTCTAAGTCCGCTCTGCTCCGAAACACCGCTCCGGCGTCAAAAATCGTCGTAGGACAAAAAATCGACACGCTATCTGGCAGGAAAAAATCCGGGGAACACGATGGCGTCGTCAAAAGTGCAGGTCGTCGAGCTCGTTTTCGAGAAAAAAAAAAAAAAATTCTCAAAATTCGACAAAAAAATAAAACGATCACTGGACCGTGTAGGGAATCTAAAACTGCATAAGAATCGTATAGACGAAAATTGGCGTTCACGTGCTCGTTTTTGAGAAAAAAGTTAAAAAAGCTCTCAAAATTCGAGATAAAAAAAAAACAAACCATCTGCCAGGTAGCCAACGGTAAACGGTACAAGTATCGTACAGGCGAAAACGAGCGTTACCGTGCTCGTTTTCGAGTTATTGACGAAAAACAGCCTGGAGCGATCGGTCCGGCGGTCGACGCGCGAAAGTTTCTAAGTCCGCTCTGCCCCGAAACACCGCTCCGGCGTCAAAAATCGTCGTAGGACAAAAAATCGACACGCTATCTTGCAGGAAAAAATCCGGGGAACACGATGGCGTCGTCAAAAGTGCAGGTCGTCGAGCTCGTTTTCGAGAAAAAAAAAAAAAAATTCTCAAAATTCGACAAAAAAATAAAACGATCAGTGGACCGTGTAGAGAATATAAAACTGCATAAGAATCGTATAGACGAAAATTGGCGTTCTCGTGCTCGTTTTTGTGGAAAAAATTAAAAAAGCTCTCAAACTTCGAGATAAAAAAAAAAAAAACCGTCTACCAGGTAGCCAACGGTAAACGGTACAAGTATCGTACGGGCGAAAACGAGCGTTACCGTGCTCGTTTTCGAGTTATTGACGAAAAACAGCCTGGAGCGATCGGTCCGGCGGTCGACGCGCGAAAGTTTCTAAGTCCGCTCTGCTCCGAAACACCGCTCCGGCGTCAAAAATCGTCGTAGGACAAAAAATCGACACGCTATCTTGCAGGAAAAAATCCGGGGAACACGATGGCGTCGTCAAAAGTGCAGGTCGTCGAGCTCGTTTTCGAGAAAAAAAAAAAAAAATTCTCAAAATTCGACAAAAAAATAAAACGATCACTGGACCGTGTAGAGAATCTAAAACTGCATAAGAATCGTATAGACGAAAATTGGCGTTCACGTGCTCGTTTTTGAGAAAAAAGTTAAAAAAGCTCTCAAAATTCGAGATAAAAAAAAAACAAACCATCTGCCAGGTAGCCAACGGTAAACGGTACAAGTATCGTACGGGCGAAAACGAGCGTTACCGTGCTCGTTTTCGAGTTATTGACGAAAAACAGCCTGGAGCGATCGGTCCGGCGGTCGACGCGCGAAAGTTTCTAAGTCCGCTCTGCTCCGAATCATCGCTCCGGCGTCAAAAATCGTCGTAGGACAAAAAATCGACACCCTATCTTGCAGGAAAAAATCCGGGGAACACGATGGCGTCGTCAAAAGTGCAGGTCGTCGAGCTCGTTTTCGAGAAAAAAAAAAAAAAATTCTCAAAACTCGACAAAAAAATAAAACGATCAGTGGACCGTGTAGAGAATATAAAACTGCATAAGAATCGTATAGACGAAAATTGGTGTTCACGTGCTCGTTTTTGTGGAAAAAATTAAAAAAGCTCTCAAACTTCGAGATAAAAAAAAAAACAACCGTCTACCAGGTAGCCAACGGTAAACGGTACAAGTATCGTACGGGCGAAAACGAGCGTTACCGTGCTCGTTTTCGAGTTATTGACGAAAAACAGCCTGGAGTGATCGGTCCGGCGGTCGACGCGCGAAAGTTTCTAAGTCCGCTCTGCCCCGAAACACCGCTCCGGCGTCAAAAATCGTCGTAGGACAAAAAATCGACACGCTATCTTGCAGGAAAAAATCCGGGGAACACGATGGCGTCGTCAAAAGTGCAGGTCGTCGAGCTCGTTTTCGAGAAAAAAAAAAAAAAATTCTCAAAATTCGACAAAAAAATAAAACGATCACTGGACCGTGTAGAGAATCTAAAACTGCATAAGAATCGTATAGACGAAAATTGGCGTTCACGTGCTCGTTTTTGAGAAAAAAGTTAAAAAAGCTCTCAAAATTCGAGATAAAAAAAAAACAAACCATCTGCCAGGTAGCCAACGGTAAACGGTACAAGTATCGTACAGGCGAAAACGAGCGTTACCGTGCTCGTTTTCGAGTTATTGACGAAAAACAGCCTGGAGCGATCGGTCCGGCGGTCGACGCGCGAAAGTTTCTAAGTCCGCTCTGCCCCGAAACACCGCTCCGGCGTCAAAAATCGTCGTAGGACAAAAAATCGACACGCTATCTTGCAGGAAAAAATCCGGGGAACACGATGGCGTCGTCAAAAGTGCAGGTCGTCGAGCTCGTTTTCGAGAAAAAAAAAAAAAAATTCTCAAAATTCGACAAAAAAATAAAACGATCACTGGACCGTGTAGGGAATCTAAAACTGCATAAGAATCGTATAGACGAAAATTGGCGTTCACGTGCTCGTTTTTGAGAAAAAAGTTAAAAAAGCTCTCAAAATTCGAGATAAAAAAAAAACAAACCATCTGCCAGGTAGCCAACGGTAAACGGTACAAGTATCGTACAGGCGAAAACGAGCGTTACCGTGCTCGTTTTCGAGTTATTGACGAAAAACAGCCTGGAGCGATCGGTCCGGCGGTCGACGCGCGAAAGTTTCTAAGTCCGCTCTGCCCCGAAACACCGCTCCGGCGTCAAAAATCGTCGTAGGACAAAAAATCGACACGCTATCTTGCAGGAAAAAATCCGGGGAACACGATGGCGTCGTCAAAAGTGCAGGTCGTCGAGCTCGTTTTCGAGAAAAAAAAAAAAAAATTCTCAAAATTCGACAAAAAAATAAAACGATCAGTGGACCGTGTAGAGAATATAAAACTGCATAAGAATCGTATAGACGAAAATTGGCGTTCTCGTGCTCGTTTTTGTGGAAAAAATTAAAAAAGCTCTCAAACTTCGAGATAAAAAAAAAAAAAACCGTCTACCAGGTAGCCAACGGTAAACGGTACAAGTATCGTACGGGCGAAAACGAGCGTTACCGTGCTCGTTTTCGAGTTATTGACGAAAAACAGCCTGGAGCGATCGGTCCGGCGGTCGACGCGCGAAAGTTTCTAAGTCCGCTCTGCTCCGAAACACCGCTCCGGCGTCAAAAATCGTCGTAGGACAAAAAATCGACACGCTATCTTGCAGGAAAAAATCCGGGGAACACGATGGCGTCGTCAAAAGTGCAGGTCGTCGAGCTCGTTTTCGAGAAAAAAAAAAAAAAATTCTCAAAATTCGACAAAAAAATAAAACGATCACTGGACCGTGTAGAGAATCTAAAACTGCATAAGAATCGTATAGACGAAAATTGGCGTTCACGTGCTCGTTTTTGAGAAAAAAGTTAAAAAAGCTCTCAAAATTCGAGATAAAAAAAAAACAAACCATCTGCCAGGTAGCCAACGGTAAACGGTACAAGTATCGTACGGGCGAAAACGAGCGTTACCGTGCTCGTTTTCGAGTTATTGACGAAAAACAGCCTGGAGCGATCGGTCCGGCGGTCGACGCGCGAAAGTTTCTAAGTCCGCTCTGCTCCGAATCATCGCTCCGGCGTCAAAAATCGTCGTAGGACAAAAAATCGACACCCTATCTTGCAGGAAAAAATCCGGGGAACACGATGGCGTCGTCAAAAGTGCAGGTCGTCGAGCTCGTTTTCGAGAAAAAAAAAAAAAAATTCTCAAAACTCGACAAAAAAATAAAACGATCAGTGGACCGTGTAGAGAATATAAAACTGCATAAGAATCGTATAGACGAAAATTGGTGTTCACGTGCTCGTTTTTGTGGAAAAAATTAAAAAAGCTCTCAAACTTCGAGATAAAAAAAAAAACAACCGTCTACCAGGTAGCCAACGGTAAACGGTACAAGTATCGTACGGGCGAAAACGAGCGTTACCGTGCTCGTTTTCGAGTTATTGACGAAAAACAGCCTGGAGTGATCGGTCCGGCGGTCGACGCGCGAAAGTTTCTAAGTCCGCTCTGCCCCGAAACACCGCTCCGGCGTCAAAAATCGTCGTAGGACAAAAAATCGACACGCTATCTTGCAGGAAAAAATCCGGGGAACACGATGGCGTCGTCAAAAGTGCAGGTCGTCGAGCTCGTTTTCGAGAAAAAAAAAAAAAAATTCTCAAAATTCGACAAAAAAATAAAACGATCACTGGACCGTGTAGAGAATCTAAAACTGCATAAGAATAGTATAGACGAAAATTGGCGTTCACGTGCTCGTTTTTGAGAAAAAAGTTAAAAAAGCTCTCAAAATTCGAGATAAAAAAAAAACAAACCATCTGCCAGGTAGCCAACGGTAAACGGTACAAGTATCGTACGGGCGAAAACGAGCGTTACCGTGCTCGTTTTCGAGTTATTGACGAAAAACAGCCAGGAGCGATCGGTCCGGCGGTCGACGCGCGAAAGTTTCTAAGTCCGCTCTGCTCCGAATCATCGCTCCGGCGTCAAAAATCGTCGTAGGACAAAAAATCGACACGCTATCTTGCAGGAAAAAATCCGGGGAACACGATGGCGTCGTCAAAAGTGCAGGTCGTCGAGCTCGTTTTCGAGAAAAAAAAAAAAAAATTCTCAAAATTCGACAAAAAAATAAAACGATCATTGGACCGTGTAGAGAATCTAAAACTGCATAAGACTCGTATAGACGAAAATTGGCGTTCACGTGCTCGTTTTTGTGGAAAAAATTAAAAAAGCTCTCAAACTTCGAGGTAAAAAAAAAAAAAACCATCCACCGTGTAGCCAACGGAAAACGGTACAAGTACCGTACGGGCGAAAACGAGTGTTACCGTGCTCGTTTTCGAGTTATTGACGAAAAACAGCCTGGAACGATCGGTCCGGCGGTCGACGCGCGAAAGTTTCTAAGTCCGCTCTGCCCCGAATCATCGCTCCGGCGTCAACAATCGTCGTAGGACAAAAAATCGCCAGCCTATCTTGCAGGAAAAAATCCGGGGAACACGATGGCGTCGTCAAAAGTGCAGGTCGTCGAGCTCGTTTTCGAGAAAAAAAAAAAAAAATTCTCAAAATTCGACAAAAAAATAAAACGATCAGTGGACCGTGTAGAGAATCTAAAACTGCATAAGAATCGTATAAACGAAAATTGGCGTTCACGTGCTCGTTTTTGTGGAAAGAATTAAAAAAGCTCTCAAACTTCGAGATAAAAAAAAAAAAAACCGTCTACCAGGTAGCCAACGGTAAACGGTACAAGTATCGTACGGGCGAAAACGAGCGTTACCGTGCTCGTTTTCGAGTTATTGACGAAAAACAGCCTGGAGCGATCGGTCCGGCGGTCGACGCGCGAAAGTTTCTAAGTCCGCTCTGCTCCGAATCATCGCTCCGGCGTCAAAAATCGTCGTAGGACAAAAAATCGACACCCTATCTTGCAGGAAAAAATCCGGGGAACACGATGGCGTCGTCAAAAGTGCAGGTCGTCGAGCTCGTTTTCGAGAAAAAAAAAAAAAAATTCTCAAAATTCGACAAAAAAATAAAACGATCAGTGGACCGTGTAGAGAATATAAAACTGCATAAGAATCGTATAGACGAAAATTGGCGTTCACGTGCTCGTTTTTGAGAAAAAAGTTAAAAAAGCTCTCAAAATTCGAGATAAAAAAAAAACAAACCATCTGCCAGGTAGCCAACGGTAAACGGTACAAGTATCGTACGGGCGAAAACGAGCGTTACCGTGCTCGTTTTCGAGTTATTGACGAAAAACAGCCTGGAGTGATCGGTCCGGCGGTCGACGCGCGAAAGTTTCTAAGTCCGCTCTGCCCCGAAACACCGCTCCGGCGTCAAAAATCGTCGTAGGACAAAAAATCGACACGCTATCTTGCAGGAAAAAATCCGGGGAACACGATGGCGTCGTCAAAAGTGCAGGTCGTCGAGCTCGTTTTCGAGAAAAAAAAAAAAAAATTCTCAAAATTCGACAAAAAAATAAAACGATCAGTGGACCGTGTAGAGAATATAAAACTGCATAAGAATCGTATAGACGAAAATTGGCGTTCTCGTGCTCGTTTTTGTGGAAAAAATTAAAAAAGCTCTCAAACTTCGAGATAAAAAAAAAAAAAACCGTCTACCAGGTAGCCAACGGTAAACGGTACAAGTATCGTACGGGCGAAAACGAGCGTTACCGTGCTCGTTTTCGAGTTATTGACGAAAAACAGCCTGGAGCGATCGGTCCGGCGGTCGACGCGCGAAAGTTTCTAAGTCCGCTCTGCTCCGAAACACCGCTCCGGCGTCAAAAATCGTCGTAGGACAAAAAATCGACACGCTATCTTGCAGGAAAAAATCCGGGGAACACGATGGCGTCGTCAAAAGTGCAGGTCGTCGAGCTCGTTTTCGAGAAAAAAAAAAAAAAATTCTCAAAATTCGACAAAAAAATAAAACGATCACTGGACCGTGTAGGGAATCTAAAACTGCATAAGAATCGTATAGACGAAAATTGGCGTTCACGTGCTCGTTTTTGAGAAAAAAGTTAAAAAAGCTCTCAAAATTCGAGATAAAAAAAAAACAAACCATCTGCCAGGTAGCCAACGGTAAACGGTACAAGTATCGTACAGGCGAAAACGAGCGTTACCGTGCTCGTTTTCGAGTTATTGACGAAAAACAGCCTGGAGCGATCGGTCCGGCGGTCGACGCGCGAAAGTTTCTAAGTCCGCTCTGCCCCGAAACACCGCTCCGGCGTCAAAAATCGTCGTAGGACAAAAAATCGACACGCTATCTTGCAGGAAAAAATCCGGGGAACACGATGGCGTCGTCAAAAGTGCAGGTCGTCGAGCTCGTTTTCGAGAAAAAAAAAAAAAAATTCTCAAAATTCGACAAAAAAATAAAACGATCAGTGGACCGTGTAGAGAATATAAAACTGCATAAGAATCGTATAGACGAAAATTGGCGTTCTCGTGCTCGTTTTTGTGGAAAAAATTAAAAAAGCTCTCAAACTTCGAGATAAAAAAAAAAAAAACCGTCTACCAGGTAGCCAACGGTAAACGGTACAAGTATCGTACGGGCGAAAACGAGCGTTACCGTGCTCGTTTTCGAGTTATTGACGAAAAACAGCCTGGAGCGATCGGTCCGGCGGTCGACGCGCGAAAGTTTCTAAGTCCGCTCTGCTCCGAAACACCGCTCCGGCGTCAAAAATCGTCGTAGGACAAAAAATCGACACGCTATCTTGCAGGAAAAAATCCGGGGAACACGATGGCGTCGTCAAAAGTGCAGGTCGTCGAGCTCGTTTTCGAGAAAAAAAAAAAAAAATTCTCAAAATTCGACAAAAAAATAAAACGATCACTGGACCGTGTAGAGAATCTAAAACTGCATAAGAATCGTATAGACGAAAATTGGCGTTCACGTGCTCGTTTTTGAGAAAAAAGTTAAAAAAGCTCTCAAAATTCGAGATAAAAAAAAAACAAACCATCTGCCAGGTAGCCAACGGTAAACGGTACAAGTATCGTACGGGCGAAAACGAGCGTTACCGTGCTCGTTTTCGAGTTATTGACGAAAAACAGCCTGGAGCGATCGGTCCGGCGGTCGACGCGCGAAAGTTTCTAAGTCCGCTCTGCTCCGAATCATCGCTCCGGCGTCAAAAATCGTCGTAGGACAAAAAATCGACACCCTATCTTGCAGGAAAAAATCCGGGGAACACGATGGCGTCGTCAAAAGTGCAGGTCGTCGAGCTCGTTTTCGAGAAAAAAAAAAAAAAATTCTCAAAACTCGAAAAAAAAATAAAACGATCAGTGGACCGTGTAGAGAATATAAAACTGCATAAGAATCGTATAGACGAAAATTGGTGTTCACGTGCTCGTTTTTGTGGAAAAAATTAAAAAAGCTCTCAAACTTCGAGATAAAAAAAAAAACAACCGTCTACCAGGTAGCCAACGGTAAACGGTACAAGTATCGTACGGGCGAAAACGAGCGTTACCGTGCTCGTTTTCGAGTTATTGACGAAAAACAGCCTGGAGTGATCGGTCCGGCGGTCGACGCGCGAAAGTTTCTAAGTCCGCTCTGCCCCGAAACACCGCTCCGGCGTCAAAAATCGTCGTAGGACAAAAAATCGACACGCTATCTTGCAGGAAAAAATCCGGGGAACACGATGGCGTCGTCAAAAGTGCAGGTCGTCGAGCTCGTTTTCGAGAAAAAAAAAAAAAAATTCTCAAAATTCGACAAAAAAATAAAACGATCACTGGACCGTGTAGAGAATCTAAAACTGCATAAGAATCGTATAGACGAAAATTGGCGTTCACGTGCTCGTTTTTGAGAAAAAAGTTAAAAAAGCTCTCAAAATTCGAGATAAAAAAAAAACAAACCATCTGCCAGGTAGCCAACGGTAAACGGTACAAGTATCGTACAGGCGAAAACGAGCGTTACCGTGCTCGTTTTCGAGTTATTGACGAAAAACAGCCTGGAGCGATCGGTCCGGCGGTCGACGCGCGAAAGTTTCTAAGTCCGCTCTGCCCCGAAACACCGCTCCGGCGTCAAAAATCGTCGTAGGACAAAAAATCGACACGCTATCTTGCAGGAAAAAATCCGGGGAACACGATGGCGTCGTCAAAAGTGCAGGTCGTCGAGCTCGTTTTCGAGAAAAAAAAAAAAAAATTCTCAAAATTCGACAAAAAAATAAAACGATCACTGGACCGTGTAGGGAATCTAAAACTGCATAAGAATCGTATAGACGAAAATTGGCGTTCACGTGCTCGTTTTTGAGAAAAAAGTTAAAAAAGCTCTCAAAATTCGAGATAAAAAAAAAACAAACCATCTGCCAGGTAGCCAACGGTAAACGGTACAAGTATCGTACAGGCGAAAACGAGCGTTACCGTGCTCGTTTTCGAGTTATTGACGAAAAACAGCCTGGAGCGATCGGTCCGGCGGTCGACGCGCGAAAGTTTCTAAGTCCGCTCTGCCCCGAAACACCGCTCCGGCGTCAAAAATCGTCGTAGGACAAAAAATCGACACGCTATCTTGCAGGAAAAAATCCGGGGAACACGATGGCGTCGTCAAAAGTGCAGGTCGTCGAGCTCGTTTTCGAGAAAAAAAAAAAAAAATTCTCAAAATTCGACAAAAAAATAAAACGATCAGTGGACCGTGTAGAGAATATAAAACTGCATAAGAATCGTATAGACGAAAATTGGCGTTCTCGTGCTCGTTTTTGTGGAAAAAATTAAAAAAGCTCTCAAACTTCGAGATAAAAAAAAAAAAAACCGTCTACCAGGTAGCCAACGGTAAACGGTACAAGTATCGTACGGGCGAAAACGAGCGTTACCGTGCTCGTTTTCGAGTTATTGACGAAAAACAGCCTGGAGCGATCGGTCCGGCGGTCGACGCGCGAAAGTTTCTAAGTCCGCTCTGCTCCGAAACACCGCTCCGGCGTCAAAAATCGTCGTAGGACAAAAAATCGACACGCTATCTTGCAGGAAAAAATCCGGGGAACACGATGGCGTCGTCAAAAGTGCAGGTCGTCGAGCTCGTTTTCGAGAAAAAAAAAAAAAAATTCTCAAAATTCGACAAAAAAATAAAACGATCACTGGACCGTGTAGAGAATCTAAAACTGCATAAGAATCGTATAGACGAAAATTGGCGTTCACGTGCTCGTTTTTGAGAAAAAAGTTAAAAAAGCTCTCAAAATTCGAGATAAAAAAAAAACAAACCATCTGCCAGGTAGCCAACGGTAAACGGTACAAGTATCGTACGGGCGAAAACGAGCGTTACCGTGCTCGTTTTCGAGTTATTGACGAAAAACAGCCTGGAGCGATCGGTCCGGCGGTCGACGCGCGAAAGTTTCTAAGTCCGCTCTGCTCCGAATCATCGCTCCGGCGTCAAAAATCGTCGTAGGACAAAAAATCGACACCCTATCTTGCAGGAAAAAATCCGGGGAACACGATGGCGTCGTCAAAAGTGCAGGTCGTCGAGCTCGTTTTCGAGAAAAAAAAAAAAAAATTCTCAAAACTCGACAAAAAAATAAAACGATCAGTGGACCGTGTAGAGAATATAAAACTGCATAAGAATCGTATAGACGAAAATTGGTGTTCACGTGCTCGTTTTTGTGGAAAAAATTAAAAAAGCTCTCAAACTTCGAGATAAAAAAAAAAACAACCGTCTACCAGGTAGCCAACGGTAAACGGTACAAGTATCGTACGGGCGAAAACGAGCGTTACCGTGCTCGTTTTCGAGTTATTGACGAAAAACAGCCTGGAGTGATCGGTCCGGCGGTCGACGCGCGAAAGTTTCTAAGTCCGCTCTGCCCCGAAACACCGCTCCGGCGTCAAAAATCGTCGTAGGACAAAAAATCGACACGCTATCTTGCAGGAAAAAATCCGGGGAACACGATGGCGTCGTCAAAAGTGCAGGTCGTCGAGCTCGTTTTCGAGAAAAAAAAAAAAAAATTCTCAAAATTCGACAAAAAAATAAAACGATCACTGGACCGTGTAGAGAATCTAAAACTGCATAAGAATCGTATAGACGAAAATTGGCGTTCACGTGCTCGTTTTTGAGAAAAAAGTTAAAAAAGCTCTCAAAATTCGAGATAAAAAAAAAACAAACCATCTGCCAGGTAGCCAACGGTAAACGGTACAAGTATCGTACAGGCGAAAACGAGCGTTACCGTGCTCGTTTTCGAGTTATTGACGAAAAACAGCCTGGAGCGATCGGTCCGGCGGTCGACGCGCGAAAGTTTCTAAGTCCGCTCTGCCCCGAAACACCGCTCCGGCGTCAAAAATCGTCGTAGGACAAAAAATCGACACGCTATCTTGCAGGAAAAAATCCGGGGAACACGATGGCGTCGTCAAAAGTGCAGGTCGTCGAGCTCGTTTTCGAGAAAAAAAAAAAAAAATTCTCAAAATTCGACAAAAAAATAAAACGATCACTGGACCGTGTAGAGAATCTAAAACTGCATAAGAATAGTATAGACGAAAATTGGCGTTCACGTGCTCGTTTTTGAGAAAAAAGTTAAAAAAGCTCTCAAAATTCGAGATAAAAAAAAAACAAACCATCTGCCAGGTAGCCAACGGTAAACGGTACAAGTATCGTACGGGCGAAAACGAGCGTTACCGTGCTCGTTTTCGAGTTATTGACGAAAAACAGCCAGGAGCGATCGGTCCGGCGGTCGACGCGCGAAAGTTTCTAAGTCCGCTCTGCTCCGAATCATCGCTCCGGCGTCAAAAATCGTCGTAGGACAAAAAATCGACACGCTATCTTGCAGGAAAAAATCCGGGGAACACGATGGCGTCGTCAAAAGTGCAGGTCGTCGAGCTCGTTTTCGAGAAAAAAAAAAAAAAATTCTCAAAATTCGACAAAAAAATAAAACGATCATTGGACCGTGTAGAGAATCTAAAACTGCATAAGACTCGTATAGACGAAAATTGGCGTTCACGTGCTCGTTTTTGTGGAAAAAATTAAAAAAGCTCTCAAACTTCGAGGTAAAAAAAAAAAAAACCATCCACCGTGTAGCCAACGGAAAACGGTACAAGTACCGTACGGGCGAAAACGAGTGTTACCGTGCTCGTTTTCGAGTTATTGACGAAAAACAGCCTGGAACGATCGGTCCGGCGGTCGACGCGCGAAAGTTTCTAAGTCCGCTCTGCCCCGAATCATCGCTCCGGCGTCAACAATCGTCGTAGGACAAAAAATCGCCAGCCTATCTTGCAGGAAAAAATCCGGGGAACACGATGGCGTCGTCAAAAGTGCAGGTCGTCGAGCTCGTTTTCGAGAAAAAAAAAAAAAAATTCTCAAAATTCGACAAAAAAATAAAACGATCAGTGGACCGTGTAGAGAATATAAAACTGCATAAGAATCGTATAGACGAAAATTGGCGTTCACGTGCTCGTTTTTGAGAAAAAAGTTAAAAAAGCTCTCAAAATTCGAGATAAAAAAAAAACAAACCATCTGCCAGGTAGCCAACGGTAAACGGTACAAGTATCGTACGGGCGAAAACGAGCGTTACCGTGCTCGTTTTCGAGTTATTGACGAAAAACAGCCTGGAGTGATCGGTCCGGCGGTCGACGCGCGAAAGTTTCTAAGTCCGCTCTGCCCCGAAACACCGCTCCGGCGTCAAAAATCGTCGTAGGACAAAAAATCGACACGCTATCTTGCAGGAAAAAATCCGGGGAACACGATGGCGTCGTCAAAAGTGCAGGTCGTCGAGCTCGTTTTCGAGAAAAAAAAAAAAAAATTCTCAAAATTCGACAAAAAAATAAAACGATCAGTGGACCGTGTAGAGAATATAAAACTGCATAAGAATCGTATAGACGAAAATTGGCGTTCTCGTGCTCGTTTTTGTGGAAAAAATTAAAAAAGCTCTCAAACTTCGAGATAAAAAAAAAAAAAACCGTCTACCAGGTAGCCAACGGTAAACGGTACAAGTATCGTACGGGCGAAAACGAGCGTTACCGTGCTCGTTTTCGAGTTATTGACGAAAAACAGCCTGGAGCGATCGGTCCGGCGGTCGACGCGCGAAAGTTTCTAAGTCCGCTCTGCTCCGAAACACCGCTCCGGCGTCAAAAATCGTCGTAGGACAAAAAATCGACACGCTATCTTGCAGGAAAAAATCCGGGGAACACGATGGCGTCGTCAAAAGTGCAGGTCGTCGAGCTCGTTTTCGAGAAAAAAAAAAAAAAATTCTCAAAATTCGACAAAAAAATAAAACGATCACTGGACCGTGTAGGGAATCTAAAACTGCATAAGAATCGTATAGACGAAAATTGGCGTTCACGTGCTCGTTTTTGAGAAAAAAGTTAAAAAAGCTCTCAAAATTCGAGATAAAAAAAAAACAAACCATCTGCCAGGTAGCCAACGGTAAACGGTACAAGTATCGTACAGGCGAAAACGAGCGTTACCGTGCTCGTTTTCGAGTTATTGACGAAAAACAGCCTGGAGCGATCGGTCCGGCGGTCGACGCGCGAAAGTTTCTAAGTCCGCTCTGCCCCGAAACACCGCTCCGGCGTCAAAAATCGTCGTAGGACAAAAAATCGACACGCTATCTTGCAGGAAAAAATCCGGGGAACACGATGGCGTCGTCAAAAGTGCAGGTCGTCGAGCTCGTTTTCGAGAAAAAAAAAAAAAAATTCTCAAAATTCGACAAAAAAATAAAACGATCAGTGGACCGTGTAGAGAATATAAAACTGCATAAGAATCGTATAGACGAAAATTGGCGTTCTCGTGCTCGTTTTTGTGGAAAAAATTAAAAAAGCTCTCAAACTTCGAGATAAAAAAAAAAAAAACCGTCTACCAGGTAGCCAACGGTAAACGGTACAAGTATCGTACGGGCGAAAACGAGCGTTACCGTGCTCGTTTTCGAGTTATTGACGAAAAACAGCCTGGAGCGATCGGTCCGGCGGTCGACGCGCGAAAGTTTCTAAGTCCGCTCTGCTCCGAAACACCGCTCCGGCGTCAAAAATCGTCGTAGGACAAAAAATCGACACGCTATCTTGCAGGAAAAAATCCGGGGAACACGATGGCGTCGTCAAAAGTGCAGGTCGTCGAGCTCGTTTTCGAGAAAAAAAAAAAAAAATTCTCAAAATTCGACAAAAAAATAAAACGATCACTGGACCGTGTAGAGAATCTAAAACTGCATAAGAATCGTATAGACGAAAATTGGCGTTCACGTGCTCGTTTTTGAGAAAAAAGTTAAAAAAGCTCTCAAAATTCGAGATAAAAAAAAAACAAACCATCTGCCAGGTAGCCAACGGTAAACGGTACAAGTATCGTAGGGGCGAAAACGAGCGTTACCGTGCTCGTTTTCGAGTTATTGACGAAAAACAGCCTGGAGCGATCGGTCCGGCGGTCGACGCGCGAAAGTTTCTAAGTCCGCTCTGCTCCGAATCATCGCTCCGGCGTCAAAAATCGTCGTAGGACAAAAAATCGACACCCTATCTTGCAGGAAAAAATCCGGGGAACACGATGGCGTCGTCAAAAGTGCAGGTCGTCGAGCTCGTTTTCGAGAAAAAAAAAAAAAAATTCTCAAAACTCGACAAAAAAATAAAACGATCAGTGGACCGTGTAGACAATATAAAACTGCATAAGAATCGTATAGACGAAAATTGGTGTTCACGTGCTCGTTTTTGTGGAAAAAATTAAAAAAGCTCTCAAACTTCGAGATAAAAAAAAAAACAACCGTCTACCAGGTAGCCAACGGTAAACGGTACAAGTATCGTACGGGCGAAAACGAGCGTTACCGTGCTCGTTTTCGAGTTATTGACGAAAAACAGCCTGGAGTGATCGGTCCGGCGGTCGACGCGCGAAAGTTTCTAAGTCCGCTCTGCCCCGAAACACCGCTCCGGCGTCAAAAATCGTCGTAGGACAAAAAATCGACACGCTATCTTGCAGGAAAAAATCCGGGGAACACGATGGCGTCGTCAAAAGTGCAGGTCGTCGAGCTCGTTTTCGAGAAAAAAAAAAAAAAATTCTCAAAATTCGACAAAAAAATAAAACGATCAGTGGACCGTGTAGAGAATCTAAAACTGCATAAGAATCGTATAAACGAAAATTGGCGTTCACGTGCTCGTTTTTGTGGAAAGAATTAAAAAAGCTCTCAAACTTCGAGATAAAAAAAAAAAAAACCGTCTACCAGGTAGCCAACGGTAAACGGTACAAGTATCGTACGGGCGAAAACGAGCGTTACCGTGCTCGTTTTCGAGTTATTGACGAAAAACAGCCTGGAGCGATCGGTCCGGCGGTCGACGCGCGAAAGTTTCCAAGTCCGCTCTGCCCCGAAACACCGCTCCGGCGTCAAAAATCGTCGTAGGACAAAAAATCGACACGCTATCTTGCAGGAAAAAATCCGGGGAACACGATGGCGTCGTCAAAAGTGCAGGTCGTCGAGCTCGTTTTCGAGAAAAAAAAAAAAAAATTCTCAAAATTCGACAAAAAAATAAAACGATCACTGGACCGTGTAGAGAATCTAAAACTGCATAAGAATCGTATAGACGAAAATTGGCGTCCACGTGCTCGTTTTTGAGAAAAAAGTTAAAAAAGCTCTCAAAATTCGAGATAAAAAAAAAACAAACCATCTGCCAGGTAGCCAACGGTAAACGGTACAAGTATCGTACAGGCGAAAACGAGCGTTACCGTGCTCGTTTTCGAGTTATTGACGAAAAACAGCCTGGAGCGATCGGTCCGGCGGTCGACGCGCGAAAGTTTCTAAGTCCGCTCTGCCCCGAAACACCGCTCCGGCGTCAAAAATCGTCGTAGGACAAAAAATCGACACGCTATCTTGCAGGAAAAAATCCGGGGAACACGATGGCGTCGTCAAAAGTGCAGGTCGTCGAGCTCGTTTTCGAGAAAAAAAAAAAAAAATTCTCAAAATTCGACAAAAAAATAAAACGATCACTGGACCGTGTAGAGAATCTAAAACTGCATAAGAATAGTATAGACGAAAATTGGCGTTCACGTGCTCGTTTTTGAGAAAAAAGTTAAAAAAGCTCTCAAAATTCGAGATAAAAAAAAAACAAACCATCTGCCAGGTAGCCAACGGTAAACGGTACAAGTATCGTACGGGCGAAAACGAGCGTTACCGTGCTCGTTTTCGAGTTATTGACGAAAAACAGCCTGGAGTGATCGGTCCGGCGGTCGACGCGCGAAAGTTTCTAAGTCCGCTCTGCCCCGAAACACCGCTCCGGCGTCAAAAATCGTCGTAGGACAAAAAATCGACACGCTATCTTGCAGGAAAAAATCCGGGGAACACGATGGCGTCGTCAAAAGTGCAGGTCGTCGAGCTCGTTTTCGAGAAAAAAAAAAAAAAATTCTCAAAATTCGACAAAAAAATAAAACGATCAGTGGACCGTGTAGAGAATATAAAACTGCATGAGAGTCGTATAGACGAAAATTGGCGTTCTCGTGCTCGTTTTTGTGGAAAAAATTAAAAAAGCTCTCAAACTTCGAGATAAAAAAAAAAAAAACCGTCTACCAGGTAGCCAACGGTAAACGGTACAAGTATCGTACGGGCGAAAACGAGCGTTACCGTGCTCGTTTTCGAGTTATTGACGAAAAACAGCCTGGAGCGATCGGTCCGGCGGTCGACGCGCGAAAGTTTCTAAGTCCGCTCTGCTCCGAAACACCGCTCCGGCGTCAAAAATCGTCGTAGGACAAAAAATCGACCCGCTATCTTGCAGGAAAAAATCCGGGGAACACGATGGCGTCGTCAAAAGTGCAGGTCGTCGAGCTCGTTTTCGAGAAAAAAAAAAAAAAATTCTCAAAATTCGACAAAAAAATAAAACGATCACTGGACCGTGTAGAGAATCTAAAACTGCATAAGAATCGTATAGACGAAAATTGGCGTCCACGTGCTCGTTTTTGAGAAAAAAGTTAAAAAAGCTCTCAAAATTCGAGATAAAAAAAAAACAAACCATCTGCCAGGTAGCCAACGGTAAACGGTACAAGTATCGTACAGGCGAAAACGAGCGTTACCGTGCTCGTTTTCGAGTTATTGACGAAAAACAGCCTGGAGCGATCGGTCCGGCGGTCGACGCGCGAAAGTTTCTAAGTCCGCTCTGCCCCGAAACACCGCTCCGGCGTCAAAAATCGTCGTAGGACAAAAAATCGACACGCTATCTTGCAGGAAAAAATCCGGGGAACACGATGGCGTCGTCAAAAGTGCAGGTCGTCGAGCTCGTTTTCGAGAAAAAAAAAAAAAAATTCTCAAAATTCGACAAAAAAATAAAACGATCAGTGGACCGTGTAGAGAATATAAAACTGCATAAGAATCGTATAGACGAAAATTGGCGTTCTCGTGCTCGTTTTTGTGGAAAAAATTAAAAAAGCTCTCAAACTTCGAGATAAAAAAAAAAAAAACCGTCTACCAGGTAGCCAACGGTAAACGGTACAAGTATCGTACGGGCGAAAACGAGCGTTACCGTGCTCGTTTTCGAGTTATTGACGAAAAACAGCCTGGAGCGATCGGTCCGGCGGTCGACGCGCGAAAGTTTCTAAGTCCGCTCTGCTCCGAAACACCGCTCCGGCGTCAAAAATCGTCGTAGGACAAAAAATCGACACGCTATCTTGCAGGAAAAAATCCGGGGAACACGATGGCGTCGTCAAAAGTGCAGGTCGTCGAGCTCGTTTTCGAGAAAAAAAAAAAAAAATTCTCAAAATTCGACAAAAAAATAAAACGATCACTGGACCGTGTAGAGAATCTAAAACTGCATAAGAATCGTATAGACGAAAATTGGCGTTCACGTGCTCGTTTTTGAGAAAAAAGTTAAAAAAGCTCTCAAACTTCGAGATAAAAAAAAAAACAACCGTCTACCAGGTAGCCAACGGTAAACGGTACAAGTATCGTACGGGCGAAAACGAGCGTTACCGTGCTCGTTTTCGAGTTATTGACGAAAAACAGCCTGGAGTGATCGGTCCGGCGGTCGACGCGCGAAAGTTTCTAAGTCCGCTCTGCTCCGAATCATCGCTCCGGCGTCAAAAATCGTCGTAGGACAAAAAATCGACACCCTATCTTGCAGGAAAAAATCCGGGGAACACGATGGCGTCGTCAAAAGTGCAGGTCGTCGAGCTCGTTTTCGAGAAAAAAAAAAAAAAATTCTCAAAACTCGACAAAAAAATAAAACGATCAGTGGACCGTGTAGACAATATAAAACTGCATAAGAATCGTATAGACGAAAATTGGTGTTCACGTGCTCGTTTTTGTGGAAAAAATTAAAAAAGCTCTCAAACTTCGAGATAAAAAAAAAAACAACCGTCTACCAGGTAGCCAACGGTAAACGGTACAAGTATCGTACGGGCGAAAACGAGCGTTACCGTGCTCGTTTTCGAGTTATTGACGAAAAACAGCCTGGAGTGATCGGTCCGGCGGTCGACGCGCGAAAGTTTCTAAGTCCGCTCTGCCCCGAAACACCGCTCCGGCGTCAAAAATCGTCGTAGGACAAAAAATCGACACGCTATCTTGCAGGAAAAAATCCGGGGAACACGATGGCGTCGTCAAAAGTGCAGGTCGTCGAGCTCGTTTTCGAGAAAAAAAAAAAAAAATTCTCAAAATTCGACAAAAAAATAAAACGATCAGTGGACCGTGTAGAGAATCTAAAACTGCATAAGAATCGTATAAACGAAAATTGGCGTTCACGTGCTCGTTTTTGTGGAAAGAATTAAAAAAGCTCTCAAACTTCGAGATAAAAAAAAAAAAAACCGTCTACCAGGTAGCCAACGGTAAACGGTACAAGTATCGTACGGGCGAAAACGAGCGTTACCGTGCTCGTTTTCGAGTTATTGACGAAAAACAGCCTGGAGCGATCGGTCCGGCGGTCGACGCGCGAAAGTTTCTAAGTCCGCTCTGCTCCGAAACACCGCTCCGGCGTCAAAAATCGTCGTAGGACAAAAAATCGACACGCTATCTTGCAGGAAAAAATCCGGGGAACACGATGGCGTCGTCAAAAGTGCAGGTCGTCGAGCTCGTTTTCGAGAAAAAAAAAAAAAAATTCTCAAAATTCGACAAAAAAATAAAACGATCACTGGACCGTGTAGAGAATCTAAAACTGCATAAGAATCGTATAGACGAAAATTGGCGTCCACGTGCTCGTTTTTGAGAAAAAAGTTAAAAAAGCTCTCAAAATTCGAGATAAAAAAAAAACAAACCATCTGCCAGGTAGCCAACGGTAAACGGTACAAGTATCGTACAGGCGAAAACGAGCGTTACCGTGCTCGTTTTCGAGTTATTGACGAAAAACAGCCTGGAGCGATCGGTCCGGCGGTCGACGCGCGAAAGTTTCTAAGTCCGCTCTGCCCCGAAACACCGCTCCGGCGTCAAAAATCGTCGTAGGACAAAAAATCGACACGCTATCTTGCAGGAAAAAATCCGGGGAACACGATGGCGTCGTCAAAAGTGCAGGTCGTCGAGCTCGTTTTCGAGAAAAAAAAAAAAAAATTCTCAAAATTCGACAAAAAAATAAAACGATCACTGGACCGTGTAGAGAATCTAAAACTGCATAAGAATAGTATAGACGAAAATTGGCGTTCACGTGCTCGTTTTTGAGAAAAAAGTTAAAAAAGCTCTCAAAATTCGAGATAAAAAAAAAACAAACCATCTGCCAGGTAGCCAACGGTAAACGGTACAAGTATCGTACGGGCGAAAACGAGCGTTACCGTGCTCGTTTTCGAGTTATTGACGAAAAACAGCCTGGAGCGATCGGTCCGGCGGTCGACGCGCGAAAGTTTCTAAGTCCGCTCTGCTCCGAATCATCGCTCCGGCGTCAAAAATCGTCGTAGGACAAAAAATCGACACGCTATCTTGCAGGAAAAAATCCGGGGAACACGATGGCGTCGTCAAAAGTGCAGGTCGTCGAGCTCGTTTTCGAGAAAAAAAAAAAAAAATTCTCAAAATTCGACAAAAAAATAAAACGATCACTGGACCGTGTAGGGAATCTAAAACTGCATAAGAATCGTATAGACGAAAATTGGCGTTCACGTGCTCGTTTTTGAGAAAAAAGTTAAAAAAGCTCTCAAAATTCGAGATAAAAAAAAAACAAACCATCTGCCAGGTAGCCAACGGTAAACGGTACAAGTATCGTACAGGCGAAAACGAGCGTTACCGTGCTCGTTTTCGAGTTATTGACGAAAAACAGCCTGGAGCGATCGGTCCGGCGGTCGACGCGCGAAAGTTTCTAAGTCCGCTCTGCCCCGAAACACCGCTCCGGCGTCAAAAATCGTCGTAGGACAAAAAATCGACACGCTATCTTGCAGGAAAAAATCCGGGGAACACGATGGCGTCGTCAAAAGTGCAGGTCGTCGAGCTCGTTTTCGAGAAAAAAAAAAAAAAATTCTCAAAATTCGACAAAAAAATAAAACGATCAGTGGACCGTGTAGAGAATATAAAACTGCATAAGAATCGTATAGACGAAAATTGGCGTTCTCGTGCTCGTTTTTGTGGAAAAAATTAAAAAAGCTCTCAAACTTCGAGATAAAAAAAAAAAAAACCGTCTACCAGGTAGCCAACGGTAAACGGTACAAGTATCGTACGGGCGAAAACGAGCGTTACCGTGCTCGTTTTCGAGTTATTGACGAAAAACAGCCTGGAGCGATCGGTCCGGCGGTCGACGCGCGAAAGTTTCTAAGTCCGCTCTGCTCCGAAACACCGCTCCGGCGTCAAAAATCGTCGTAGGACAAAAAATCGACACGCTATCTTGCAGGAAAAAATCCGGGGAACACGATGGCGTCGTCAAAAGTGCAGGTCGTCGAGCTCGTTTTCGAGAAAAAAAAAAAAAAATTCTCAAAATTCGACAAAAAAATAAAACGATCACTGGACCGTGTAGAGAATCTAAAACTGCATAAGAATCGTATAGACGAAAATTGGCGTTCACGTGCTCGTTTTTGAGAAAAAAGTTAAAAAAGCTCTCAAAATTCGAGATAAAAAAAAAACAAACCATCTGCCAGGTAGCCAACGGTAAACGGTACAAGTATCGTAGGGGCGAAAACGAGCGTTACCGTGCTCGTTTTCGAGTTATTGACGAAAAACAGCCTGGAGCGATCGGTCCGGCGGTCGACGCGCGAAAGTTTCTAAGTCCGCTCTGCTCCGAATCATCGCTCCGGCGTCAAAAATCGTCGTAGGACAAAAAATCGACACCCTATCTTGCAGGAAAAAATCCGGGGAACACGATGGCGTCGTCAAAAGTGCAGGTCGTCGAGCTCGTTTTCGAGAAAAAAAAAAAAAAATTCTCAAAACTCGACAAAAAAATAAAACGATCAGTGGACCGTGTAGACAATATAAAACTGCATAAGAATCGTATAGACGAAAATTGGTGTTCACGTGCTCGTTTTTGTGGAAAAAATTAAAAAAGCTCTCAAACTTCGAGATAAAAAAAAAAACAACCGTCTACCAGGTAGCCAACGGTAAACGGTACAAGTATCGTACGGGCGAAAACGAGCGTTACCGTGCTCGTTTTCGAGTTATTGACGAAAAACAGCCTGGAGTGATCGGTCCGGCGGTCGACGCGCGAAAGTTTCTAAGTCCGCTCTGCCCCGAAACACCGCTCCGGCGTCAAAAATCGTCGTAGGACAAAAAATCGACACGCTATCTTGCAGGAAAAAATCCGGGGAACACGATGGCGTCGTCAAAAGTGCAGGTCGTCGAGCTCGTTTTCGAGAAAAAAAAAAAAAAATTCTCAAAATTCGACAAAAAAATAAAACGATCAGTGGACCGTGTAGAGAATCTAAAACTGCATAAGAATCGTATAAACGAAAATTGGCGTTCACGTGCTCGTTTTTGTGGAAAGAATTAAAAAAGCTCTCAAACTTCGAGATAAAAAAAAAAAAAACCGTCTACCAGGTAGCCAACGGTAAACGGTACAAGTATCGTACGGGCGAAAACGAGCGTTACCGTGCTCGTTTTCGAGTTATTGACGAAAAACAGCCTGGAGCGATCGGTCCGGCGGTCGACGCGCGAAAGTTTCTAAGTCCGCTCTGCTCCGAAACACCGCTCCGGCGTCAAAAATCGTCGTAGGACAAAAAATCGACACGCTATCTTGCAGGAAAAAATCCGGGGAACACGATGGCGTCGTCAAAAGTGCAGGTCGTCGAGCTCGTTTTCGAGAAAAAAAAAAAAAAATTCTCAAAATTCGACAAAAAAATAAAACGATCACTGGACCGTGTAGAGAATCTAAAACTGCATAAGAATCGTATAGACGAAAATTGGCGTCCACGTGCTCGTTTTTGAGAAAAAAGTTAAAAAAGCTCTCAAAATTCGAGATAAAAAAAAAACAAACCATCTGCCAGGTAGCCAACGGTAAACGGTACAAGTATCGTACAGGCGAAAACGAGCGTTACCGTGCTCGTTTTCGAGTTATTGACGAAAAACAGCCTGGAGCGATCGGTCCGGCGGTCGACGCGCGAAAGTTTCTAAGTCCGCTCTGCCCCGAAACACCGCTCCGGCGTCAAAAATCGTCGTAGGACAAAAAATCGACACGCTATCTTGCAGGAAAAAATCCGGGGAACACGATGGCGTCGTCAAAAGTGCAGGTCGTCGAGCTCGTTTTCGAGAAAAAAAAAAAAAAATTCTCAAAATTCGACAAAAAAATAAAACGATCACTGGACCGTGTAGAGAATCTAAAACTGCATAAGAATAGTATAGACGAAAATTGGCGTTCACGTGCTCGTTTTTGAGAAAAAAGTTAAAAAAGCTCTCAAAATTCGAGATAAAAAAAAAACAAACCATCTGCCAGGTAGCCAACGGTAAACGGTACAAGTATCGTACGGGCGAAAACGAGCGTTACCGTGCTCGTTTTCGAGTTATTGACGAAAAACAGCCTGGAGTGATCGGTCCGGCGGTCGACGCGCGAAAGTTTCTAAGTCCGCTCTGCCCCGAAACACCGCTCCGGCGTCAAAAATCGTCGTAGGACAAAAAATCGACACGCTATCTTGCAGGAAAAAATCCGGGGAACACGATGGCGTCGTCAAAAGTGCAGGTCGTCGAGCTCGTTTTCGAGAAAAAAAAAAAAAAATTCTCAAAATTCGACAAAAAAATAAAACGATCAGTGGACCGTGTAGAGAATATAAAACTGCATGAGAGTCGTATAGACGAAAATTGGCGTTCTCGTGCTCGTTTTTGTGGAAAAAATTAAAAAAGCTCTCAAACTTCGAGATAAAAAAAAAAAAAACCGTCTACCAGGTAGCCAACGGTAAACGGTACAAGTATCGTACGGGCGAAAACGAGCGTTACCGTGCTCGTTTTCGAGTTATTGACGAAAAACAGCCTGGAGCGATCGGTCCGGCGGTCGACGCGCGAAAGTTTCTAAGTCCGCTCTGCTCCGAAACACCGCTCCGGCGTCAAAAATCGTCGTAGGACAAAAAATCGACCCGCTATCTTGCAGGAAAAAATCCGGGGAACACGATGGCGTCGTCAAAAGTGCAGGTCGTCGAGCTCGTTTTCGAGAAAAAAAAAAAAAAATTCTCAAAATTCGACAAAAAAATAAAACGATCACTGGACCGTGTAGAGAATCTAAAACTGCATAAGAATCGTATAGACGAAAATTGGCGTCCACGTGCTCGTTTTTGAGAAAAAAGTTAAAAAAGCTCTCAAAATTCGAGATAAAAAAAAAACAAACCATCTGCCAGGTAGCCAACGGTAAACGGTACAAGTATCGTACAGGCGAAAACGAGCGTTACCGTGCTCGTTTTCGAGTTATTGACGAAAAACAGCCTGGAGCGATCGGTCCGGCGGTCGACGCGCGAAAGTTTCTAAGTCCGCTCTGCCCCGAAACACCGCTCCGGCGTCAAAAATCGTCGTAGGACAAAAAATCGACACGCTATCTTGCAGGAAAAAATCCGGGGAACACGATGGCGTCGTCAAAAGTGCAGGTCGTCGAGCTCGTTTTCGAGAAAAAAAAAAAAAAATTCTCAAAATTCGACAAAAAAATAAAACGATCAGTGGACCGTGTAGAGAATATAAAACTGCATAAGAATCGTATAGACGAAAATTGGCGTTCTCGTGCTCGTTTTTGTGGAAAAAATTAAAAAAGCTCTCAAACTTCGAGATAAAAAAAAAAAAAACCGTCTACCAGGTAGCCAACGGTAAACGGTACAAGTATCGTACGGGCGAAAACGAGCGTTACCGTGCTCGTTTTCGAGTTATTGACGAAAAACAGCCTGGAGCGATCGGTCCGGCGGTCGACGCGCGAAAGTTTCTAAGTCCGCTCTGCTCCGAAACACCGCTCCGGCGTCAAAAATCGTCGTAGGACAAAAAATCGACACGCTATCTTGCAGGAAAAAATCCGGGGAACACGATGGCGTCGTCAAAAGTGCAGGTCGTCGAGCTCGTTTTCGAGAAAAAAAAAAAAAAATTCTCAAAATTCGACAAAAAAATAAAACGATCACTGGACCGTGTAGAGAATCTAAAACTGCATAAGAATCGTATAGACGAAAATTGGCGTTCACGTGCTCGTTTTTGAGAAAAAAGTTAAAAAAGCTCTCAAAATTCGAGATAAAAAAAAAACAAACCATCTGCCAGGTAGCCAACGGTAAACGGTACAAGTATCGTAGGGGCGAAAACGAGCGTTACCGTGCTCGTTTTCGAGTTATTGACGAAAAACAGCCTGGAGCGATCGGTCCGGCGGTCGACGCGCGAAAGTTTCTAAGTCCGCTCTGCTCCGAATCATCGCTCCGGCGTCAAAAATCGTCGTAGGACAAAAAATCGACACCCTATCTTGCAGGAAAAAATCCGGGGAACACGATGGCGTCGTCAAAAGTGCAGGTCGTCGAGCTCGTTTTCGAGAAAAAAAAAAAAAAATTCTCAAAACTCGACAAAAAAATAAAACGATCAGTGGACCGTGTAGACAATATAAAACTGCATAAGAATCGTATAGACGAAAATTGGTGTTCACGTGCTCGTTTTTGTGGAAAAAATTAAAAAAGCTCTCAAACTTCGAGATAAAAAAAAAAACAACCGTCTACCAGGTAGCCAACGGTAAACGGTACAAGTATCGTACGGGCGAAAACGAGCGTTACCGTGCTCGTTTTCGAGTTATTGACGAAAAACAGCCTGGAGTGATCGGTCCGGCGGTCGACGCGCGAAAGTTTCTAAGTCCGCTCTGCCCCGAAACACCGCTCCGGCGTCAAAAATCGTCGTAGGACAAAAAATCGACACTCTATCTTGCAGGAAAAAATCCGGGGAACACGATGGCGTCGTCAAAAGTGCAGGTCGTCGAGCTCGTTTTCGAGAAAAAAAAAAAAAAATTCTCAAAATTCGACAAAAAAATAAAACGATCAGTGGACCGTGTAGAGAATCTAAAACTGCATAAGAATCGTATAAACGAAAATTGGCGTTCACGTGCTCGTTTTTGTGGAAAGAATTAAAAAAGCTCTCAAACTTCGAGATAAAAAAAAAAAAAACCGTCTACCAGGTAGCCAACGGTAAACGGTACAAGTATCGTACGGGCGAAAACGAGCGTTACCGTGCTCGTTTTCGAGTTATTGACGAAAAACAGCCTGGAGCGATCGGTCCGGCGGTCGACGCGCGAAAGTTTCCAAGTCCGCTCTGCTCCGAAACACCGCTCCGGCGTCAAAAATCGTCGTAGGACAAAAAATCGACACGCTATCTTGCAGGAAAAAATCCGGGGAACACGATGGCGTCGTCAAAAGTGCAGGTCGTCGAGCTCGTTTTCGAGAAAAAAAAAAAAAAATTCTCAAAATTCGACAAAAAAATAAAACGATCACTGGACCGTGTAGAGAATCTAAAACTGCATAAGAATCGTATAGACGAAAATTGGCGTCCACGTGCTCGTTTTTGAGAAAAAAGTTAAAAAAGCTCTCAAAATTCGAGATAAAAAAAAAACAAACCATCTGCCAGGTAGCCAACGGTAAACGGTACAAGTATCGTACAGGCGAAAACGAGCGTTACCGTGCTCGTTTTCGAGTTATTGACGAAAAACAGCCTGGAGCGATCGGTCCGGCGGTCGACGCGCGAAAGTTTCTAAGTCCGCTCTGCCCCGAAACACCGCTCCGGCGTCAAAAATCGTCGTAGGACAAAAAATCGACACGCTATCTTGCAGGAAAAAATCCGGGGAACACGATGGCGTCGTCAAAAGTGCAGGTCGTCGAGCTCGTTTTCGAGAAAAAAAAAAAAAAATTCTCAAAATTCGACAAAAAAATAAAACGATCACTGGACCGTGTAGAGAATCTAAAACTGCATAAGAATAGTATAGACGAAAATTGGCGTTCACGTGCTCGTT
Organism: Colletes latitarsis; assembly: GCF_051014445.1. NCBI lineage: Eukaryota > Metazoa > Arthropoda > Insecta > Hymenoptera > Colletidae > Colletes > Colletes latitarsis. The sequence goes on from NC_135147.1 coordinate 1,648,972, forward strand.
TTTGAGAAAAAAGTTAAAAAAGCTCTCAAAATTCGAGATAAAAAAAAAACAAACCATCTGCCAGGTAGCCAACGGTAAACGGTACAAGTATCGTACGGGCGAAAACGAGCGTTACCGTGCTCGTTTTCGAGTTATTGACGAAAAACAGCCTGGAGCGATCGGTCCGGCGGTCGACGCGCGAAAGTTTCTAAGTCCGCTCTGCTCCGAATCATCGCTCCGGCGTCAAAAATCGTCGTAGGACAAAAAATCGACACGCTATCTTGCAGGAAAAAATCCGGGGAACACGATGGCGTCGTCAAAAGTGCAGGTCGTCGAGCTCGTTTTCGAGAAAAAAAAAAAAAAATTCTCAAAATTCGACAAAAAAATAAAACGATCAGTGGACCGTGTAGAGAATCTAAAACTGCATAAGAATAGTATAGACGAAAATTGGCGTTCACGTGCTCGTTTTTGAGAAAAAAGTTAAAAAAGCTCTCAAAATTCGAGATAAAAAAAAAACAAACCATCTGCCAGGTAGCCAACGGTAAACGGTACAAGTATCGTACGGGCGAAAACGAGCGTTACCGTGCTCGTTTTCGAGTTATTGACGAAAAACAGCCTGGAGTGATCGGTCCGGCGGTCGACGCGCGAAAGTTTCTAAGTCCGCTCTGCCCCGAAACACCGCTCCGGCGTCAAAAATCGTCGTAGGACAAAAAATCGACACGCTATCTTGCAGGAAAAAATCCGGGGAACACGATGGCGTCGTCAAAAGTGCAGGTCGTCGAGCTCGTTTTCGAGAAAAAAAAAAAAAAATTCTCAAAATTCGACAAAAAAATAAAACGATCATTGGACCGTGTAGAGAATCTAAAACTGCATAAGAATCGTATAAACGAAAATTGGCGTTCACGTGCTCGTTTTTGTGGAAAAAATTAAAAAAGCTCTCAAACTTCGAGGTAAAAAAAAAAAAAACCATCCACCGTGTAGCCAACGGAAAACGGTACAAGTACCGTACGGGCGAAAACGAGTGTTACCGTGCTCGTTTTCGAGTTATTGACGAAAAACAGCCTGGAACGATCGGTCCGGCGGTCGACGCGCGAAAGTTTCTAAGTCCGCTCTGCCCCGAATCATCGCTCCGGCGTCAACAATCGTCGTAGGACAAAAAATCGCCAGCCTATCTTGCAGGAAAAAATCCGGGGAACACGATGGCGTCGTCAAAAGTGCAGGTCGTCGAGCTCGTTTTCGAGAAAAAAAAAAAAAAATTCTCAAAATTCGACAAAAAAATAAAACGATCAGTGGACCGTGTAGAGAATCTAAAACTGCATAAGAATCGTATAAACGAAAATTGGCGTTCACGTGCTCGTTTTTGTGGAAAGAATTAAAAAAGCTCTCAAACTTCGAGATAAAAAAAAAAAAAACCGTCTACCAGGTAGCCAACGGTAAACGGTACAAGTATCGTACGGGCGAAAACGAGCGTTACCGTGCTCGTTTTCGAGTTATTGACGAAAAACAGCCTGGAGCGATCGGTCCGGCGGTCGACGCGCGAAAGTTTCTAAGTCCGCTCTGCTCCGAAACACCGCTCCGGCGTCAAAAATCGTCGTAGGACAAAAAATCGACACGCTATCTTGCAGGAAAAAATCCGGGGAACACGATGGCGTCGTCAAAAGTGCAGGTCGTCGAGCTCGTTTTCGAGAAAAAAAAAAAAAAATTCTCAAAATTCGACAAAAAAATAAAACGATCACTGGACCGTGTAGAGAATCTAAAACTGCATAAGAATCGTATAGACGAAAATTGGCGTTCACGTGCTCGTTTTTGAGAAAAAAGTTAAAAAAGCTCTCAAAATTCGAGATAAAAAAAAAACAAACCATCTGCCAGGTAGCCAACGGTAAACGGTACAAGTATCGTAGGGGCGAAAACGAGCGTTACCGTGCTCGTTTTCGAGTTATTGACGAAAAACAGCCTGGAGCGATCGGTCCGGCGGTCGACGCGCGAAAGTTTCTAAGTCCGCTCTGCTCCGAATCATCGCTCCGGCGTCAAAAATCGTCGTAGGACAAAAAATCGACACCCTATCTTGCAGGAAAAAATCCGGGGAACACGATGGCGTCGTCAAAAGTGCAGGTCGTCGAGCTCGTTTTCGAGAAAAAAAAAAAAAAATTCTCAAAACTCGACAAAAAAATAAAACGATCAGTGGACCGTGTAGACAATATAAAACTGCATAAGAATCGTATAGACGAAAATTGGTGTTCACGTGCTCGTTTTTGTGGAAAAAATTAAAAAAGCTCTCAAACTTCGAGATAAAAAAAAAAACAACCGTCTACCAGGTAGCCAACGGTAAACGGTACAAGTATCGTACGGGCGAAAACGAGCGTTACCGTGCTCGTTTTCGAGTTATTGACGAAAAACAGCCTGGAGTGATCGGTCCGGCGGTCGACGCGCGAAAGTTTCTAAGTCCGCTCTGCCCCGAAACACCGCTCCGGCGTCAAAAATCGTCGTAGGACAAAAAATCGACACGCTATCTTGCAGGAAAAAATCCGGGGAACACGATGGCGTCGTCAAAAGTGCAGGTCGTCGAGCTCGTTTTCGAGAAAAAAAAAAAAAAATTCTCAAAATTCGACAAAAAAATAAAACGATCAGTGGACCGTGTAGAGAATCTAAAACTGCATAAGAATCGTATAAACGAAAATTGGCGTTCACGTGCTCGTTTTTGTGGAAAGAATTAAAAAAGCTCTCAAACTTCGAGATAAAAAAAAAAAAAACCGTCTACCAGGTAGCCAACGGTAAACGGTACAAGTATCGTACGGGCGAAAACGAGCGTTACCGTGCTCGTTTTCGAGTTATTGACGAAAAACAGCCTGGAGCGATCGGTCCGGCGGTCGACGCGCGAAAGTTTCTAAGTCCGCTCTGCTCCGAAACACCGCTCCGGCGTCAAAAATCGTCGTAGGACAAAAAATCGACACGCTATCTTGCAGGAAAAAATCCGGGGAACACGATGGCGTCGTCAAAAGTGCAGGTCGTCGAGCTCGTTTTCGAGAAAAAAAAAAAAAAATTCTCAAAATTCGACAAAAAAATAAAACGATCACTGGACCGTGTAGAGAATCTAAAACTGCATAAGAATCGTATAGACGAAAATTGGCGTCCACGTGCTCGTTTTTGAGAAAAAAGTTAAAAAAGCTCTCAAAATTCGAGATAAAAAAAAAACAAACCATCTGCCAGGTAGCCAACGGTAAACGGTACAAGTATCGTACGGGCGAAAACGAGCGTTACCGTGCTCGTTTTCGAGTTATTGACGAAAAACAGCCTGGAGTGATCGGTCCGGCGGTCGACGCGCGAAAGTTTCTAAGTCCGCTCTGCCCCGAAACACCGCTCCGGCGTCAAAAATCGTCGTAGGACAAAAAATCGACACGCTATCTTGCAGGAAAAAATCCGGGGAACACGATGGCGTCGTCAAAAGTGCAGGTCGTCGAGCTCGTTTTCGAGAAAAAAAAAAAAAAATTCTCAAAATTCGACAAAAAAATAAAACGATCAGTGGACCGTGTAGAGAATATAAAACTGCATAAGAGTCGTATAGACGAAAATTGGCGTTCTCGTGCTCGTTTTTGTGGAAAAAATTAAAAAAGCTCTCAAACTTCGAGATAAAAAAAAAAAAAACCGTCTACCAGGTAGCCAACGGTAAACGGTACAAGTATCGTACGGGCGAAAACGAGCGTTACCGTGCTCGTTTTCGAGTTATTGACGAAAAACAGCCTGGAGCGATCGGTCCGGCGGTCGACGCGCGAAAGTTTCTAAGTCCGCTCTGCTCCGAAACACCGCTCCGGCGTCAAAAATCGTCGTAGGACAAAAAATCGACACGCTATCTTGCAGGAAAAAATCCGGGGAACACGATGGCGTCGTCAAAAGTGCAGGTCGTCGAGCTCGTTTTCGAGAAAAAAAAAAAAAAATTCTCAAAATTCGACAAAAAAATAAAACGATCATTGGACCGTGTAGAGAATCTAAAACTGCATAAGACTCGTATAGACGAAAATTGGCGTTCACGTGCTCGTTTTTGTGGAAAAAATTAAAAAAGCTCTCAAACTTCGAGGTAAAAAAAAAAAAAACCATCCACCGTGTAGCCAACGGAAAACGGTACAAGTACCGTACGGGCGAAAACGAGTGTTACCGTGCTCGTTTTCGAGTTATTGACGAAAAACAGCCTGGAACGATCGGTCCGGCGGTCGACGCGCGAAAGTTTCTAAGTCCGCTCTGCCCCGAATCATCGCTCCGGCGTCAACAATCGTCGTAGGACAAAAAATCGCCAGCCTATCTTGCAGGAAAAAATCCGGGGAACACGATGGCGTCGTCAAAAGTGCAGGTCGTCGAGCTCGTTTTCGAGAAAAAAAAAAAAAAATTCTCAAAATTCGACAAAAAAATAAAACGATCAGTGGACCGTGTAGAGAATCTAAAACTGCATAAGAATCGTATAAACGAAAATTGGCGTTCACGTGCTCGTTTTTGTGGAAAGAATTAAAAAAGCTCTCAAACTTCGAGATAAAAAAAAAAAAAACCGTCTACCAGGTAGCCAACGGTAAACGGTACAAGTATCGTACGGGCGAAAACGAGCGTTACCGTGCTCGTTTTCGAGTTATTGACGAAAAACAGCCTGGAGCGATCGGTCCGGCGGTCGACGCGCGAAAGTTTCTAAGTCCGCTCTGCTCCGAAACACCGCTCCGGCGTCAAAAATCGTCGTAGGACAAAAAATCGACACGCTATCTTGCAGGAAAAAATCCGGGGAACACGATGGCGTCGTCAAAAGTGCAGGTCGTCGAGCTCGTTTTCGAGAAAAAAAAAAAAAAATTCTCAAAATTCGACAAAAAAATAAAACGATCACTGGACCGTGTAGAGAATCTAAAACTGCATAAGAATCGTATAGACGAAAATTGGCGTCCACGTGCTCGTTTTTGAGAAAAAAGTTAAAAAAGCTCTCAAAATTCGAGATAAAAAAAAAACAAACCATCTGCCAGGTAGCCAACGGTAAACGGTACAAGTATCGTACAGGCGAAAACGAGCGTTACCGTGCTCGTTTTCGAGTTATTGACGAAAAACAGCCTGGAGCGATCGGTCCGGCGGTCGACGCGCGAAAGTTTCTAAGTCCGCTCTGCCCCGAAACACCGCTCCGGCGTCAAAAATCGTCGTAGGACAAAAAATCGACACGCTATCTTGCAGGAAAAAATCCGGGGAACACGATGGCGTCGTCAAAAGTGCAGGTCGTCGAGCTCGTTTTCGAGAAAAAAAAAAAAAAATTCTCAAAATTCGACAAAAAAATAAAACGATCACTGGACCGTGTAGAGAATCTAAAACTGCATAAGAGTAGTATAGACGAAAATTGGCGTTCACGTGCTCGTTTTTGAGAAAAAAGTTAAAAAAGCTCTCAAAATTCGAGATAAAAAAAAAACAAACCATCTGCCAGGTAGCCAACGGTAAACGGTACAAGTATCGTACGGGCGAAAACGAGCGTTACCGTGCTCGTTTTCGAGTTATTGACGAAAAACAGCCTGGAGCGATCGGTCCGGCGGTCGACGCGCGAAAGTTTCTAAGTCCGCTCTGCTCCGAATCATCGCTCCGGCGTCAAAAATCGTCGTAGGACAAAAAATCGACACCCTATCTTGCAGGAAAAAATCCGGGGAACACGATGGCGTCGTCAAAAGTGCAGGTCGTCGAGCTCGTTTTCGAGAAAAAAAAAAAAAAATTCTCAAAATTCGACAAAAAAATAAAACGATCAGTGGACCGTGTAGAGAATATAAAACTGCATAAGAATCGTATAGACGAAAATTGGCGTTCACGTGCTCGTTTTTGAGAAAAAAGTTAAAAAAGCTCTCAAAATTCGAGATAAAAAAAAAACAAACCATCTGCCAGGTAGCCAACGGTAAACGGTACAAGTATCGTACGGGCGAAAACGAGCGTTACCGTGCTCGTTTTCGAGTTATTGACGAAAAACAGCCTGGAGTGATCGGTCCGGCGGTCGACGCGCGAAAGTTTCTAAGTCCGCTCTGCCCCGGGTCGGACCGGTTGGGGGTAGGAGTGCCTCCCCCTACCGGTCCGACGCAAGGGGAGGCACCCTCGGCGGTCTAGCGCGGCCATGAACGCCCGGCCGCCGAGGGGTGGAAACGGGGTCGCGGGCGGTTGCGAGTTGGGGCTCGCAGCCGCCACTAAACGCGGCCCCGGGACGGATAGCGGCGGGATGGAGTGGCCCCGTCCCGCCGCTATGAGGCAGTGTGTCTACTGGGGGGACCGATTGTCCCCCCGGGGGATGGGCGCGAAAGCGCGGGCACGGGGAGGATACCGGAAGAATGCTTCGAGCGATTCCCGGTATCCTCCCAAAGCGTGCCGAAGGGTCACCGTGGGGTTTTTAGTGGGTAGGTTCCGCGCCTGTCGTTGTACGGGCGCGGGGAATCCCACACACCCCTCCCACCTCTCCCCAAGGAGGTGGGAGGGAGTCTTTCGAAGATTTTCCCCACGACAAAAAAAAAAAAAAAAAAAAAAAAAAAAGTCCGCTCTGCCCCGAAACACCGCTCCGGCGTCAAAAATCGTCGTAGGACAAAAAATCGACACGCTATCTTGCAGGAAAAAATCCGGGGAACACGATGGCGTCGTCAAAAGTGCAGGTCGTCGAGCTCGTTTTCGAGAAAAAAAAAAAAAAATTCTCAAAATTCGACAAAAAAATAAAACGATCAGTGGACCGTGTAGAGAATATAAAACTGCATAAGAGTCGTATAGACGAAAATTGGCGTTCTCGTGCTCGTTTTTGTGGAAAAAATTAAAAAAGCTCTCAAACTTCGAGATAAAAAAAAAAAAAACCGTCTACCAGGTAGCCAACGGTAAACGGTACAAGTATCGTACGGGCGAAAACGAGCGTTACCGTGCTCGTTTTCGAATTATTGACGAAAAACAGCCTGGAGCGATCGGTCCGGCGGTCGACGCGCGAAAGTTTCTAAGTCCGCTCTGCTCCGAAACACCGCTCCGGCGTCAAAAATCGTCGTAGGACAAAAAATCGACCCGCTATCTTGCAGGAAAAAATCCGGGGAACACGATGGCGTCGTCAAAAGTGCAGGTCGTCGAGCTCGTTTTCGAGAAAAAAAAAAAAAAATTCTCAAAATTCGACAAAAAAATAAAACGATCACTGGACCGTGTAGAGAATCTAAAACTGCATAAGAATCGTATAGACGAAAATTGGCGTCCACGTGCTCGTTTTTGAGAAAAAAGTTAAAAAAGCTCTCAAAATTCGAGATAAAAAAAAAACAAACCATCTGCCAGGTAGCCAACGGTAAACGGTACAAGTATCGTACAGGCGAAAACGAGCGTTACCGTGCTCGTTTTCGAGTTATTGACGAAAAACAGCCTGGAGCGATCGGTCCGGCGGTCGACGCGCGAAAGTTTCTAAGTCCGCTCTGCCCCGAAACACCGCTCCGGCGTCAAAAATCGTCGTAGGACAAAAAATCGACACGCTATCTTGCAGGAAAAAATCCGGGGAACACGATGGCGTCGTCAAAAGTGCAGGTCGTCGAGCTCGTTTTCGAGAAAAAAAAAAAAAAATTCTCAAAATTCGACAAAAAAATAAAACGATCACTGGACCGTGTAGAGAATCTAAAACTGCATAAGAATAGTATAGACGAAAATTGGCGTTCACGTGCTCGTTTTTGAGAAAAAAGTTAAAAAAGCTCTCAAAATTCGAGATAAAAAAAAAACAAACCATCTGCCAGGTAGCCAACGGTAAACGGTACAAGTATCGTACGGGCGAAAACGAGCGTTACCGTGCTCGTTTTCGAGTTATTGACGAAAAACAGCCTGGAGCGATCGGTCCGGCGGTCGACGCGCGAAAGTTTCTAAGTCCGCTCTGCTCCGAATCATCGCTCCGGCGTCAAAAATCGTCGTAGGACAAAAAATCGACACCCTATCTTGCAGGAAAAAATCCGGGGAACACGATGGCGTCGTCAAAAGTGCAGGTCGTCGAGCTCGTTTTCGAGAAAAAAAAAAAAAAATTCTCAAAATTCGACAAAAAAATAAAACGATCAGTGGACCGTGTAGAGAATATAAAACTGCATAAGAATCGTATAGACGAAAATTGGCGTTCACGTGCTCGTTTTTGAGAAAAAAGTTAAAAAAGCTCTCAAAATTCGAGATAAAAAAAAAACAAACCATCTGCCAGGTAGCCAACGGTAAACGGTACAAGTATCGTACGGGCGAAAACGAGCGTTACCGTGCTCGTTTTCGAGTTATTGACGAAAAACAGCCTGGAGTGATCGGTCCGGCGGTCGACGCGCGAAAGTTTCTAAGTCCGCTCTGCCCCGGGTCGGACCGGTTGGGGGTAGGAGTGCCTCCCCCTACCGGTCCGACGCAAGGGGAGGCACCCTCGGCGGTCTAGCGCGGCCATGAACGCCCGGCCGCCGAGGGGTGGAAACGGGGTCGCGGGCGGTTGCGAGTTGGGGCTCGCAGCCGCCACTAAACGCGGCCCCGGGACGGATAGCGGCGGGATGGAGTGGCCCCGTCCCGCCGCTATGAGGCAGTGTGTCTACTGGGGGGACCGATTGTCCCCCCGGGGGATGGGCGCGAAAGCGCGGGCACGGGGAGGATACCGGAAGAATGCTTCGAGCGATTCCCGGTATCCTCCCAAAGCGTGCCGAAGGGTCACCGTGGGGTTTTTAGTGGGTAGGTTCCGCGCCTGTCGTTGTACGGGCGCGGGGAAACCCACACACCCCTCCCACCTCTCCCCAAGGAGGTGGGAGGGAGTCTTTCGAAGATTTTCCCCACGACAAAAAAAAAAAAAAAAAAAAAAAAAAAAGTCCGCTCTGCCCCGAAACACCGCTCCGGCGTCAAAAATCGTCGTAGGACAAAAAATCGACACGCTATCTTGCAGGAAAAAATCCGGGGAACACGATGGCGTCGTCAAAAGTGCAGGTCGTCGAGCTCGTTTTCGAGAAAAAAAAAAAAAAATTCTCAAAATTCGACAAAAAAATAAAACGATCAGTGGACCGTGTAGAGAATATAAAACTGCATAAGAGTCGTATAGACGAAAATTGGCGTTCTCGTGCTCGTTTTTGTGGAAAAAATTAAAAAAGCTCTCAAACTTCGAGATAAAAAAAAAAAAAACCGTCTACCAGGTAGCCAACGGTAAACGGTACAAGTATCGTACGGGCGAAAACGAGCGTTACCGTGCTCGTTTTCGAATTATTGACGAAAAACAGCCTGGAGCGATCGGTCCGGCGGTCGACGCGCGAAAGTTTCTAAGTCCGCTCTGCTCCGAAACACCGCTCCGGCGTCAAAAATCGTCGTAGGACAAAAAATCGACCCGCTATCTTGCAGGAAAAAATCCGGGGAACACGATGGCGTCGTCAAAAGTGCAGGTCGTCGAGCTCGTTTTCGAGAAAAAAAAAAAAAAATTCTCAAAATTCGACAAAAAAATAAAACGATCACTGGACCGTGTAGAGAATCTAAAACTGCATAAGAATCGTATAGACGAAAATTGGCGTCCACGTGCTCGTTTTTGAGAAAAAAGTTAAAAAAGCTCTCAAAATTCGAGATAAAAAAAAAACAAACCATCTGCCAGGTAGCCAACGGTAAACGGTACAAGTATCGTACAGGCGAAAACGAGCGTTACCGTGCTCGTTTTCGAGTTATTGACGAAAAACAGCCTGGAGCGATCGGTCCGGCGGTCGACGCGCGAAAGTTTCTAAGTCCGCTCTGCCCCGAAACACCGCTCCGGCGTCAAAAATCGTCGTAGGACAAAAAATCGACACGCTATCTTGCAGGAAAAAATCCGGGGAACACGATGGCGTCGTCAAAAGTGCAGGTCGTCGAGCTCGTTTTCGAGAAAAAAAAAAAAAAATTCTCAAAATTCGACAAAAAAATAAAACGATCAGTGGACCGTGTAGAGAATATAAAACTGCATAAGAATCGTATAGACGAAAATTGGCGTTCTCGTGCTCGTTTTTGTGGAAAAAATTAAAAAAGCTCTCAAACTTCGAGATAAAAAAAAAAAAAACCGTCTACCAGGTAGCCAACGGTAAACGGTACAAGTATCGTACGGGCGAAAACGAGCGTTACCGTGCTCGTTTTCGAGTTATTGACGAAAAACAGCCTGGAGCGATCGGTCCGGCGGTCGACGCGCGAAAGTTTCTAAGTCCGCTCTGCTCCGAAACACCGCTCCGGCGTCAAAAATCGTCGTAGGACAAAAAATCGACACGCTATCTTGCAGGAAAAAATCCGGGGAACACGATGGCGTCGTCAAAAGTGCAGGTCGTCGAGCTCGTTTTCGAGAAAAAAAAAAAAAAATTCTCAAAATTCGACAAAAAAATAAAACGATCACTGGACCGTGTAGAGAATCTAAAACTGCATAAGAATCGTATAGACGAAAATTGGCGTTCACGTGCTCGTTTTTGAGAAAAAAGTTAAAAAAGCTCTCAAAATTCGAGATAAAAAAAAAACAAACCATCTGCCAGGTAGCCAACGGTAAACGGTACAAGTATCGTAGGGGCGAAAACGAGCGTTACCGTGCTCGTTTTCGAGTTATTGACGAAAAACAGCCTGGAGCGATCGGTCCGGCGGTCGACGCGCGAAAGTTTCTAAGTCCGCTCTGCTCCGAATCATCGCTCCGGCGTCAAAAATCGTCGTAGGACAAAAAATCGACACCCTATCTTGCAGGAAAAAATCCGGGGAACACGATGGCGTCGTCAAAAGTGCAGGTCGTCGAGCTCGTTTTCGAGAAAAAAAAAAAAAAATTCTCAAAACTCGACAAAAAAATAAAACGATCAGTGGACCGTGTAGACAATATAAAACTGCATAAGAATCGTATAGACGAAAATTGGTGTTCACGTGCTCGTTTTTGTGGAAAAAATTAAAAAAGCTCTCAAACTTCGAGATAAAAAAAAAAACAACCGTCTACCAGGTAGCCAACGGTAAACGGTACAAGTATCGTACGGGCGAAAACGAGCGTTACCGTGCTCGTTTTCGAGTTATTGACGAAAAACAGCCTGGAGTGATCGGTCCGGCGGTCGACGCGCGAAAGTTTCTAAGTCCGCTCTGCCCCGAAACACCGCTCCGGCGTCAAAAATCGTCGTAGGACAAAAAATCGACACGCTATCTTGCAGGAAAAAATCCGGGGAACACGATGGCGTCGTCAAAAGTGCAGGTCGTCGAGCTCGTTTTCGAGAAAAAAAAAAAAAAATTCTCAAAATTCGACAAAAAAATAAAACGATCAGTGGACCGTGTAGAGAATCTAAAACTGCATAAGAATCGTATAAACGAAAATTGGCGTTCACGTGCTCGTTTTTGTGGAAAGAATTAAAAAAGCTCTCAAACTTCGAGATAAAAAAAAAAAAAACCGTCTACCAGGTAGCCAACGGTAAACGGTACAAGTATCGTACGGGCGAAAACGAGCGTTACCGTGCTCGTTTTCGAGTTATTGACGAAAAACAGCCTGGAGCGATCGGTCCGGCGGTCGACGCGCGAAAGTTTCTAAGTCCGCTCTGCTCCGAAACACCGCTCCGGCGTCAAAAATCGTCGTAGGACAAAAAATCGACACGCTATCTTGCAGGAAAAAATCCGGGGAACACGATGGCGTCGTCAAAAGTGCAGGTCGTCGAGCTCGTTTTCGAGAAAAAAAAAAAAAAATTCTCAAAATTCGACAAAAAAATAAAACGATCACTGGACCGTGTAGAGAATCTAAAACTGCATAAGAATCGTATAGACGAAAATTGGCGTCCACGTGCTCGTTTTTGAGAAAAAAGTTAAAAAAGCTCTCAAAATTCGAGATAAAAAAAAAACAAACCATCTGCCAGGTAGCCAACGGTAAACGGTACAAGTATCGTACAGGCGAAAACGAGCGTTACCGTGCTCGTTTTCGAGTTATTGACGAAAAACAGCCTGGAGCGATCGGTCCGGCGGTCGACGCGCGAAAGTTTCTAAGTCCGCTCTGCCCCGAAACACCGCTCCGGCGTCAAAAATCGTCGTAGGACAAAAAATCGACACGCTATCTTGCAGGAAAAAATCCGGGGAACACGATGGCGTCGTCAAAAGTGCAGGTCGTCGAGCTCGTTTTCGAGAAAAAAAAAAAAAAATTCTCAAAATTCGACAAAAAAATAAAACGATCACTGGACCGTGTAGAGAATCTAAAACTGCATAAGAATAGTATAGACGAAAATTGGCGTTCACGTGCTCGTTTTTGAGAAAAAAGTTAAAAAAGCTCTCAAAATTCGAGATAAAAAAAAAACAAACCATCTGCCAGGTAGCCAACGGTAAACGGTACAAGTATCGTACGGGCGAAAACGAGCGTTACCGTGCTCGTTTTCGAGTTATTGACGAAAAACAGCCTGGAGTGATCGGTCCGGCGGTCGACGCGCGAAAGTTTCTAAGTCCGCTCTGCCCCGAAACACCGCTCCGGCGTCAAAAATCGTCGTAGGACAAAAAATCGACACGCTATCTTGCAGGAAAAAATCCGGGGAACACGATGGCGTCGTCAAAAGTGCAGGTCGTCGAGCTCGTTTTCGAGAAAAAAAAAAAAAAATTCTCAAAATTCGACAAAAAAATAAAACGATCAGTGGACCGTGTAGAGAATATAAAACTGCATAAGAGTCGTATAGACGAAAATTGGCGTTCTCGTGCTCGTTTTTGTGGAAAAAATTAAAAAAGCTCTCAAACTTCGAGATAAAAAAAAAAAAAACCGTCTACCAGGTAGCCAACGGTAAACGGTACAAGTATCGTACGGGCGAAAACGAGCGTTACCGTGCTCGTTTTCGAGTTATTGACGAAAAACAGCCTGGAGCGATCGGTCCGGCGGTCGACGCGCGAAAGTTTCTAAGTCCGCTCTGCTCCGAATCATCGCTCCGGCGTCAAAAATCGTCGTAGGACAAAAAATCGACACCCTATCTTGCAGGAAAAAATCCGGGGAACACGATGGCGTCGTCAAAAGTGCAGGTCGTCGAGCTCGTTTTCGAGAAAAAAAAAAAAAAATTCTCAAAACTCGACAAAAAAATAAAACGATCAGTGGACCGTGTAGACAATATAAAACTGCATAAGAATCGTATAGACGAAAATTGGTGTTCACGTGCTCGTTTTTGTGGAAAAAATTAAAAAAGCTCTCAAACTTCGAGATAAAAAAAAAAACAACCGTCTACCAGGTAGCCAACGGTAAACGGTACAAGTATCGTACGGGCGAAAACGAGCGTTACCGTGCTCGTTTTCGAGTTATTGACGAAAAACAGCCTGGAGTGATCGGTCCGGCGGTCGACGCGCGAAAGTTTCTAAGTCCGCTCTGCCCCGAAACACCGCTCCGGCGTCAAAAATCGTCGTAGGACAAAAAATCGACACGCTATCTTGCAGGAAAAAATCCGGGGAACACGATGGCGTCGTCAAAAGTGCAGGTCGTCGAGCTCGTTTTCGAGAAAAAAAAAAAAAAATTCTCAAAATTCGACAAAAAAATAAAACGATCAGTGGACCGTGTAGAGAATCTAAAACTGCATAAGAATCGTATAAACGAAAATTGGCGTTCACGTGCTCGTTTTTGTGGAAAGAATTAAAAAAGCTCTCAAACTTCGAGATAAAAAAAAAAAAAACCGTCTACCAGGTAGCCAACGGTAAACGGTACAAGTATCGTACGGGCGAAAACGAGCGTTACCGTGCTCGTTTTCGAGTTATTGACGAAAAACAGCCTGGAGCGATCGGTCCGGCGGTCGACGCGCGAAAGTTTCTAAGTCCGCTCTGCTCCGAAACACCGCTCCGGCGTCAAAAATCGTCGTAGGACAAAAAATCGACACGCTATCTTGCAGGAAAAAATCCGGGGAACACGATGGCGTCGTCAAAAGTGCAGGTCGTCGAGCTCGTTTTCGAGAAAAAAAAAAAAAAATTCTCAAAATTCGACAAAAAAATAAAACGATCACTGGACCGTGTAGAGAATCTAAAACTGCATAAGAATCGTATAGACGAAAATTGGCGTCCACGTGCTCGTTTTTGAGAAAAAAGTTAAAAAAGCTCTCAAAATTCGAGATAAAAAAAAAACAAACCATCTGCCAGGTAGCCAACGGTAAACGGTACAAGTATCGTACAGGCGAAAACGAGCGTTACCGTGCTCGTTTTCGAGTTATTGACGAAAAACAGCCTGGAGCGATCGGTCCGGCGGTCGACGCGCGAAAGTTTCTAAGTCCGCTCTGCCCCGAAACACCGCTCCGGCGTCAAAAATCGTCGTAGGACAAAAAATCGACACGCTATCTTGCAGGAAAAAATCCGGGGAACACGATGGCGTCGTCAAAAGTGCAGGTCGTCGAGCTCGTTTTCGAGAAAAAAAAAAAAAAATTCTCAAAATTCGACAAAAAAATAAAACGATCACTGGACCGTGTAGAGAATCTAAAACTGCATAAGAATAGTATAGACGAAAATTGGCGTTCACGTGCTCGTTTTTGAGAAAAAAGTTAAAAAAGCTCTCAAAATTCGAGATAAAAAAAAAACAAACCATCTGCCAGGTAGCCAACGGTAAACGGTACAAGTATCGTACGGGCGAAAACGAGCGTTACCGTGCTCGTTTTCGAGTTATTGACGAAAAACAGCCTGGAGTGATCGGTCCGGCGGTCGACGCGCGAAAGTTTCTAAGTCCGCTCTGCCCCGAAACACCGCTCCGGCGTCAAAAATCGTCGTAGGACAAAAAATCGACACGCTATCTTGCAGGAAAAAATCCGGGGAACACGATGGCGTCGTCAAAAGTGCAGGTCGTCGAGCTCGTTTTCGAGAAAAAAAAAAAAAAATTCTCAAAATTCGACAAAAAAATAAAACGATCAGTGGACCGTGTAGAGAATATAAAACTGCATAAGAGTCGTATAGACGAAAATTGGCGTTCTCGTGCTCGTTTTTGTGGAAAAAATTAAAAAAGCTCTCAAACTTCGAGATAAAAAAAAAAAAAACCGTCTACCAGGTAGCCAACGGTAAACGGTACAAGTATCGTACGGGCGAAAACGAGCGTTACCGTGCTCGTTTTCGAGTTATTGACGAAAAACAGCCTGGAGCGATCGGTCCGGCGGTCGACGCGCGAAAGTTTCTAAGTCCGCTCTGCTCCGAAACACCGCTCCGGCGTCAAAAATCGTCGTAGGACAAAAAATCGACCCGCTATCTTGCAGGAAAAAATCCGGGGAACACGATGGCGTCGTCAAAAGTGCAGGTCGTCGAGCTCGTTTTCGAGAAAAAAAAAAAAAAATTCTCAAAATTCGACAAAAAAATAAAACGATCACTGGACCGTGTAGAGAATCTAAAACTGCATAAGAATCGTATAGACGAAAATTGGCGTCCACGTGCTCGTTTTTGAGAAAAAAGTTAAAAAAGCTCTCAAAATTCGAGATAAAAAAAAAACAAACCATCTGCCAGGTAGCCAACGGTAAACGGTACAAGTATCGTACAGGCGAAAACGAGCGTTACCGTGCTCGTTTTCGAGTTATTGACGAAAAACAGCCTGGAGCGATCGGTCCGGCGGTCGACGCGCGAAAGTTTCTAAGTCCGCTCTGCCCCGAAACACCGCTCCGGCGTCAAAAATCGTCGTAGGACAAAAAATCGACACGCTATCTTGCAGGAAAAAATCCGGGGAACACGATGGCGTCGTCAAAAGTGCAGGTCGTCGAGCTCGTTTTCGAGAAAAAAAAAAAAAAATTCTCAAAATTCGACAAAAAAATAAAACGATCAGTGGACCGTGTAGAGAATATAAAACTGCATAAGAATCGTATAGACGAAAATTGGCGTTCTCGTGCTCGTTTTTGTGGAAAAAATTAAAAAAGCTCTCAAACTTCGAGATAAAAAAAAAAAAAACCGTCTACCAGGTAGCCAACGGTAAACGGTACAAGTATCGTACGGGCGAAAACGAGCGTTACCGTGCTCGTTTTCGAGTTATTGACGAAAAACAGCCTGGAGCGATCGGTCCGGCGGTCGACGCGCGAAAGTTTCTAAGTCCGCTCTGCTCCGAAACACCGCTCCGGCGTCAAAAATCGTCGTAGGACAAAAAATCGACACGCTATCTTGCAGGAAAAAATCCGGGGAACACGATGGCGTCGTCAAAAGTGCAGGTCGTCGAGCTCGTTTTCGAGAAAAAAAAAAAAAAATTCTCAAAATTCGACAAAAAAATAAAACGATCACTGGACCGTGTAGAGAATCTAAAACTGCATAAGAATCGTATAGACGAAAATTGGCGTTCACGTGCTCGTTTTTGAGAAAAAAGTTAAAAAAGCTCTCAAAATTCGAGATAAAAAAAAAACAAACCATCTGCCAGGTAGCCAACGGTAAACGGTACAAGTATCGTAGGGGCGAAAACGAGCGTTACCGTGCTCGTTTTCGAGTTATTGACGAAAAACAGCCTGGAGCGATCGGTCCGGCGGTCGACGCGCGAAAGTTTCTAAGTCCGCTCTGCTCCGAATCATCGCTCCGGCGTCAAAAATCGTCGTAGGACAAAAAATCGACACCCTATCTTGCAGGAAAAAATCCGGGGAACACGATGGCGTCGTCAAAAGTGCAGGTCGTCGAGCTCGTTTTCGAGAAAAAAAAAAAAAAATTCTCAAAACTCGACAAAAAAATAAAACGATCAGTGGACCGTGTAGACAATATAAAACTGCATAAGAATCGTATAGACGAAAATTGGTGTTCACGTGCTCGTTTTTGTGGAAAAAATTAAAAAAGCTCTCAAACTTCGAGATAAAAAAAAAAACAACCGTCTACCAGGTAGCCAACGGTAAACGGTACAAGTATCGTACGGGCGAAAACGAGCGTTACCGTGCTCGTTTTCGAGTTATTGACGAAAAACAGCCTGGAGTGATCGGTCCGGCGGTCGACGCGCGAAAGTTTCTAAGTCCGCTCTGCCCCGAAACACCGCTCCGGCGTCAAAAATCGTCGTAGGACAAAAAATCGACACGCTATCTTGCAGGAAAAAATCCGGGGAACACGATGGCGTCGTCAAAAGTGCAGGTCGTCGAGCTCGTTTTCGAGAAAAAAAAAAAAAAATTCTCAAAATTCGACAAAAAAATAAAACGATCAGTGGACCGTGTAGAGAATCTAAAACTGCATAAGAATCGTATAAACGAAAATTGGCGTTCACGTGCTCGTTTTTGTGGAAAGAATTAAAAAAGCTCTCAAACTTCGAGATAAAAAAAAAAAAAACCGTCTACCAGGTAGCCAACGGTAAACGGTACAAGTATCGTACGGGCGAAAACGAGCGTTACCGTGCTCGTTTTCGAGTTATTGACGAAAAACAGCCTGGAGCGATCGGTCCGGCGGTCGACGCGCGAAAGTTTCTAAGTCCGCTCTGCTCCGAAACACCGCTCCGGCGTCAAAAATCGTCGTAGGACAAAAAATCGACACGCTATCTTGCAGGAAAAAATCCGGGGAACACGATGGCGTCGTCAAAAGTGCAGGTCGTCGAGCTCGTTTTCGAGAAAAAAAAAAAAAAATTCTCAAAATTCGACAAAAAAATAAAACGATCACTGGACCGTGTAGAGAATCTAAAACTGCATAAGAATCGTATAGACGAAAATTGGCGTCCACGTGCTCGTTTTTGAGAAAAAAGTTAAAAAAGCTCTCAAAATTCGAGATAAAAAAAAAACAAACCATCTGCCAGGTAGCCAACGGTAAACGGTACAAGTATCGTACAGGCGAAAACGAGCGTTACCGTGCTCGTTTTCGAGTTATTGACGAAAAACAGCCTGGAGCGATCGGTCCGGCGGTCGACGCGCGAAAGTTTCTAAGTCCGCTCTGCCCCGAAACACCGCTCCGGCGTCAAAAATCGTCGTAGGACAAAAAATCGACACGCTATCTTGCAGGAAAAAATCCGGGGAACACGATGGCGTCGTCAAAAGTGCAGGTCGTCGAGCTCGTTTTCGAGAAAAAAAAAAAAAAATTCTCAAAATTCGACAAAAAAATAAAACGATCACTGGACCGTGTAGAGAATCTAAAACTGCATAAGAATAGTATAGACGAAAATTGGCGTTCACGTGCTCGTTTTTGAGAAAAAAGTTAAAAAAGCTCTCAAAATTCGAGATAAAAAAAAAACAAACCATCTGCCAGGTAGCCAACGGTAAACGGTACAAGTATCGTACGGGCGAAAACGAGCGTTACCGTGCTCGTTTTCGAGTTATTGACGAAAAACAGCCTGGAGCGATCGGTCCGGCGGTCGACGCGCGAAAGTTTCTAAGTCCGCTCTGCTGCGAATCATCGCTCCGGCGTCAAAAATCGTCGTAGGACAAAAAATCGACACGCTATCTTGCAGGAAAAAATCCGGGGAACACGATGGCGTCGTCAAAAGTGCAGGTCGTCGAGCTCGTTTTCGAGAAAAAAAAAAAAAAATTCTCAAAATTCGACAAAAAAATAAAACGATCAGTGGACCGTGTAGAGAATCTAAAACTGCATAAGAATAGTATAGACGAAAATTGGCGTTCACGTGCTCGTTTTTGAGAAAAAAGTTAAAAAAGCTCTCAAAATTCGAGATAAAAAAAAAACAAACCATCTGCCAGGTAGCCAACGGTAAACGGTACAAGTATCGTACGGGCGAAAACGAGCGTTACCGTGCTCGTTTTCGAGTTATTGACGAAAAACAGCCTGGAGTGATCGGTCCGGCGGTCGACGCGCGAAAGTTTCTAAGTCCGCTCTGCCCCGAAACACCGCTCCGGCGTCAAAAATCGTCGTAGGACAAAAAATCGACACGCTATCTTGCAGGAAAAAATCCGGGGAACACGATGGCGTCGTCAAAAGTGCAGGTCGTCGAGCTCGTTTTCGAGAAAAAAAAAAAAAAATTCTCAAAATTCGACAAAAAAATAAAACGATCATTGGACCGTGTAGAGAATCTAAAACTGCATAAGACTCGTATAGACGAAAATTGGCGTTCACGTGCTCGTTTTTGTGGAAAAAATTAAAAAAGCTCTCAAACTTCGAGGTAAAAAAAAAAAAAACCATCCACCGTGTAGCCAACGGAAAACGGTACAAGTACCGTACGGGCGAAAACGAGTGTTACCGTGCTCGTTTTCGAGTTATTGACGAAAAACAGCCTGGAACGATCGGTCCGGCGGTCGACGCGCGAAAGTTTCTAAGTCCGCTCTGCCCCGAATCATCGCTCCGGCGTCAACAATCGTCGTAGGACAAAAAATCGCCAGCCTATCTTGCAGGAAAAAATCCGGGGAACACGATGGCGTCGTCAAAAGTGCAGGTCGTCGAGCTCGTTTTCGAGAAAAAAAAAAAAAAATTCTCAAAATTCGACAAAAAAATAAAACGATCAGTGGACCGTGTAGAGAATCTAAAACTGCATAAGAATCGTATAAACGAAAATTGGCGTTCACGTGCTCGTTTTTGTGGAAAGAATTAAAAAAGCTCTCAAACTTCGAGATAAAAAAAAAAAAAACCGTCTACCAGGTAGCCAACGGTAAACGGTACAAGTATCGTACGGGCGAAAACGAGCGTTACCGTGCTCGTTTTCGAGTTATTGACGAAAAACAGCCTGGAGCGATCGGTCCGGCGGTCGACGCGCGAAAGTTTCTAAGTCCGCTCTGCTCCGAAACACCGCTCCGGCGTCAAAAATCGTCGTAGGACAAAAAATCGACACGCTATCTTGCAGGAAAAAATCCGGGGAACACGATGGCGTCGTCAAAAGTGCAGGTCGTCGAGCTCGTTTTCGAGAAAAAAAAAAAAAAATTCTCAAAATTCGACAAAAAAATAAAACGATCACTGGACCGTGTAGAGAATCTAAAACTGCATAAGAATCGTATAGACGAAAATTGGCGTCCACGTGCTCGTTTTTGAGAAAAAAGTTAAAAAAGCTCTCAAAATTCGAGATAAAAAAAAAACAAACCATCTGCCAGGTAGCCAACGGTAAACGGTACAAGTATCGTACAGGCGAAAACGAGCGTTACCGTGCTCGTTTTCGAGTTATTGACGAAAAACAGCCTGGAGCGATCGGTCCGGCGGTCGACGCGCGAAAGTTTCTAAGTCCGCTCTGCCCCGAAACACCGCTCCGGCGTCAAAAATCGTCGTAGGACAAAAAATCGACACGCTATCTTGCAGGAAAAAATCCGGGGAACACGATGGCGTCGTCAAAAGTGCAGGTCGTCGAGCTCGTTTTCGAGAAAAAAAAAAAAAAATTCTCAAAATTCGACAAAAAAATAAAACGATCACTGGACCGTGTAGAGAATCTAAAACTGCATAAGAATAGTATAGACGAAAATTGGCGTTCACGTGCTCGTTTTTGAGAAAAAAGTTAAAAAAGCTCTCAAAATTCGAGATAAAAAAAAAACAAACCATCTGCCAGGTAGCCAACGGTAAACGGTACAAGTATCGTACGGGCGAAAACGAGCGTTACCGTGCTCGTTTTCGAGTTATTGACGAAAAACAGCCTGGAACGATCGGTCCGGCGGTCGACGCGCGAAAGTTTCTAAGTCCGCTCTGCTCCGAATCATCGCTCCGGCGTCAAAAATCGTCGTAGGACAAAAAATCGACACCCTATCTTGCAGGAAAAAATCCGGGGAACACGATGGCGTCGTCAAAAGTGCAGGTCGTCGAGCTCGTTTTCGAGAAAAAAAAAAAAAAATTCTCAAAATTCGACAAAAAAATAAAACGATCAGTGGACCGTGTAGAGAATATAAAACTGCATAAGAATCGTATAGACGAAAATTGGCGTTCACGTGCTCGTTTTTGAGAAAAAAGTTAAAAAAGCTCTCAAAATTCGAGATAAAAAAAAAACAAACCATCTGCCAGGTAGCCAACGGTAAACGGTACAAGTATCGTACAGGCGAAAACGAGCGTTACCGTGCTCGTTTTCGAGTTATTGACGAAAAACAGCCTGGAGCGATCGGTCCGGCGGTCGACGCGCGAAAGTTTCTAAGTCCGCTCTGCCCCGAAACACCGCTCCGGCGTCAAAAATCGTCGTAGGACAAAAAATCGACACGCTATCTTGCAGGAAAAAATCCGGGGAACACGATGGCGTCGTCAAAAGTGCAGGTCGTCGAGCTCGTTTTCGAGAAAAAAAAAAAAAAATTCTCAAAATTCGACAAAAAAATAAAACGATCACTGGACCGTGTAGAGAATCTAAAACTGCATAAGAATAGTATAGACGAAAATTGGCGTTCACGTGCTCGTTTTTGAGAAAAAAGTTAAAAAAGCTCTCAAAATTCGAGATAAAAAAAAAACAAACCATCTGCCAGGTAGCCAACGGTAAACGGTACAAGTATCGTACGGGCGAAAACGAGCGTTACCGTGCTCGTTTTCGAGTTATTGACGAAAAACAGCCTGGAACGATCGGTCCGGCGGTCGACGCGCGAAAGTTTCTAAGTCCGCTCTGCTCCGAATCATCGCTCCGGCGTCAAAAATCGTCGTAGGACAAAAAATCGACACCCTATCTTGCAGGAAAAAATCCGGGGAACACGATGGCGTCGTCAAAAGTGCAGGTCGTCGAGCTCGTTTTCGAGAAAAAAAAAAAAAAATTCTCAAAATTCGACAAAAAAATAAAACGATCAGTGGACCGTGTAGAGAATATAAAACTGCATAAGAATCGTATAGACGAAAATTGGCGTTCACGTGCTCGTTTTTGAGAAAAAAGTTAAAAAAGCTCTCAAAATTCGAGATAAAAAAAAAACAAACCATCTGCCAGGTAGCCAACGGTAAACGGTACAAGTATCGTACGGGCGAAAACGAGCGTTACCGTGCTCGTTTTCGAGTTATTGACGAAAAACAGCCTGGAGTGATCGGTCCGGCGGTCGACGCGCGAAAGTTTCTAAGTCCGCTCTGCCCCGAAACACCGCTCCGGCGTCAAAAATCGTCGTAGGACAAAAAATCGACACGCTATCTTGCAGGAAAAAATCCGGGGAACACGATGGCGTCGTCAAAAGTGCAGGTCGTCGAGCTCGTTTTCGAGAAAAAAAAAAAAAAATTCTCAAAATTCGACAAAAAAATAAAACGATCAGTGGACCGTGTAGAGAATATAAAACTGCATAAGAGTCGTATAGACGAAAATTGGCGTTCTCGTGCTCGTTTTTGTGGAAAAAATTAAAAAAGCTCTCAAACTTCGAGATAAAAAAAAAAAAAACCGTCTACCAGGTAGCCAACGGTAAACGGTACAAGTATCGTACGGGCGAAAACGAGCGTTACCGTGCTCGTTTTCGAGTTATTGACGAAAAACAGCCTGGAGCGATCGGTCCGGCGGTCGACGCGCGAAAGTTTCTAAGTCCGCTCTGCTCGCCTTTCAGCTGCAGTACGGGCTTAACGAACCCGGGGTACCCGAGTCATACACACACCGTAAGCCTCCTGTTGGTCGTCACAACGACCCATTCACAATTCCCTATTGGTTTTGTGAATGGTACGTGACGGCAGGAGGAACGGGGGTCTTGGCTTAACCGCCTGGGCCACGAGCATGGCGACTCTATAAAATCGCCCTCCAATCCTAAGCTATGGTGCGCGGCGATGGGATGCATGGTTGGGGGAGAAGGCCCAATCCCAAGCGACCACCTCCGGGGAACCTGCCGAACCCCCGGAGTATATAGGCTTACCCGGGTAAGGCGGCTCTGCCCGGGCGGACCTTTTCTTCCGACCTGCTCGTGGGAATATTATGGAGTTCAATATTAAAACGGGGATGGGACGGGGTAAGTCAGAGGGGGAGGACGAAGGCGGTGTTGGGACTGGAGTGACGGCGCTCGCGCCGCCTCCAGCGCCTGGCCCGGCTTCGTGGAAGGTGGAGGAGGACGACGAGACTGCGTCAGTCTCGTCCTTCTCCTCCACCAGGAGCCTCATAGGCTCTAAGAGGAAGAGGGCGGGGCAGGCCGTCGTCGAGGTGGGCGGGGCGATGAGCCCGTCGGTGAGGCTGAGTTGCCTCAGGGACGAGGTGACCGAGGAGATATCGGAGAGGATCTCCTCGTCCCTGAGGCGGGTGGAGAAAGTCGCCGCTGCCTGCGCCTTTAAGGGGCAGAAAAGCGGTGGCGCGGAGGCCCTGAAGGCCGCGGCGGAAGAGATGAGGGAGGCGGCGCGGGAACTCAGAGGGCGGAACGCCCGTCTGCAGCTCCTGTTGGAGGAGGAGCGACAGGGGAGGAGGAGGGCAGAGGCGCTGTGGAACAGCGCGGCCCTCCCTCCCATCCTCCCTCCTCCTCCACCGCCGCGTCCCTCAGCGGAGGTAAATAAGCGGAGTGCGGCGGCAGTGGTGCGGGGCACCGCGGGCCCCTCCACCCGCACTCCGCCCGTGAAGAAGTCCCCGTTCTCCTCAGAAGACGATCTTCTGAGGAGGATTGGGGACATGATTGATGGCAAGCTGGCCGCCTTCCGGGAGGAGCTCCTCGCCGGAAGAGCGGTCAGCAGGAAGGCGGTGCCTCCCCGACCTGTTCCGGTACAGTCGGGGAAGGCAAAGAAGGGCGGAGTGAAGGCTCCGCCCAGCGTTGCGGCACCAGGGCCCCGGGTTGCGACCCCCAAGGGGGGTGGTGTACCCGTGGTCGCGGTGGACGCGTCCTCCACGGCACCCTCCCAAGGGGGGGTGGCGTGGAGTGAGGTGGTGGGGCGGAAGGCGAAGCGGGCGGCGAGGAAGGCCTCGCAACCGCAGCCTCCGCCTCCGCCGCCGGCGGCCAAGGTAAAGGCCGCGAAGGTCGGGAAGGCACGACCAGGTCGTCCCCCAAAAACGGCAGCGGTGACACTGACCGTTGCGCAGGGGGGCGACCTGACCCTCGCGGAGGCGATGCGGCTCGCCAGGGAGAATATCTCCCTGGAAGAGCTGGGCATCGCCTCAGTGAGGGCGAAGAGGGCCGTGACCGGGGGTCTCTTGTTGGAGATCCCCGGTGCAGAGAGCGGCGCGAAGGCGGATCGTCTCGCCCAGAGGCTCCGGGAGCAGCTGGGCGAGCGAGGTGTCCGGGTCGCCCGGCCCACGAAGCGCACGGAGATGCGCGTTTGTGGGCTGGACGACTCAGTCAGCGCACAGGATGTGTCCCGTGCCCTTGCGAGGGCGGGGGACTGTCCTGTGGAGGACCTGCGGATCGGAGAGATCCGCAGGTCGCCCTCCGGCCTCGGGTCGGTGTGGGCCCGGTGCCCCCTCTCCGCCGCCCGTAAGGTGGCGGAATCCGGGAGGGTGTTGGTGGGGTGGGTTTCGGCGCGAGTGGAAATCCTCGCGCCGCGCCCGCTCCAGTGTCACCGCTGCCTCGAATTGGGGCACGTGAGGCAGTGGTGCACCTCGCCGGTGGACCGCAGCGGTCAGTGTTACCGCTGCGGTGCCAAAGAGCACCGTGCGAGCCAGTGCTCGGCGGCCCCCCACTGCCCGCTGTGTGCGGACATGGGGAGGCCAGCCGATCACAGGGTGGGGAGCAAGAAGTGCTCCCCCCCCTCCCGGAAGGAGAGGAAGAGGCGGGCTGCACCGGCTCCGGTGCCGAGGGCGGTGGCATCGTCCTCCATGGAGGTGGACGGTGCTACGGGGACGGACGGCCGGGAGGAGGCTGGCGCGGCCATTAATTAATGCCGCCCCGCCTCCTCCTCCAGGCCAACCTCAACCACTGCCGCGCGGCACAGGACTTGATGTCCCAAGTCCTCGCGGAGTGGGGGGTTGGCCTGGCGGTCGCCGCCGAGCCGTACCGCGTCCCTGATCACCCTCATTGGGTGGGCGACGCGGACGGCTTGGTGGCGACGGTATGGGGAGGGGGCGACGGGTCCCCACCGTTCTCCTTGTTGGAGCGCGGTCGGGGATTCGTCGCCGTGGACTGGGGGGGAGTCGCTGTGGTGGGGTGCTACATTTCGCCCCGTAGCGGTCACGCTGCGTTCGAGCTGTACTTGGCCGAGGTCGCGGCATGCGTGCAGCGCTACGCGGCCCGGCCGGTGCTGGTCCTGGGGGATTTTAATGCCAAGTCGGTGGCTTGGGGATCCCCCAGGACCTCCGTTCGCGGCGGGATCCTGGGCGATTGGGCGGCGGGGCTCGACCTCCGGGTATTGAACCGGGGGTCGGAGCACACATGCGTGCGGCGATATGGGGGGTCCATCGTGGATGTTGGATTCGCGACCCCCAACGCCGTGCGCATGGTGTCGGGTTGGCACGTGGTCGCGGGGGCAGAGACACTCTCCGATCACCGGTACATCCGGATGGAGGTCTCTGCCGCCGCGAGTGCATCCCGACACGGCCGCCTGCGTGGCACCCCACCACGCCGCTGGGCGCTTCGGCGCCTGGACAAGGACGCCCTGATGGCAGCTGCCCTCGCTGCAACTTGGCCGCAGGGAGCGGCCGAGTTGCCGAGCATAGAGGAGGAGGTCGCCCGGCTCGGAGCATTGGTCGCGGGTATTTGCGACGCGGCGATGCCTCGGGTCGGGCGGGCTTCTCCTCGCCGGGCGGTGTACTGGTGGTCGGACGCGATCGCGGAGTTGCGAGTCGCGACTGTCCGCGCCCGACGCCAGTACACCCGCGCGCGCCGTCGTCAACGTACAGGCGACGGCGTGGCGCGAGCGAGGGCAGCTGATGACCTGTATGGAGCATACCGCGTGGCGCGGGTTGCTCTGCAGGTTGCCATCAAACGGGCCAAGACCCAGGCATGGAAGGAGCTCCTCCAGACCCTTGATGACGATCCATGGGGGCGCCCATATAAGGTGGTGCTGAATAAGCTCCGCCCGTGGGCGCCCCCCGTCACCGAGGGTCTTGACCCCCGGCTGCTGGAGGACGTGGTCAATACACTCTTCCCAATTGGGGAGAGGGGACCGCGTCCTCCGGCGGCGGCGGCTGTCCCAGTGGAGTGGACGGCCGAGCTGGGGGTCACGCAGGAGGAGCTGGCAGCGGCCATCAGACGGCTCGGGGTTCGTAACACGGCCCCGGGTCCGGATGGGGTGCCCGGCCGGGTTTGGGTCTTGACCCAGGGCGTCCTTGGGGCCGACCTCAGGCGGTTGTTCGACCGCTGCCTGAGGGACGGGCGATTCCCCCCCAGTTGGAAGGTGGCGAGGATGGTCCTCCTCCGGAAGGAGGGTCGGCCCGCGGAGTCTCCCTCCGCATACCGGCCCATTTGTCTCCTCGACGAGGTGGGCAAGCTCTTCGAGCGTGTGATTGCTGCCCGCCTCGTCGAGCACCTGTCGCGGGGTGATCCCGGTCTGGCCGACTGCCAGTTCGGTTTCCGGGGGGGCCGATCGACTATCGACGCGATAGGTCGTGTGAGGGCCCTCTCGGAGGCGGCCGTCTCCCGGGGAGGGGTGGCATTGGCAATATCCTTGGATATTGCCAATGCCTTTAACACCCTCCCCTGGGAAGAGATAAGGAGGGGACTCGAATATCATCGAGTCCCCCCTTGTCTCAGGGCGGTCGTCGGGGATTATCTCCGCGGCAGGTGGATCGAGTATCCGGGCCGGGATGGTGATATGCGGAGGGAGGTGTACTGCGGTGTTCCGCAGGGGTCGGTCCTCGGGCCACTCCTGTGGAACATCGCGTACGACTCGGTGTTGCGGGCCGGCCTCCCCGACGGCGTCAGCACGGTGTGTTATGCGGATGACACACTGGTGCTGGCCGTCGGGGCGCACTGGGGGAGGGCCATGCGTCGCGCGGAGGAGGGGTCGCAGCGCGTCGTCGACCGGATCAGGGGAATGGGGATGACGGTGGCGGTCCATAAGACCGAGGTGATTGCGTTTCATTCACCTCGGCAGGATCCGCCACCCCCTCTGATCCGGGTGGGTGGGGCTGACATCGAGGTGAAGCCCCAGATCAGGTATCTGGGGCTGATCCTCGATAGCCACTGGCGTTTCGTGGAGCATTTCCGCTGCCTGGTCCCCCGGTTGGAAAGGATGGTTGCGGCTCTGGGCCGGATCCTGCCCAACCTGGGGGGCCCGGCGGGCCGAGTTCGTCGCCTCTATGTGGCAATGGTCCAGTCGGTGGCCCTATACGGGGCCCCCGTCTGGGCGGACGACCTGGCTGCCTCCCGGCGCAGCATGACTATGCTGCGTCGGGTGCAGAGGCGCATGGCGCTCAGGGTCGTCCGCGGGTATCGGACCATGTCACATGAGGCGGCGACGGTTCTAGCGGGGATGCCGCCCATGGACCTGCTCGCGCGGTCGCACGCGGTGATGTACCGGCACCGCGTCGACCGTCGCGCGGGGGTGGGGGCGGTCCCGGGCGGGCAGGAACCTGCTTGGGGCGATTTGAAGCGCCAGGCCCGGCAGTCCGTGTTGCTCGCGTGGCAGGAGCGGCTGGCTCTGCCAACCGCGGGGCACCGGACTGTCGGGGCGGTTCGGCCACTCCTGAAGGAGTGGCTGGACAGAGGCCATGGCGGCCTCACCTACCGGATGGCACAGGTATTTTCCGGCCATGGCAGCTTCGGAAGATACCTGTGCCGGATAGGGAAGGAGCCGACGGCGCGTTGCTGCCACTGCGACGCTGAGCAGGACACGGCGGATCATACCCTGGAGGTATGCCCCGCGTGGGAGGGGGAGCGCCGTGTCCTGGTCGGCGTCGTCGGGCGGGATGTCTCGCTGCCGGGCGTGGTGCGCGCCATGCTCGGCAGCGAGGAGAAGTGGAGGGCCGTGGCCTCCTTCTGCGAGAACGTAATGCTGCAGAAGGAGGCCGCGGGGAGGGAACGCGAGCTTCAGCGGCGCGCTGAAGCTCGCGCTCGTGCGGTGGCCCGAGGTCGTCGCCCGGTCGCGAGGCGTCGCGGGCGGCCGCCACGGCGTGGCGGATGACCTAGGCTGGGAGGGGGGTCCTGAGGGGACCCTCCTCCCGCCAGGCGGCGCCGGGTCGGACCGGTTGGGGGTAGGAGTGCCTCCCCCTACCGGTCCGACGCAAGGGGAGGCACCTTCGGCGGTCTGGTGCGGCCGTGAACGCCCGGCCGCCGAGGGGTGGAAACGGGGTCGCGGGCGGTTGCGAGTTGGGGCTCGCAGCCGCCACTAAACGCGGCCCCGGGACGGATAGCGGCGGGATGGAGTGGCCCCGTCCCGCCGCTATGAGGCAGTGTGTCTACTGGGGGGACCGATTGTCCCCCCGGGGGATGGGCGCGAAAGCGCGGGCACGGGGAGGATACCGGAAGAATGCTTCGAGCGATTCCCGGTATCCTCCCAAAGCGTGCCGAAGGGTCACCGTGGGGTTTTTAGTGGGTAGGTCCCGCGCCTGTCGTTGTACGGGCGCGGGGAATCCCACACACCCCTCCCACCTCTCCCCAAGGAGGTGGGAGGGAGTCTTTCGAAGATTTTCCCCACGACAAAAAAAAAAAAAAAAAAAAAAAAAAAAAAAAGTCCGCTCTGCTCCGAAACACCGCTCCGGCGTCAAAAATCGTCGTAGGACAAAAAATCGACCCGCTATCTTGCAGGAAAAAATCCGGGGAACACGATGGCGTCGTCAAAAGTGCAGGTCGTCGAGCTCGTTTTCGAGAAAAAAAAAAAAAAATTCTCAAAATTCGACAAAAAAATAAAACGATCACTGGACCGTGTAGAGAATCTAAAACTGCATAAGAATCGTATAGACGAAAATTGGCGTCCACGTGCTCGTTTTTGAGAAAAAAGTTAAAAAAGCTCTCAAAATTCGAGATAAAAAAAAAACAAACCATCTGCCAGGTAGCCAACGGTAAACGGTACAAGTATCGTACAGGCGAAAACGAGCGTTACCGTGCTCGTTTTCGAGTTATTGACGAAAAACAGCCTGGAGCGATCGGTCCGGCGGTCGACGCGCGAAAGTTTCTAAGTCCGCTCTGCCCCGAAACACCGCTCCGGCGTCAAAAATCGTCGTAGGACAAAAAATCGACACGCTATCTTGCAGGAAAAAATCCGGGGAACACGATGGCGTCGTCAAAAGTGCAGGTCGTCGA
This sequence comes from Colletes latitarsis, assembly GCF_051014445.1. NCBI lineage: Eukaryota > Metazoa > Arthropoda > Insecta > Hymenoptera > Colletidae > Colletes > Colletes latitarsis. The sequence continues at coordinate 1,677,696 of NC_135147.1, forward strand.
GCTCGTTTTCGAGAAAAAAAAAAAAAAATTCTCAAAATTCGACAAAAAAATAAAACGATCAGTGGACCGTGTAGAGAATATAAAACTGCATAAGAATCGTATAGACGAAAATTGGCGTTCTCGTGCTCGTTTTTGTGGAAAAAATTAAAAAAGCTCTCAAACTTCGAGATAAAAAAAAAAAAAACCGTCTACCAGGTAGCCAACGGTAAACGGTACAAGTATCGTACGGGCGAAAACGAGCGTTACCGTGCTCGTTTTCGAGTTATTGACGAAAAACAGCCTGGAGCGATCGGTCCGGCGGTCGACGCGCGAAAGTTTCTAAGTCCGCTCTGCTCCGAAACACCGCTCCGGCGTCAAAAATCGTCGTAGGACAAAAAATCGACACGCTATCTTGCAGGAAAAAATCCGGGGAACACGATGGCGTCGTCAAAAGTGCAGGTCGTCGAGCTCGTTTTCGAGAAAAAAAAAAAAAAATTCTCAAAATTCGACAAAAAAATAAAACGATCACTGGACCGTGTAGAGAATCTAAAACTGCATAAGAATCGTATAGACGAAAATTGGCGTTCACGTGCTCGTTTTTGAGAAAAAAGTTAAAAAAGCTCTCAAAATTCGAGATAAAAAAAAAACAAACCATCTGCCAGGTAGCCAACGGTAAACGGTACAAGTATCGTAGGGGCGAAAACGAGCGTTACCGTGCTCGTTTTCGAGTTATTGACGAAAAACAGCCTGGAGCGATCGGTCCGGCGGTCGACGCGCGAAAGTTTCTAAGTCCGCTCTGCTCCGAATCATCGCTCCGGCGTCAAAAATCGTCGTAGGACAAAAAATCGACACGCTATCTTGCAGGAAAAAATCCGGGGAACACGATGGCGTCGTCAAAAGTGCAGGTCGTCGAGCTCGTTTTCGAGAAAAAAAAAAAAAAATTCTCAAAACTCGACAAAAAAATAAAACGATCAGTGGACCGTGTAGACAATATAAAACTGCATAAGAATCGTATAGACGAAAATTGGTGTTCACGTGCTCGTTTTTGTGGAAAAAATTAAAAAAGCTCTCAAACTTCGAGATAAAAAAAAAAACAACCGTCTACCAGGTAGCCAACGGTAAACGGTACAAGTATCGTACGGGCGAAAACGAGCGTTACCGTGCTCGTTTTCGAGTTATTGACGAAAAACAGCCTGGAGTGATCGGTCCGGCGGTCGACGCGCGAAAGTTTCTAAGTCCGCTCTGCCCCGAAACACCGCTCCGGCGTCAAAAATCGTCGTAGGACAAAAAATCGACACGCTATCTTGCAGGAAAAAATCCGGGGAACACGATGGCGTCGTCAAAAGTGCAGGTCGTCGAGCTCGTTTTCGAGAAAAAAAAAAAAAAATTCTCAAAATTCGACAAAAAAATAAAACGATCACTGGACCGTGTAGAGAATCTAAAACTGCATAAGAATCGTATAGACGAAAATTGGCGTTCACGTGCTCGTTTTCGAGAAAAAAGTTAAAAAAGCTCTCAAAATTCGAGATAAAAAAAAAACAAACCATCTGCCAGGTAGCCAACGGTAAACGGTACAAGTATCGTACAGGCGAAAACGAGCGTTACCGTGCTCGTTTTCGAGTTATTGACGAAAAACAGCCTGGAGCGATCGGTCCGGCGGTCGACGCGCGAAAGTTTCTAAGTCCGCTCTGCCCCGAAACACCGCTCCGGCGTCAAAAATCGTCGTAGGACAAAAAATCGACACGCTATCTTGCAGGAAAAAATCCGGGGAACACGATGGCGTCGTCAAAAGTGCAGGTCGTCGAGCTCGTTTTCGAGAAAAAAAAAAAAAAATTCTCAAACTTCGACAAAAAAATAAAACGATCAGTGGACCGTGTAGAGAATATAAAACTGCATAAGAATCGTATAGACGAAAATTGGCGTTCACGTGCTCGTTTTTGAGAAAAAAGTTAAAAAAGCTCTCAAAATTCGAGATAAAAAAAAAAAAAAGCGTCTACCAGGTAGCCAACGGTAAACGGTACAAGTATCGTACGGGCGAAAACGAGCGTTACCGTGCTCGTTTTCGAGTTATTGACGAAAAACAGCCTGGAGCGATCGGTCCGGCGGTCGACGCGCGAAACTTTCTAAGTCCGCTCTGCTCCGAAACACCGCTCCGGCGTCAAAAATCGTCGTAGGACAAAAAATCGACACGCTATCTTGCAGGAAAAAATCCGGGGAACACGATGGCGTCGTCAAAAGTGCAGGTCGTCGAGCTCGTTTTCGAGAAAAAAAAAAAAAAATTCTCAAAATTCGACAACAAAATAAAACGATCATTGGACCGTGTAGAGAGTCTAAAACTGCATAAGACTCGTATAGACGAAAATTGGCGTTCACGTGCTCGTTTTTGTGGAAAAAATTAAAAAAGCTCTCAAACTTCGAGGTAAAAAAAAAAAAAACCATCCACCAGGTAGCCAACGGAAAACGGTACAAGTATCGTACGGGCGAAAACGAGCGTTACCGTGCTCGTTTTCGAGTTATTGACGAAAAACAGCCTGCAGCGATCGGTCCGGCGGTCGACGCGCGAAAGTTTCTAAGTCCGCTCTGCTCCGAAACACCGCTCCGGCGTCAAAAATCGTCGTAGGACAAAAAATCGACACGCTATCTTGCAGGAAAAAATCCGGGGAACACGATGGCGTCGTCAAAAGTGCAGGTCGTCGAGCTCGTTTTCGAGAAAAAAAAAAAAAAATTCTCAAAATTCGACAAAAAAATAAAACGATCGTTGGACCGTGTAGAGAATCTAAAACTGCATAAGACTCGTATAGACGAAAATTGGCGTTCACGTGCTCGTTTTTGTGGAAAAAATTAAAAAAGCTCTCAAACTTCGAGGTAAAAAAAAAAAAAACCATCCACCGGGTAGCCAACGGAAAACGGTACAAGTATCGTACGGGCGAAAACGAGCGTTACCGTGCTCGTTTTCGAGTTATTGACGAAAAACAGCCTGGAGCGATCGGTCCGGCGGTCGACGCGCGAAAGTTTCTAAGTCCGCTCTGCCCCGAATCATCGCTCCGGCGTCAACAATCGTCGTAGGACAAAAAATCGCCAGCCTATCTTGCAGGAAAAAATCCGGGGAACACGATGGCGTCGTCAAAAGTGCAGGTCGTCGAGCTCGTTTTCGAGAAAAAAAAAAAAAAATTCTCAAAATTCGACAAAAAAATGAAACGATCAGTGGACCGTGTAGAGAATCTAAAACTGCATAAGAATCGTATAAACGAAAATTGGCGTTCACGTGCTCGTTTTTGAGAAAAAAGTTAAAAAAGCTCTCAAAATTCGAGATAAAAAAAAAAAAAACCGTCTACCAGGTAGCCAACGGTAAACGGTACAAGTATCGTACGGGCGAAAACGAGCGTTACCGTGCTCGTTTTCGAGTTATTGACGAAAAACAGCCTGGAGCGATCGGTCCGGCGGTCGACGCGCGAAACTTTCTAAGTCCGCTCTGCTCCGAAACACCGCTCCGGCGTCAAAAATCGTCGTAGGACAAAAAATCGACACGCTATCTTGCAGGAAAAAATCCGGGGAACACGATGGCGTCGTCAAAAGTGCAGGTCGTCGAGCTCGTTTTCGAGAAAAAAAAAAAAAAATTCTCAAAATTCGACAAAAAAATAAAACGATCACTGGACCGTGTAGAGAATCTAAAACTGCATAAGAATCGTATAGACGAAAATTGGCGTTCACGTGCTCGTTTTTGCGGAAAAAATTAAAAAAGCTCTCAAAGTTCGAGATAAAAAAAAAAAAAACCGTCCGCCAGGTAGCCAACGGTAAACGGTACAAGTATCGTACGGGCGAAAACGAGCGTTACCGTGCTCGTTTTCGAGTTATTGACGAAAAACAGCCTGGAGTGATCGGTCCGGCGGTCGACGCGCGAAAGTTTCTAAGTCCGCTCTGCCCCGAAACACCGCTCCGGCGTCAAAAATCGTCGTAGGACAAAAAATCGACACGCTATCTTGCAGGAAAAAATCCGGGGAACACGATGGCGTCGTCAAAAGTGCAGGTCGTCGAGCTCGTTTTCGAGAAAAAAAAAAAAAAATTCTCAAAATTCGACAAAAAAATAAAACGATCACTGGACCGTGTAGAGAATCTAAAACTGCATAAGAATAGTATAGACGAAAATTGGCGTTCACGTGCTCGTTTTTGAGAAAAAAGTTAAAAAAGCTCTCAAAATTCGAGATAAAAAAAAAACAAACCATCTGCCAGGTAGCCAACGGTAAACGGTACAAGTATCGTACGGGCGAAAACGAGCGTTACCGTGCTCGTTTTCGAGTTATTGACGAAAAACAGCCTGGAGCGATCGGTCCGGCGGTCGACGCGCGAAAGTTTCTAAGTCCGCTCTGCTCCGAATCATCGCTCCGGCGTCAAAAATCGTCGTAGGACAAAAAATCGACACCCTATCTTGCAGGAAAAAATCCGGGGAACACGATGGCGTCGTCAAAAGTGCAGGTCGTCGAGCTCGTTTTCGAGAAAAAAAAAAAAAAATTCTCAAAATTCGACAAAAAAATAAAACGATCAGTGGACCGTGTAGAGAATATAAAACTGCATAAGAATCGTATAGACGAAGATTGGCGTTCACGTGCTCGTTTTTGAGAAAAAAGTTAAAAAAGCTCTCAAAATTCGAGATAAAAAAAAAAAAAACCGTCTACCAGGTAGCCAACGGTAAACGGTACAAGTATCGTACGGGCGAAAACGAGCGTTACCGTGCTCGTTTTCGAGTTATTGACGAAAAACAGCCTGGAGCGATCGGTCCGGCGGTCGACGCGCGAAACTTTCTAAGTCCGCTCTGCTCCGAAACACCGCTCCGGCGTCAAAAATCGTCGTAGGACAAAAAATCGACACGCTATCTTGCAGGAAAAAATCCGGGGAACACGATGGCGTCGTCAAAAGTGCAGGTCGTCGAGCTCGTTTTCGAGAAAAAAAAAAAAAAATTCTCAAAATTCGACAACAAAATAAAACGATCATTGGACCGTGTAGAGAGTCTAAAACTGCATAAGACTCGTATAGACGAAAATTGGCGTTCACGTGCTCGTTTTTGTGGAAAAAATTAAAAAAGCTCTCAAACTTCGAGGTAAAAAAAAAAAAAACCATCCACCAGGTAGCCAACGGAAAACGGTACAAGTATCGTACGGGCGAAAACGAGCGTTACCGTGCTCGTTTTCGAGTTATTGACGAAAAACAGCCTGCAGCGATCGGTCCGGCGGTCGACGCGCGAAAGTTTCTAAGTCCGCTCTGCTCCGAAACACCGCTCCGGCGTCAAAAATCGTCGTAGGACAAAAAATCGACACGCTATCTTGCAGGAAAAAATCCGGGGAACACGATGGCGTCGTCAAAAGTGCAGGTCGTCGAGCTCGTTTTCGAGAAAAAAAAAAAAAAATTCTCAAAATTCGACAAAAAAATAAAACGATCATTGGACCGTGTAGAGAATCTAAAACTGCATAAGACTCGTATAGACGAAAATTGGCGTTCACGTGCTCGTTTTTGTGGAAAAAATTAAAAAAGCTCTCAAACTTCGAGGTAAAAAAAAAAAAAACCATCCACCGGGTAGCCAACGGAAAACGGTACAAGTATCGTACGGGCGAAAACGAGCGTTACCGTGCTCGTTTTCGAGTTATTGACGAAAAACAGCCTGGAGCGATCGGTCCGGCGGTCGACGCGCGAAAGTTTCTAAGTCCGCTCTGCCCCGAATCATCGCTCCGGCGTCAACAATCGTCGTAGGACAAAAAATCGCCAGCCTATCTTGCAGGAAAAAATCCGGGGAACACGATGGCGTCGTCAAAAGTGCAGGTCGTCGAGCTCGTTTTCGAGAAAAAAAAAAAAAAATTCTCAAAATTCGACAAAAAAATGAAACGATCAGTGGACCGTGTAGAGAATCTAAAACTGCATAAGAATCGTATAAACGAAAATTGGCGTTCACGTGCTCGTTTTTGAGAAAAAAGTTAAAAAAGCTCTCAAAATTCGAGATAAAAAAAAAAAAAACCGTCTACCAGGTAGCCAACGGTAAACGGTACAAGTATCGTACGGGCGAAAACGAGCGTTACCGTGCTCGTTTTCGAGTTATTGACGAAAAACAGCCTGGAGCGATCGGTCCGGCGGTCGACGCGCGAAACTTTCTAAGTCCGCTCTGCTCCGAAACACCGCTCCGGCGTCAAAAATCGTCGTAGGACAAAAAATCGACACGCTATCTTGCAGGAAAAAATCCGGGGAACACGATGGCGTCGTCAAAAGTGCAGGTCGTCGAGCTCGTTTTCGAGAAAAAAAAAAAAAAATTCTCAAAATTCGACAAAAAAATAAAACGATCACTGGACCGTGTAGAGAATCTAAAACTGCATAAGAATCGTATAGACGAAAATTGGCGTTCACGTGCTCGTTTTTGCGGAAAAAATTAAAAAAGCTCTCAAAGTTCGAGATAAAAAAAAAAAAAACCGTCCGCCAGGTAGCCAACGGTAAACGGTACAAGTATTGTACGGGCGAAAACGAGCGTTACCGTGCTCGTTTTCGAGTTATTGACGAAAAACAGCCTGGAGCGATCGGTCCGGCGGTCGACGCGCGAAACTTTCTAAGTCCGCTCTGCTCCGAATCATCGCTCCGGCGTCAAAAATCGTCGTAGGACAAAAAATCGCCACCCTATCTTGCAGGAAAAAATCCGGGGAACACGATGGCGTCGTCAAAAGTGCAGGTCGTCGAGCTCGTTTTCGAGAAAAAAAAAAAAAAATTCTCAAAATTCGACAAAAAAATAAAACGATCAGTGGACCGTGTAGAGAATCTAAAACTGCATAAGAATCGTATAGACGAAAATTGGCGTTCACGTGCTCGTTTTTGTGGAAAAAATTAAAAAAGCTCTCAAACTTCGAGGTAAAAAAAAAAAAAACCATCCACCAGGTAGCCAACGGAAAACGGTACAAGTATCGTACGGGCGAAAACGAGCGTTACCGTGCTCGTTTTCGAGTTATTGACGAAAAACAGCCTGCAGCGATCGGTCCGGCGGTCGACGCGCGAAAGTTTCTAAGTCCGCTCTGCTCCGAAACACCGCTCCGGCGTCAAAAATCGTCGTAGGACAAAAAATCGCCACCCTATCTTGCAGGAAAAAATCCGGGGAACACGATGGCGTCGTCAAAAGTGCAGGTCGTCGAGCTCGTTTTCGAGAAAAAAAAAAAAAAATTCTCAAAATTCGACAAAAAAATAAAACGATCATTGGACCGTGTAGAGAGTCTAAAACTGCATAAGACTCGTATAGACGAAAATTGGCGTTCACGTGCTCGTTTTTGTGGAAAAAATTAAAAAAGCTCTCAAACTTCGAGGTAAAAAAAAAAAAAACCATCCACCAGGTAGCCAACGGAAAACGGTACAAGTATCGTACGGGCGAAAACGAGCGTTACCGTGCTCGTTTTCGAGTTATTGACGAAAAACAGCCTGCAGCGATCGGTCCGGCGGTCGACGCGCGAAAGTTTCTAAGTCCGCTCTGCTCCGAAACACCGCTCCGGCGTCAAAAATCGTCGTAGGACAAAAAATCGACACGCTATCTTGCAGGAAAAAATCCGGGGAACACGATGGCGTCGTCAAAAGTGCAGGTCGTCGAGCTCGTTTTCGAGAAAAAAAAAAAAAAATTCTCAAAATTCGACAAAAAAATAAAACGATCATTGGACCGTGTAGAGAATCTAAAACTGCATAAGACTCGTATAGACGAAAATTGGCGTTCACGTGCTCGTTTTTGTGGAAAAAATTAAAAAAGCTCTCAAACTTCGAGGTAAAAAAAAAAAAAACCATCCACCGGGTAGCCAACGGAAAACGGTACAAGTATCGTACGGGCGAAAACGAGCGTTACCGTGCTCGTTTTCGAGTTATTGACGAAAAACAGCCTGGAGCGATCGGTCCGGCGGTCGACGCGCGAAAGTTTCTAAGTCCGCTCTGCCCCGAATCATCGCTCCGGCGTCAACAATCGTCGTAGGACAAAAAATCGCCAGCCTATCTTGCAGGAAAAAATCCGGGGAACACGATGGCGTCGTCAAAAGTGCAGGTCGTCGAGCTCGTTTTCGAGAAAAAAAAAAAAAAATTCTCAAAATTCGACAAAAAAATGAAACGATCAGTGGACCGTGTAGAGAATCTAAAACTGCATAAGAATCGTATAAACGAAAATTGGCGTTCACGTGCTCGTTTTTGAGAAAAAAGTTAAAAAAGCTCTCAAAATTCGAGATAAAAAAAAAAAAAACCGTCTACCAGGTAGCCAACGGTAAACGGTACAAGTATCGTACGGGCGAAAACGAGCGTTACCGTGCTCGTTTTCGAGTTATTGACGAAAAACAGCCTGGAGCGATCGGTCCGGCGGTTGACGCGCGAAACTTTCTAAGTCCGCTCTGCTCCGAAACACCGCTCCGGCGTCAAAAATCGTCGTAGGACAAAAAATCGACACGCTATCTTGCAGGAAAAAATCCGGGGAACACGATGGCGTCGTCAAAAGTGCAGGTCGTCGAGCTCGTTTTCGAGAAAAAAAAAAAAAAATTCTCAAAATTCGACAAAAAAATAAAACGATCACTGGACCGTGTAGAGAATCTAAAACTGCATAAGAATCGTATAGACGAAAATTGGCGTTCACGTGCTCGTTTTTGCGGAAAAAATTAAAAAAGCTCTCAAAGTTCGAGATAAAAAAAAAAAAAACCGTCCGCCAGGTAGCCAACGGTAAACGGTACAAGTATTGTACGGGCGAAAACGAGCGTTACCGTGCTCGTTTTCGAGTTATTGACGAAAAACAGCCTGGAGCGATCGGTCCGGCGGTCGACGCGCGAAACTTTCTAAGTCCGCTCTGCTCCGAATCATCGCTCCGGCGTCAAAAATCGTCGTAGGACAAAAAATCGCCACCCTATCTTGCAGGAAAAAATCCGGGGAACACGATGGCGTCGTCAAAAGTGCAGGTCGTCGAGCTCGTTTTCGAGAAAAAAAAAAAAAAATTCTCAAAATTCGACAAAAAAATAAAACGATCAGTGGACCGTGTAGAGAATCTAAAACTGCATAAGAATCGTATAGACGAAAATTGGCGTTCACGTGCTCGTTTTTGTGGAAAAAATTAAAAAAGCTCTCAAACTTCGAGGTAAAAAAAAAAAAAACCATCCACCAGGTAGCCAACGGAAAACGGTACAAGTATCGTACGGGCGAAAACGAGCGTTACCGTGCTCGTTTTCGAGTTATTGACGAAAAACAGCCTGCAGCGATCGGTCCGGCGGTCGACGCGCGAAAGTTTCTAAGTCCGCTCTGCTCCGAAACACCGCTCCGGCGTCAAAAATCGTCGTAGGACAAAAAATCGCCACCCTATCTTGCAGGAAAAAATCCGGGGAACACGATGGCGTCGTCAAAAGTGCAGGTCGTCGAGCTCGTTTTCGAGAAAAAAAAAAAAAAATTCTCAAAATTCGACAAAAAAATAAAACGATCACTGGACCGTGTAGAGAATCTAAAACTGCATAAGAATCGTATAGACGAAAATTGGCGTTCACGTGCTCGTTTTTGAGAAAAAAGTTAAAAAAGCTCTCAAAATTCGAGATAAAAAAAAAAAAAACCGTCTACCAGGTAGCCAACGGTAAACGGTACAAGTATCGTACGGGCGAAAACGAGCGTTACCGTGCTCGTTTTCGAGTTATTGACGAAAAACAGCCTGGAGCGATCGGTCCGGCGGTCGACGCGCGAAACTTTCTAAGTCCGCTCTGCTCCCCTCAGGGGCTGCCAGCCTTTCAGCTGCAGTACGGGCTTAACGAACCCGGGGTACCCGAGTCATACACACACCGTAAGCCTCCTGTTGGTCGTCACAACGACCCATTCACAATTCCCTATTGGTTTTGTGAATGGTACGTGACGGCAGGAGGAACGGGGGTCTTGGCTTAACCGCCTGGGCCACGAGTATGGCGACTCTATAAAATCGCCCTCCAATCCTAAGCTATGGTGCGCGGCGATGGGATGCATGGTTGGGGGAGAAGGCCCAATCCCAAGCGACCACCTCCGGGGAACCTGCCGAACCCCCGGAGTATTAGGGTTACCCGGGTAAGGCGGCTCTGCCCGGGTGGACCTTTATTTCCGACCATCTCGTGGGATTTTTATGGACACAGAAAATAAAATGGGGATGGGGCGGGTTTTGTCGGTTGGGGAGGACGGAGACGGGGTTGGGGTTAGGGTGGCGGCGCTCGCGCCCCACTCAGCGCCAGGTTCGGCTTCGTGGAGGGTGGAGGAGGACGACGAGACGGCGTCGGTCTCGTCCTTCTCCTCCAGCACGAGCCACATAGGCTCTAAGAGGAAGAGGACGGGGCAGGCCGTCGTCGAGGTGGGCGGGGCGATGAGCCCGTCGGTGAGGCTGAGTTGCCTCAGGGACGAGGTGACCGAGGAGATATCGGAGAGGATCTCCTCGTCCCTGAGGCGGGTGGAGAAAGTCGCCGCTGCCTGCGCCTTTAAGGGGCAGAAAAGCGGTGGCGCAGAGGCCCTGAAGGCCGCGGCGGAGGAAATGAGGGAGGCGGCGCGGGAGCTCAGAGGGCGGAACGCCCGTCTGCAGCTCCTGTTGGAGGAGGAGCGACAGGGGAGGAGGAGGGCAGAGGCGCTGTGGAACAGCGCGGCCCTCCCTCCCATCCTCCCTCCTCCTCCACCGCCGCGTCCCTCGGCGGAGGTAAATAAGCGGAGTGCGGCGGCAGTGGTGCGGGGCACCGCGGGCCCCTCCACCCGCACTCCGCCCGTGAAGAAGTCCCCGTCCTCCTCAGAAGACGATCTTCTGAGGAGGATTGGGGACATGATTGATGGCAAGCTGGCCGCCTTCCGGGAGGAGCTCCTCGCCGGAAGAGCGGTCAGTAGGAAGGCGGTGCCTCCCCGACCTGTTCCGGTACAGTCGGGGAAGGCAAAGAAGGGCGGAGTGAAGGCTCCGCCCAGCGTTGCGGCACCAGGGCCCCGGGTCGCGACCCCCAAGGGGGGTGGTGTACCCGTGGTCGCGGTGGTCGCGTCCTCCACAGCACCCTCCCAAGGGGAGGTGGCGTGGAGTGAGGTGGTGGGGCGGAAGGCGAAGCGGGCGGCGAGGAAGGCCTCGCAACCGCAGCCTCCGCCTCCGCCGCCGGCGGCCAAGGTAAAGGCCGCGAAGGTCGGGAAGGCACGACCAGGTCGTCCCCCAAAAACGGCAGCGGTGACGCTGACCGTTGCGCAGGGGGGCGACCTGACCCTCGCGGAGGCGATGCGGCTCGCCAGGGAGAATATCTCCCTGGAAGAGCTGGGCATCGCCTCCGTGAGGGCGAAGAGGGCCGTGACCGGGGGTCTCTTGCTGGAGATCCCCGGTGCAGAAGGCGGCGCGAAGGCGGATCGTCTCGCCCAGAGGCTCCGGGAGCAGCTGGGCGAGCGAGGTGTCCGGGTCGCCCGGCCCACGAAGCGCACGGAGATGCGCGTTTGTGGGCTGGACGACTCGGTCAGCGCACAGGATGTGTCCCGTGCCCTTGCGAGGGCGGGGGACTGTCCTGTGGAGGACCTGTGGATCGGAGAGATCCGCAGGTCGCCCTCCGGCCTCGGGTCGGTGTGGGCTCGGTGCCCCCTCTCCGCCGCCCGTAAGGTGGCGGAATCCGGGAGGGTGTTGGTGGGGTGGGTTTCGGCGCGAGTGGAAATCCTCGCGCCGCGCCCGCTCCAGTGTCACCGCTGCCTCGAATTGGGGCACGTGAGGCAGTGGTGCACCTCGCCGGTGGACCGCAGCGGTCAGTGTTACCGCTGCGGTGCCAAAGAGCACCGTGCGAGCCAGTGCTCGGCGGCCCCCCACTGCCCGCTGTGTGCGGACATGGGGAGGCCAGCCGATCACAGGGTGGGGAGCAAGAAGTGCTCCCCCCCCTCCCGGAAGGAGAGGAAGAGGCGGGCTGCACCGGCTCCGGTGCCGAGGGCGGTGGCATCGTCCTCCATGGAGGTGGACGGTGCTACGGGGACGGACGGCCGGGAGGAGGCTGGCGCGGCCATTAATTAATGCCGCCCCGCCTCCTCCTCCAGGCCAACCTCAACCACTGCCGCGCGGCACAGGACTTGATGTCCCAAGTCCTCGCGGAGTGGGGGGTTGGCCTGGCGGTCGCCGCCGAGCCGTACCGCGTCCCTGATCACCCTCATTGGGTGGGCGACGCGGACGGCTTGGTGGCGACGGTATGGGGAGGTGGCGACGGGTCCCCACCGTTCTCCATGTTGGAGCGCGGTCGGGGTTTCGTCGCCGTGGACTGGGGGGGAGTCGCTGTGGTGGGGTGCTACATTTCGCCCCGTAGCGGTCACGCTGCGCTCGAGCTGTACTTGGCCGAGGTCGCGGCATGCGTGCAGCGCTACGCGGCCCGGCCGGTGCTGGTCCTGGGGGATTTTAATGCCAAGTCGGTGGCTTGGGGATCCCCCAGGACCTCCGTTCGCGGCGGGATCCTGGGCGATTGGGCGGCAGGGCTCGACCTCCGGGTATTGAACCGGGGGTCGGAGCACACATGCGTGCGGCGATATGGGGGGTCCATCGTGGATGTTGGATTCGCGACCCCCAACGCCGTGCGCATGGTGTCGGGTTGGCACGTGGTCGCGGGGGCAGAGACACTCTCCGATCACCGGTACATCCGGATGGAGGTCTCTGCCGCCGCGAGTGCATCCCGACACGGCCGCCTGCGTGGCACCCCACCACGCCGCTGGGCGCTTCGGCGCCTGGACAAGGACGCCCTGATGGCAGCTGCCCTCGCTGCAACTTGGCCGCAGGGAGCGGCCGAGTTGCCGAGCATAGAGGAGGAGGTCGCCCGGCTCGGAGCATTGGTCGCGGGTATTTGCGACGCGGCGATGCCTCGGGTCGGGCGGGCTTCTCCTCGCCGGGCGGTGTACTGGTGGTCGGACGCGATCGCGGAGTTGCGTGTCGCGACTGTCCGCGCCCGACGCCAGTACACCCGCGCGCGCCGTCGTCAACGTACAGGCGACGGCGTGGCGCGAGCGAGGGCAGCTGATGACCTGTATGGAGCATACCGCGTGGCGCGGGTTGCTCTGCAGGTCGCCATCAAACGGGCCAAGACCCAGGCATGGAAGGAGCTCCTCCAGACCCTTGATGACGATCCATGGGGGCGCCCATATAAGGTGGTGCTGAATAAGCTCCGCTCGTGGGCGCCCCCCGTCACCGAGGGTCTTGACCCCCGGCTGCTGGAGGACGTGGTCAATACACTCTTCCCAATTGGGGAGAGGGGACCGCGTCCTCCGGCGGCGGCGGCTGTCCCAGTGGAGTGGACGGCCGAGCTGGGGGTCACGCAGGAGGAGCTGGCAGCGGCCATCAGACGGCTCGGGGTTCGTAACACGGCCCCGGGTCCGGATGGTGTGCCCGGCCGGGTTTGGGTCTTGACCCAGGGCGTCCTTGGGGCCGACCTCAGGCGGTTGTTCGACCGCTGCCTGAGGGACGGGCGATTCCCCCCCAGTTGGAAGGTGGCGAGGATGGTCCTCCTCCGGAAGGAGGGTCGGCCCGCGGAGTCTCCCTCCGCATACCGGCCCATTTGTCTCCTCGACGAGGTGGGCAAGCTCTTCGAGCGTGTGATTGCTGCCCGCCTCGTCGAGCACCTGTCGCGGGGTGATCCCGGTCTGGCCGACTGCCAGTTCGGTTTCCGGGGGGGCCGATCGACTATCGACGCGATAGGTCGTGTGAGGGCCCTCTCGGAGGCGGCCGTCTCCCGGGGAGGGGTGGCATTGGCAATATCCTTGGATATTGCCAATGCCTTTAACACCCTCCCCTGGGAAGAGATAAGGAGGGGGCTCGAATATCATCGAGTCCCCCCTTGTCTCAGGGCGGTCGTCGGGGATTATCTCCGCGGCAGGTGGATCGAGTATCCGGGCCGGGATGGTGATATGCGGAGGGAGGTGTACTGCGGTGTTCCGCAGGGGTCGGTCCTCGGGCCACTCCTGTGGAACATCGCGTACGACTCGGTGTTGCGGGCCGGCCTCCCCGACGGCGTCAGCACGGTGTGTTATGCGGATGACACACTGGTGCTGGCCGTCGGGGCGCACTGGGGGAGGGCCATGCGTCGCGCGGAGGAGGGGTCGCAACGCGTCGTCGACCGGATCAGGGGGATGGGGATGACGGTGGCGGTCCATAAGACCGAGGTGATTGCGTTTCATTCACCTCGGCAGGATCCGCCACCCCCTCTGATTCGGGTGGGTGGGGCTGACATCGAGGTGAAGCCCCAGATCAGGTATCTGGGGCTGATCCTCGATAGCCACTGGCGTTTCGAGAAGCATTTCCGCTGCCTGGTCCCCCGGTTGGAAAGGATGGTTGCGGCTCTGGGCCGGATCCTGCCCAACCTGGGGGGCCCGGCGGGCCGAGTTCGTCGCCTCTATGTGGCAATGGTCCAGTCGGTGGCCCTATACGGGGCCCCCGTCTGGGCGGACGACCTGGCTGCCTCCCGGCGCAGCATGACTATGCTGCGTCGGGTGCAGAGGCGCATGGCGCTCAGGGTCGTCCGCGGGTATCGGACCATGTCACATGAGGCGGCGACGGTTCTAGCGGGGATGCCGCCCATGGACCTGCTCGCGCGGTCGCACGCGGTGATGTACCGGCACCGCGTCGACCGTCGCGCGGGGGTGGGGGCGGTCCCGGGCGGGCAGGAACCTGCTTGGGGCGATTTGAAGCGCCAGGCCCGGCAGTCCGTGTTGCTCGCGTGGCAGGAGCGGCTGGCTCTGCCAACCGCGGGGCACCGGACTGTCGGGGCTGTTCGGCCGCTCCTGAAGGAGTGGCTGGACAGAGGCCATGGCAGCCTCACCTACCGGCTGGCACAGGTATTTTCCGGGCATGGCAGCTTCGGAAGATACCTGTGCCGGATAGGGAAGGAGCCGACGGCGCGTTGCTGCCACTGCGACGCTGAGCAGGACACGGCGGATCATACCCTGGAGGTATGCCCCGCGTGGAAGGGGGAGCGCCGTGTCCTGGTCGGCGTTGTCGGGCGGGATGTCTCGCTGCCGGGCGTGGTGCGCGCCATGCTCGGCAGCGAGGAGAAGTGGAGGGCCGTGGCCTCCTTCTGCGAGAACGTAATGTTGCAGAAGGAGGCCGCGGGGAGGGAGCGCGAGCTTCAGCGGCGCGCTGAAGCTCGCGCTCGTGCGGTGGCCCGAGGTCGTCGCCCGGTCGCGAGGCGTCGCGGGCGGCCGCCTCGGCGTGGCGGATGACCTAGGCTGGGAGGGGGGTCCTGAGGGGACCCTCCTCCCGCCAGGCGGCGCCGGGTCGGACCGGTTGGGGGTAGGAGTGCCTCCCCCTACCGGTCCAACGCAAGGGGAGGCACCCTCGGCGGTCTGGTGCGGCGATGAACGCCCGGCCGCCGAGGGGTGGAAACGGGGTCGCGGGCGGTTGCGAGTTGGGGCTCGCAGCCGCCACTAAACGCGGCCCCGGGACGGATAGCGGCGGGATGGAGTGGCCCCGTCCCGCCGCTATGAGGCTGTGTGTCTACTGGGGGGACCGATTGTCCCCCCGGGGGATGGGCGCGAAAGCGCGGGCACGGGGAGGATACCGGAAGAATGCTTCGAGCGATTCCCGGTATCCTCCCAAAGCGTGCCGAAGGGTCACCGTGGGGTTTTTAGTGGGTAGGTCCCGCGCCTGTCGTTGTACGGGCGCGGGGAATCCCACACACCCCTCCCACCTCTCCCCAAGGAGGTGGGAGGGAGTCTTTCGAAGATTTTCCCCACGACAAAAAAAAAAAAAAAAAAAAAAAAGTCCGCTCTGCTCCGAAACACCGCTCCGGCGTCAAAAATCGTCGTAGGACAAAAAATCGACACGCTATCTTGCAGGAAAAAATCCGGGGAACACGATGGCGTCGTCAAAAGTGCAGGTCGTCGAGCTCGTTTTCGAGAAAAAAAAAAAAAAATTCTCAAAATTCGACAAAAAAATAAAACGATCAGTGGACCGTGTAGAGAATCTAAAACTGCATAAGAATCGTATAGACGAAAATTGGCCTTAACGTGCTGGTTTTCGAGTTATTGACGATAAGCCGGTATATATATGTTCGAGATAAAAAAAAAGATAGGGACATTTCATTTTCATTTATTCTTCCACCTGATGCAGCGATCGAGCTCTCGCTCATGGCCGCTTTTTTCTTAAACTGTATCTTTGAACTCTTACCTTTCCCTCTCCTATATTCTTGCACTTTTCTTGGTAACTTCCTTCTTTAATCTTCCTCTTAGCTCCATTCCCTTGTGTTCACTGTTGTTCCTCTTCTTCTTCTTCCTTTCAGCTTTCTTCATACAGTTTTTTTTTCAGATATTCAGGTAAGTATTTGTTACACATCAGGTAAGTGCTTAGGAATTTTTATGGATTTTCTATACAATCTTTATTCTCTTATTTTTTGTTTTTTTTTTTTTTCCTTTTTAGGTCACTTTGCCATCAGTCCAGTGTCCTGACGTTGCCCGTCCCTAACCGCGTGGAGGTGGACCTTTATCTCTCTACTTTTATGATTCATGATCTAGGTAAACTTTTCCTCTTCTCAAAAACTTCTTTAGTAAAAATTGCAAATCTGGTAAATGATTCCTCCGTACCAATTAATAAATCTTTACTCTCCCTACATTGTCTCAATTCCTCGTATCTGAAATGTTCATACTCCGGACACACAAACAGAATATGATCCAGAGTCTCCTCTTCATCAACGCATCCTGTGCACATTTCTGAACCTGTCGCCCCTCTTCGACATAATGAGCTATTTATCGGCCCATACCCCGTAATTGCATAAACACAATATCTTCCAGGCTTGAACCACTGATTTTTCATAACAAATTTTACATCCTTTATATATTGGTAGGTTACTCGTCCCCGTGTATCCGAGTCCCATCTTCTCTGCCATTCTCCTATAACTTCATTATTTATTCTATTACTCTCTTCATCCATGTCTATATCATTTACACTGTTTTTCTCTCTAAAATCGTAATTCTTCCATTTCGTTTCCAGATTTCTTCTCACTCTATTTATTACCCCTTGCTTTATAATAGCAAGATCAAGCGGCATCGTTCCAGCTATTATCTCCAGCGCTACTGTTGCCGTTGTTCTGCAGGCTCTTGTTTGCAGCAAAAGCAATGCACGCTGCATCGCATGCAGATGTCTCTGGACGTGAGTATGTGCTACTTGGTCAAACCAAGCAGCAGCTCCATATCTTATTATTGCTAGTGCCACAGCTTTGTACAATATTCTCATGATATGGGGTTTAAGGCCCCACTCTTCTTGAGCAATTCTTCTGATTGACGCAACATGATTAACTATCTTATTTCTTAAAAATCTGGCATGCGCAATAAAATTAAGCTTTTCATCCATAATTATGCCAAGGTATCTGACTTCTGTAGTATATTTGATTCTTTCTTCTTTTATTTTAATACTCGGCATTCTCTCTCTATCAAACTTGCCTTTCACCAGCATAGCTACTGTCTTCGAAAGGGAAACCTTCAGCTTATGCTCTTCACACCATTTGTCTAAAATGCTCAAAGCACGTCTACTAATTTCTTCTAATTCATTCCTTGAATTGCCTTTCAGAATTAGTGCTACATCATCCGCGTATGCAATTATATCTGCCTCTTCTTCATTAATTTCCCGTTGCACTTCCGTTAAAAGTGAGTCCATACACCAATTCCAGGCCGCCGGCCCTATAATTGAGCCCTGAGGACAACCCTTCTGCATCTTTCGAGTCATCTTATCACATTTGGTAAGGACATTCATCTTCCTGTTACTAAAATAATTATCTATTATCCTCATAATATTGTGACTCACGCCTGCAATTCGTAATCTCGCCTTTATTGACGGCCACCATAAATTATCAAAGGCGCCCTCTATGTCTATAAACAAAGTCACACAATATTTTCGCTCAGTTACTTGTATCACATTTTTTAGCCGCAGAACAGCATCCTCCGTTGACTTTCCGTTTTTAAACCCATACTGTCTATTACTTTCTAACCCTTTCTCCCGGTATAAATTTTGTATTCTACCCACAATAATTCTTTCATATATCTTCCCCATTACCGAAAGCAATGCAATAGGTCGATACGAATTCAATTTTGATTTATCTTTGTTCATGTCCTTTAATATAATTTTTAAACTAGCCGACTTCCAGTCATCAGGGAACTTACAGTTCCTTAGACAGTTATTATAAATTGTGACAAAAATTGCATTATTACATGTCCAAAGTTGTTTAATAATCTCTATATTAAAATTATCCATCCCAGGAGCTTTTTTATTCTTAGATCTATTTACTGCTTTGCGTATTTCCTCAACTGTAATATCCTTTTCTAAATTATAATTGATATATTGCATATTTAATAACCTTATTCTTGTATGAATTTCTGTTTCAGCACTCCGGTTATCTGGTGGCACACACTTTCTCATAAGGGCATCCGTCGTCTCTCTCCAACTCATTGTTCTGTCACCTGTAGGAAGAACCAGCGAAGAGGTAATATTGTCTTTTTTAATTTTATTTGTGACAATTTTATATGGAATACTCCATGGGTCTTTGCTGCCCTCTGTATTAACAAAGTTTTCCCATGCTTCTCTTTTCCTTTTCTTTATTTCAGAAACATATCTATTTCGCCTACTTCTATATGTTATTTCGCATTGCTCAATTTGGTCAACAAGATGTAACTTTCTAGCTCTTATAAGTTGTTTTTTAGCCTGATTTGCCTGTTTCCTATAATCTGTTAGACTTTGACTCCACCAAGGAATCGTTCTATTACTAGCCTTTCCGATCGGAATTGAAGATCTGCATACTCTTAAAAGAGTTTCATTAAAAATTCTAACAGCTGCATCAGGCCCATTTGATGTTAGTTCCTTAACTAAATCTTCAGTAAATACATTTTGCACCAAACTTTTAAATTTTTCCCAGTCTGCCTTTCTTAAATTAAACTTCTCTTGTTTTTTCCATCTGCGTCGTTCTAAAATCCTCGGATTAATTTCAAAAACTATAAGATTGTGATCACTTGTTGTACAATCAGTAATAACTGTCCAATCTTCATAATTTAATAAAAAGTTTCCAGTACAAATAGTAACATCAATATTGGACTGCCCTCTTGCCGTGACAAAAGTTGGTGGGTTGTTTGGCTTGTTCATAACGTGCAGATTATTAGCTAGTAAAAATTCCTCTAAAATCGTGCCTCTTTCATTCCTTTCACCCGAAAACCATAACTCAGATTTTGCATTAGCATCCATAGTAATTACAACCTTGTTACCATTTATTTTATTAAGTATATTTTCTACTCTTATTAAAATAGGTTCGATCGGGATCGAAAACTGACAGTACACATTTATTATATAAAAATTGATGTCCTTTGCCGTTACATGAAAGCACATAACGTGTTCCGATTCTTCGTATGTGCTATGAAATATCTCTACACTGTCCTTCATAGCTACTGCCGCAACCCATGGATTCGCAGTTATAGGTTGAATAACACGCAAGCCAGCGGATGTGTAACCTCTAACAATGCCTTTAAATACATACGGTTCTTGAAGGCACAGTAAGTCTATCTTCTTCTCCTTAATGATTTTCTCCAGATTTACCGCAGCAGCCGTCGACCTTCTCGCATTTATATGAGCAATTTTTAGGCCCATTGCACTTTGTTTCTGTAAATTTCCACGTGTCTCTTATATTCAGGACATTCTTTATCTCTCACGGCATGGTGAGTATCCTTCCTCCTTACGCGAACGCAGTTGATACATATCGGTTCGTTCTTCTTAGGACATTCTGCTTTTAGATGGTCTTTGGCCCCACAACACTCACACAATTGATCTGGCATATTACATCCACGAGCAATGTGCCCATACCCATGACACTTAAAGCATCTCGTCACATTCAAAAATTCACGCACCCTATACGTTCTCCATAACATAAAAATTCTTCCCCTGTCTATTAAATTTTCATAAAACTTACCAGGGACTTGGACTACCCAATTAAGTCTATTTTCACGAGCTTTAATACTATGCGTGAAAATCACTTTATCTCTTAACTCTACTTCTTCTTCTTCACTTCTCAAATCAAAATTTTTCGCAATAAAATCCATTTTTAACTCCTCTTTATTATACTCCTTTTCAACATCATAAATTATTAGAGACGGATTTAACTTCCTAGGCTTATCCAGTTTCAAACCTAAACTTTCCATTTTCAAATTATTTATTATTTCAACATCTTTTGCATCATTCACTTCTACAACAATACCCTTATTTCTCATCTGCCTTATATTTCGAACTCTCAGCTTACTTCTCATCACATTCAGCTTATTTATGACTTCCCTTTTTATCTCTTCATTGTTTCTTCTGTCATCTTCTTTATCTGGTTTAATTAAGATAACTTCGTATTTCTCTTTACTAACAATTCTTTTCTCTCTTACAGGTTTCACCCCAGGCTGCGACTGCGGAACGCTTGCCATCTGCGCGTAGGTGCGAGCGCTACGGAATTCATTGCACTGATTGGCAAGTTTCAGCTTTTCATTTTCCAGTATCTGGTCCTGAAGCTTGTTTTCGAGAATCGCCCACTTATCTAAAATGACCTTTATTGCTTGCTTCGGCATATCGACTTCACTCAATAAAAATTTTTCCAACAAACTTCTTTCTCTTCTGACCACCCCCATCGGACTACTATCAAAAGCATCCACTCTTGATAGCAAAACTCTCGGAGCCTTCATCTTTTCAGGACTACTCTCGCATTCTCCAGCACTAATTAGCCTTCGTTTCGCCTTAGGAGTCAGTAGAATCTCTTCAGGGACAGACGAGACAGAGCTTGCCCGACTATGACTCCTGCCAGATTGAGCAACTTCTCTCATTTCTACTTCCCGCAGCTCAGTCGCTGCCTCTTTTCCTTCCTCTTCCTCCTTCCTCAGACTCTTAATACTTTTCGTTTTTTTGGATATAGGTTTTGAGTTATCAGATTCCATACTATTCCCACGAGTACGGTGGAAAGAATGTCGACCCGGCTAGAGCCACCACTACCCGGGCAAGCCTATTACTACCGAGGGGTCGGCAGGTACCTCGGAGTTGGTCGCTCGGGATTGGGCCCTCTCCCCCAACCATGCATCCCATCGCCGCGCACCATAGCTTAGGATTCGAGAGTAATTTATAGAGTTACCATCCTCACGGCCCAAGCGGTTAAGCCAAGGCCCCCGGCCCGACCTGCCGTCGCGTACCATTCACAAAACCAAAAAAGGAATTGTGAATGGGTCGTTGCGACGACCAACAGGGGGTTACGGTATGATTGCATCAGGCACCTCGGGTTCGCTACCCGTACTGTAGCTGAATGGCTACAGCCCCTGAGGTTGGCCACTTTCGTCTGTCCCTTCACCCTGAACCTTCCCGGCATGGTAGAACCTGCCAGGGGTCAAAGACCCCCGCCGGTATAGCTCCAGAGATCACAAGGGAGCTCAAGCTCCCCCACCACGACAAGGTAGCAGCCACGGGGGAGAAAAGATAGGGACATGTAGTGTGTAGCCGTTATTCTGTCCAAGCGCGTTGCCACTTGGGGACTTTGCTGTACCTCAGACCGAAGGTCTATACCAGCAACTACATTTTGCCTGATGTTCGGGCATCTACTTTTCACGCGTCGTTATGCGTTTGGAGGCTAACGACGTCGAAACCTGCTGCCACCTCGAGTCCAACCCAATCCAGGAACGCTTGCCGAAGCAAGCGGGGCTTGTATCCCGGCCCGAGGAGGTCATTGCCGAAGCACATGACCTAGCATCCGTTCGAGTACATTTCAAGCATGGTTATTGGAGAGAATCCGCAGACTTCTCTCGTTCTGTTACGTAGCGTAATGCGTTCAATGGCGGTTTTGGTTTCGCCCTGCTTTCGTAAGTAGTACCGAGCGCGTATATGTCCGGAACTCCCTGTATAGGTCTTGTTTTACAAGATCGGCTTCGGTCACCGGCCACGGATGGCCAGCTTCTTCAGCCGCTTGTCTCAGGAGTTCTCGCGCGTCTCGGTACCTCCGGCACTCGAATAGGACGTGGTTTGGTGTTTCCACTTGGCCACAGTCGCAATTCTCGTGCGGTACTAAAGCAAATTCCTTGAGCTTGGCTCGGAAATCTCCGTGCCCGCTTAGGAATTGTACTACGTAGTGATCCAAGATCACCCAGCTTGCATTGAGACGGTCAGATACATCAGAGAAGTAGCGGTAGGTGACCCTACCTTTCTCCGATGACGACCATCTCGTTTGCCACATATTGAGAAGTTCCGCTCGCACCAAGGCTTTCGCCTGAGCAGCGGTTACTTCTCCAGCCGCCAAATCGGCTCGACTTATTCGACAATTTCCGACTTCGATATTGATTTGTCTTCTGATCTGGTATGCACACGCGCGCTCCACTAACACCAAGTCTATCGGCATCGTCCCGGCGATCACAGTGATCGCGTCGGTAGATACCGTACGATAGGCCTTGGTGACGGCGAGCAAAACATGTCTCTGCGCCCTGGCAAGTTTAGTTCTTGTCACAGAGGTGAGCATGTCTACCCATCCGGCGGCGGCGTATGTCGTGATCGGGACGAAGAGACCTTTGTACAAAGTACGCATGGTTCTGTGTCCCAATCCCCAGTTTGATCGAGCAAGTCTTGCTAGCGTATAAAACGTTCGCATGACTTTGGCATTCAAGTATTCGACGTGGGATCTTACTCCCATTCGCGCATCGATGTGAACACCCAAGTACCTTATGGTTTGCTTGAGTGCCACACTTCTCCCGTTTATCCTTATCACAGGAGGTCGTTCTCTATCCAGATTTCCTTTCAAGAGAATCATCTCGGTCTTAGTCGCGGATAGTGTAAGTTTCTGCGTGGCGCACCACTCAGAAATTGTATCCGCGACTCTTTGCCCTCTTTGCTGCAACTGATTCCTCGAGTTTCCGTAGAATACCACGAGTAAGTCGTCAGCGTAGGCTATTGGCTCGCAAGCCAGGTGTTCGTTTGATAGGAGCTGTAGAACTTCGTCAAAGACTAGGTTCCAACAGCTCGGACCGAGTATCGACCCCTGCGGGCAGCCCTTGGTGACTTGCTTACGCACATTACCGTGTTTGGAAACTATTGTAACCGTACGGTCAGCGAAGTAGTCGACCATGAGTCGATAAAGATTTCGGGGACATCCCCGGCGTTTCAGCTTCTGAAGTATGCTTGGCCACCAAACATTATCAAAAGCTCCGGCGATGTCGAAGGAGAGACCCATCACATATCGTTCCTCTCGCTGGGATATCAATTCCCTGAGCTTCACCACGGCGTCTTCCGTGGATCGTCCAGGCCTGAATCCATATTGCCGATCGGAACTATGTTCTGGGTTTAGGAATATGTTACTCATTCGGTTAAGCATTAGTCTCTCTAATACTTTGCCTAAGATGGAAAGTAGGCATATCGGTCTATACGACTTGACGTCCGTTGGTGGTTTATCGGGCCCTTTCAAGATTGCTCTGATCGAGCCGATTTTCCACCTAACGGGGAAGACCCCGTGCGCTAGACACCCGTTGTAGAGTCGAAGTAGAGCACTATGGATGGATCCATAAGCACATTTAACCACCTCGGCCTCTATACGGTCCAGCCCAGGGCATTTGCCTCGCTTTAAGCGCGATACTGCAGCTCCGAGCTCATTCCTCGTGAAGACTGGACAGTCTTCAGTCGGCGGATCGGTTGCAGCATCAGCTCTGGTGTTTGCTTGCTCCGGCGTTTCATCCGTGGACGAGTCGTCCGGGATTAGCGCCTGTAGGAGCTGCGAGGCAGTCGATTCCCAGTCAGTCGTATATCCTTCCGGCGTTCGAATATTTGAGACCGCAGTCTCAACACAGAGTTTCTTTTGGGCGATCTTGTAAACAAGTCCCCATGGCTCTTTATTCCCCTGCTCCGTCACAAAGTTCTGCCAGCTTTGTGCTTTCGCAGCGCGCACTGCGGCTGTGTAGGCGAGTCTAGATGTTCGATACTCAGCCTGCTTTGCCGCTCTCTCCTCCGAGTTCCTCTCGCGCTGAAAGGCTCGTCTAAGTCGATAGACTCGCGCTTTCATTCTCGTCAAATTTTCCGTCCACCATGGGACGGACTTCGAATGCCACTTCTTGGGGCGCATTGAGGCATTGCACGCATCGATGATCGATTTCTCGACCTCTTGTGCTAGGTGTTCGACTTCCCTGCGGCAACCAGTGCCGAGGGGTAATTGCCTCGCGCCCTCTAGAAGAACTTGATCAAATCGCTCTCAGTTCGCATGCAACGTGCGGAATCGAGGCTGTGGGCTTCGATTCTCATTCACGTCCGTGAACTGTAAGACAAAATCAATGAGTCGGTGGTCACTGGAGGTCCAATCCTCGTGAACCGTCCAGTTTCGCACAATTGTCGCCATGTCTGGAGTCGATAATGTGACATCGATCCATGACTCACCGGCAGGGCTGGAGTATGTAGGAATACTCCCAGCCTCGTTCAAAATCGTCAAGTCGTGTAATGCGATAAACTCTTCGAGCTTTTCGCCTCGCGTGTCCGGTCGAACGCTTTCTCCCCCCCAAAGGTGGGATTTGGCATTGACGTCCGCGGCTATCACGACTCGACGGTGTTGGAGAGCATCGAGTGTCCTCTCCAAGCGTGCCAGACTTGGTTCAATGTCTTCCGAGCATTGAAAGTACTGGCTAACGAGGTAGAAACTACCGAAGGGTCCGCTAATGCAAACGCAGGAGGTGTGAGTATCACACAGCTGTGTGATTTTTACCACCGAGATGTCCGGGTTTCTGACCACTATTGCGGCCATAGCCCGTTCATTCTCGGCGATCACCTTCGCCGTGAGCCCAAAGCCTGGAATCTGTCCCTGGAATTGGTAAGGTTCCTGCATGAGCAACACGTCGATCTCCTTTGCGTGCATTAGCTCGCTCACCTCACCATGAACAATTAGCGCACGCCGCATATTATGCTGCGCGATGCGCAATTGCCTTAGAGGATTCTCCGGGTCGTGTCTATCCATAATTGGTCCGAGATACTGCAAGATCGAGTGCTGCCTGATAGGCAGGGCAGTTCTTGTCTCGTGACTTATGGTCGTGCTTCTTGCCTCTTGCTTTACAGTTCGAGCAAGTTGGGGACTTACTCTTCGCTGTACAAGAGGCAATGGTATGCCCTTCTTCGGAGCAGTGACCGCAAACCTCGTTCTGCGCTTTACAATGTTTGGCCATGTGGCCAAACATTTGACACTTAAAGCATCGTGTAACAGAGACATAGTCCTGCACTCTGCATGCGGACCAGCCCAGGTACACTCTGCCCATGCTCTTCAGCCGCTGGCGAACCTGCGGACTGACTTCCATGACCCAGTTGGCAGTGTCCTTTTCCTTCGGGCCGGTTGCAAACCGGACCTTCAGGTTGGACGACACATCCCCCTGGGTCATATCGCTGAGGTTTTGCTTCCAGATGCTGGAAGAAACCTCCTCTTTCCTCATCGACTTGGGAACGTCGTACACTATAAGTGTAGGGTTCCTCAAAGTCGGTAGAGTAGCTGAAAGTCCTACTTCTTTCAGCTTCGCGCAGTTGACGAAGGCCTTCAGATCCTCCTTGCGCTCGGTCTCGACGGCTATGCCACCGGAGTGGATGCGTCGGACAGACCTCACGCGGATCTTGGCTTTCGCCGGCTTGACCAGGGACAGAACAGTTTGTTTGGTGACTTCACTGTTCTGTCCTTTCCCTTTCTGCGGGAAAATACGCACCACATGTCGTGGTGGTTTAACCGCTTCCGGGGAAACTCGGTTGGCATCGACCTTTACCGCTTGCGCGTAGGTCGTTGCCGCACGAACTGGTACAGGTTTCGCAGTCGGACGGGAACCCGTCGTCTGTGAAACCGTCGGGGCAACCCTCTCCGCGATCCTCTGGGAGGCTCTCACCTCTTGCCGGATCGCCGCGAGCTGTCCTTTTAGGAAAGAGTTCTGAATAAGAACCTCCTGGACTAGCTCGTAGAGAGCTGCCGCGTTGCCAACGATCAAGGCTCCGGTCTCCTTGCTGAGCCTGGATTCTTTTCCAAGACAGCTGGTCCGGATACCCTTGAACAGTTTCGAGGCCTCTCCACTAATTTTGTCGAGAGGCCTGTTCGAAGGACCAGGTGCCGCCTCCGCCGACACCTTTCCTGGCATTTTCTCACCGCTTTTTTGGGCTTTCTCGGCCCTTTGCGGTTTCTCCTTCTTAACGACGGTTACCCAACCGTCGTTATCTATTTCATGGCCCAATCCTCCGTCCGTAGACGTGGCGTTGCCTTCAGAAGTCGCCTTCGGCTTTTTGGCCTCCGGCTTCTTCGGTGGATTTGTGCGGGGTGGTGTCCCCGGTCCGTCCTTCTTGACATCCTTTTTATCCACAGGGGATGTCGTACCTGCCGGCTTTGGTGGAGAAGCCGTCTTCCGCGTCGACGGTCTGGTGCAGGGGGGCGTTTTAGCGCCCTTACCCACTTCAACCGCCTTCGCTTTCTCTTTCTTCTGGGGTGGTGAAACCACCCCAGCTCTCTTACTCACCGCCGTCGTTCTGCCGGGAGCAGCGACAGCGGCCTCCTTCACTCCCTTTTCCCCCTTGCGGGGTACCGAGGCGTCAATGGGGGTTAATTTAATTTTTGGATCCATACTTGTCTGGAAACTGTTTCGTCCCGGCGTGTGTCCCGGCCTCCATGGACCCTCAATTGGAACCCGGCTCCGCCTGGGTTAGGACTTGCACCCGGGATATAGTCCGCGAACAAAGGCCGACCGGGCTTTCCCCGGACTCCTAGGTTCACTTCCTCGCCCAATAGAACCCACGAATGGTGTTCCGAGCCGATTGACTAGGCACAGGGCTGCTTTTCTCGCCTAGCCGCCTGTCTAGACGAAGCAGAGGCCAAAGGTACGTGTTGGGCAGCTACACTCCCGCAGGAGAGAGGGCCCTCAGATCCCAGGATCCTCCTTTCCGCCGACACAGGTCGCCACGCACGGCAAACACGTGGGGAACAAACCTCAAGCAGATGTTCCCTCTGCTTCGCTACGCCCGGTTTCTGTTCCCTGTTTTTGCAGGGAACCCGCTGCGTAACTAGGACATGACCTCGGGCATCATGTCCCTGTAGCATTAGCTCCAAAACGTGGGACTCGTCCTTAGCACGACTAGTAGAACTCACTTTGCCATCATTAACTATGCTCTTGACGCTTCAGCGTCCTTTTGCCATCGCCAACGACGGGAGCTGCTGTCAGCAGCGCGACGACGGTCTTACATGTATAAATACATGTTGTCTTTCGTCGTTGGCGTACCTTTCAGTGTTTTCGTCATACGCTGCATATCCTTCCTATATGCAGCGTCCGTATGGCAAGGACTCCGAGTCTGACAGAGCCGTACACCACCGGTTTACAGCTCGGAGTTGAGCTTGGTCTAGGCGGAGTCTTCTAATGGCCAGGGGAGCGATCCACGTTTCGAGGCCCGTCTCCCTACCTAGGATACTAGCGTGGTTTCCCAGCCGACACCTTCAGGCAGTAGGGAGCAGCTCAGCTACTTCTACGGTGGCCTCCTTCCGTCATTCGTCTGGCATTACGACGTCTGCCACCAGATGTTTTGGTGTGCTGGGTTCTGCCAAGCCCAGCGGCGTATTGCTTTTCCCAGCGGCGTATTGCTTTTGGGGACGCATACAGACGTCGTTTCGTGTCTCTTTCTGATCTTGGATTTTTGCTCAACGTGAAAAGGGGGCATATAGCCCCCTTTTTGATTTCTGGTGTCAGGATCGCCTCCTCGGAAAAGCATTAAAGCAAAAAGGGGGCTTATAGCCCCCTGGTATGAGTTAGGTCTTTATTGGAGAAGCCCCAGATGTTCGAGTAGGAACTTTTGAAAAGTTCCTTAAAGTGAAAAAGGGGCATATAGCCCCTTTTTGTATAATATACCTTCTCCAATAAGCCTTAACGTGAAATGGGGGCCGAAGCCCCCAGGTGTTAAGTATACGCTAGTCATAATGCTTCCCCATCTCTCTTTGCTTTCCTGACACCACTCTTTTCTGACATCTCTGTGTTTGCACAGTACGAATGACGGATCACGTCTTGCTCGGGAAGGTGGGGTCGCTACTCCCATACGGTGTGCCCCTGCACCGCCCCTGCCGAAACCAGAGCCCCGTTGGCCGGCATAAATGCCGTTTGCAGCGTCCACCGCGTGGAGGAGGGGTTGGCACATGCGATCCTGGTGCCGTATAGCAAGCTATACGCCCGGACGGCTTCTAGACGCCAAAAGATAGGGACATGTAGTGTGTAGCCGTTATTCTGTCCAAGCGCGTTGCCACTTGGGGACTTTGCTGTACCTCAGACCGAAGGTCTATACCAGCAACTACATTTTGCCTGATGTTCGGGCATCTACTTTTCACGCGTCGTTATGCGTTTGGAGGCTAACGACGTCGAAACCTGCTGCCACCTCGAGTCCAACCCAATCCAGGAACGCTTGCCGAAGCAAGCGGGGCTTGTATCCCGGCCCGAGGAGGTCATTGCCGAAGCACATGACCTAGCATCCGTTCGAGTACATTTTCAAGCATGGTTATTGGAGAGAATCCGCAGACTTCTCTCGTTCTGTTACGTAGCGTATTGCGTTCAATGGCGGTTTTGGTTTCGCCCTGCTTTCGTAAGTAGTACCGAGCGCGTATATGTCCGGAACTCCCTGTATAGGTCTTGTTTTACAAGATCGGCTTCGGTCACCGGCCACGGATGGCCAGCTTCTTCAGCCGCTTGTCTCAGGAGTTCTCGCGCGTCTCGGTACCTCCGGCACTCGAAAAGGACGTGGTTTGGTGTTTCCACTTGGCCACAGTCGCAATTCTCGTGCGGTACTAAAGCAAATTCCTTGAGCTTGGCTCGGAAATCTCCGTGCCCGCTTAGGAATTGTACTACGTAGTGATCCAAGATCACCCAGCTTGCATTGAGACGGTCAGATACATCAGAGAAGTAGCGGTAGGTGACCCTACCTTTCTCCGATGACGACCATCTCGTTTGCCACATATT
This sequence comes from Colletes latitarsis, assembly GCF_051014445.1. Taxonomy (NCBI): domain Eukaryota; kingdom Metazoa; phylum Arthropoda; class Insecta; order Hymenoptera; family Colletidae; genus Colletes; species Colletes latitarsis. The sequence goes on from NC_135147.1 coordinate 1,706,583, forward strand.
GAGAAGTTCCGCTCGCACCAAGGCTTTCGCCTGAGCAGCGGTTACTTCTCCAGCCGCCAAATCGGCTCGACTTATTCGACAATTTCCGACTTCAATATTGATTTGTCTTCTAATCTGGTATGCACACGCGCGCTCCACTAACACCAAGTCTATCGGCATCGTCCCGGCGATCACAGTGATCGCGTCGGTAGATACCGTACGATAGGCCTTGGTGACGGCGAGCAAAACATGTCTCTGCGCCCTGGCAAGTTTAGTTCTTGTCACAGAGGTGAGCATGTCTACCCATCCGGCGGCGGCGTATGTCGTGATCGGGACGAAGAGACCTTTGTACAAAGTACGCATGGTTCTGTGTCCCAATCCCCAGTTTGATCGAGCAAGTCTTGCTAGCGTATAAAACGTTCGCATGACTTTGGCATTCAAATATTCGACGTGGGATCTTACTCCCATTCGCGCATCGATGTGAACACCCAAGTACCTTATGGTTTGCTTGAGTGCCACACTTCTCCCGTTTATCCTTATCACAGGAGGTCGTTCTCTATCCAGATTTCCTTTCAAGAGAATCATCTCGGTCTTAGTCGCGGATAGTGTAAGTTTCTGCGTGGCGCACCACTCAGAAATTGTATCCGCGACTCTTTGCCCTCTTTGCTGCAACTGATTCCTCGAGTTTCCGTAGAATACCACGAGTAAGTCGTCAGCGTAGGCTATTGGCTCGCAAGCCAGGTGTTCGTTTGATAGGAGCTGTAGAACTTCGTCAAAGACTAGGTTCCAACAGCTCGGACCGAGTATCGACCCCTGCGGGCAGCCCTTGGTGACTTGCTTACGCACATTACCGTGTTTGGAAACTATTGTAACCATACGGTCAGCGAAGTAGTCGACCATGAGTCGATAAAGATTTCGGGGACATCCCCGGCGTTTCAGCTTCTGAAGTATGCTTGGCCACCAAACATTATCAAAAGCTCCGGCGATGTCGAAGGAGAGACCCATCACATATCGTTCCTCTCGCTGGGATATCAATTCCCTGAGCTTCACCACGGCGTCTTCCGTGGATCGTCCAGGCCTGAATCCATATTGCCGATCGGAACAATGTTCTGGGTTTAGGAATATGTTACTCATTCGGTTAAGCATTAGTCTCTCTAATACTTTGCCTAAGATGGAAAGTAGGCATATCGGTCTATACGACTTGACGTCCGTTGGTGGTTTATCGGGCCCTTTCAAGATTGCTCTGATCGAGCCGATTTTCCACCTAACGGGGAAGACCCCGTGCGCTAGACACCCGTTGTAGAGTCGAAGTAGAGCACTATGGATGGATCCATAAGCACATTTAACCACCTCGGCCTCTATACGGTCCAGCCCAGGGCATTTGCCTCGCTTTAAGCGCGATACTGCAGCTCCGAGCTCATTCCTCGTGAAGACTGGACAGTCTTCAGTCGGCGGATCGGTTGCAGCATCAGCTCTGGTGTTTGCTTGCTCCGGCGTTTCATCCGTGGACGAGTCGTCCGGGATTAGCGCCTGTAGGAGCTGCGAGGCAGTCGTTTCCCAGTCAGTCGTATATCCTTCTGGCGTTCGAATGTTTGAGACCGCAGTCTCAACACAGAGTTTCTTTTGGGCGATCTTGTAAACAAGTCCCCATGGCTCTTTATTCCCCTGCTCCGTCACAAAGTTCTGCCAGCTTTGTGCTTTCGCAGCGCGCACTGCGGCTGTGTAGGCGAGTCTAGATGTTCGATACTCAGCCTGCTTTGCCGCTCTCTCCTCCGAGTTCCTCTCGCGCTGAAAGGCTCGTCTAAGTCGATAGACTCGCGCTTTCATTCTCGTCAAATTTTCCGTCCACCATGGGACGGACTTCGAATGCCACTTCTTGGGGCGCATTGAGGCATTGCACGCATCGATGATCGATTTCTCGACCTCTTGTGCTAGGTGTTCGACTTCCCTGCGGCAACCAGTGCCGAGGGGTAATTGCCTCGCGCCTTCAAGAAGAACTTGATCAAATCGCTCCCAGTTCGCATGCAACGTGCGGAATCGAGGCTGTGGGCTTCGATTCTCATTCACGTCCGTGAACTGTAAGACAAAATCAATGAGTCGGTGGTCACTGGAGGTCCAATCCTCGTGAACCGTCCAGTTTCGCACAATTGTCGCCATGTCTGGAGTCGATAATGTGACATCGATCCATGACTCACCGGCAGGGCTGGAGTATGTAGGAATACTCCCAGCCTCGTTCAAAATCGTCAAGTCGTGTAATGCGATAAACTCTTCGAGCTTTTCGCCTCGCGTGTCCGGTCGAACGCTTTCTCCCCCCCAAAGGTGGGATTTGGCATTGACGTCCGCGGCTATCACGACTCGACGGTGTTGGAGAGCATCGAGTGTCCTCTCCAAGCGTGCCAGACTTGGTTCAATGTCTTCCGAGCATTGAAAGTACTGGCTAACGAGGTAGAAACTACCGAAGGGTCCGCTAATGCAAACGCAGGAGGTGTGAGTATCACACAGCTGTGTGATTTTTACCACCGAGATGTCCGGGTTTCTGACCACTATTGCAGCCATAGCCCGTTCATTCTCGGCGATCACCTTCGCCGTGAGCCCAAAGCCTGGAATCTGTCCCTGAAATTGGTAAGGTTCCTGCATGAGCAACACGTCGATCTCCTTTGCGTGCATTAGCTCGCTCACCTCACCATGAACAATTAGCGCACGCCGCATATTATGCTGCGCGATGCGCAATTGCCTTAGAGGATTCTCCGGGTCGTGTCTATCCATAATTGGTCCGAGATACTGCAAGATCGAGTGCTGCCTGATAGGCAGGGCAGTTCTTGTCTCGTGACTTATGGTCGTGCTTCTTGCCTCTTGCTTTACAGTTCGAGCAAGTCGGGGACTTACTCTTCGCTGTACAAGGGGCAATGGTATGCCCTTCTTCGGAGCAGTGACCGCAAACCTCGTTCTGCGCTTTACAATGTTTGGCCATGTGGCCAAACATCTGACACTTGAAGCATCGTGTAACAGAGACATAGTCCTGCACTCTGCATGCGGACCAGCCCAGGTACACTCTGCCCATGCTCTTCAGCCGCTGGCGAACCAGCGGACTGACTTCCATGACCCAGTTGGCAGTGTCCTTTTCCTTCGGGCCGGTTGCAAACCGGACCTTCAGATTGGACGACACATCCCCCTGGGTCATATCGCTGAGGTTTTGCTTCCAGATACTGGAAGAAACCTCCTCTTTCCTCATCGACTTGGGAACGTCATACACTATAAGTGTAGGGTTCCTCAAGGTCGGTAGAGTAGCTGAGAGTCCTACCTCTTTCAGCTTCGCGCAGTTGACGAAGGCCTTTAGATCCTCCTTGCGTTCAGTCTCGACGGCTATGCCACCGGAGTGGATGCGTCGGACGGACCTCACGCGGATCTTGGCTTTCGCCGGCTTGACCAGTGACAGAACAGTTTGTTTGGTCACGTCGCTGTTCTGTCCTTTCCCTTTCTGCGGGAAAATACGCACCACATGTCGTGGTGGTTTAACCGCTTCCGGGGAAACTCGATTGGCGTCGACCTTTACCGCTTGCGCGTAGGTCGTCGCCGCACGAACTGGTGCGGGTTTCGCAGTCGGACGGGAACCCGTCGTCTGTGAAACCGTCGGGGCAACCCTCTCCGCGATCCTCTGGGAGGCTCTCACCTCTTGCCGGATCGCCGCGAGCTGTCCTTTTAGGAAAGAGTTCTGAATAAGAACCTCCTGGACTAGCTCGTAGAGAGCTGCCGCGTTGCCAACGATCAAGGCTCCGGTCTCCTTGCTGAGCCTGGATTCTTTTCCAAGACAGCTGGTCCGGATACCCTTGAACAGTTTCGAGGCCTCTCCACTAATTTTGTCGAGAGGCCTGTTCGAAGGACCAGGTGCCGCCTCCGCCGACACCTTTCCTGGCATATTCTCGCCGCTTTTCCGGGCTTTCTCTGCCCTCTGCGGCTGCTCCTTCTTGACGACGGTTATCCAACCGTCGTCGTCGACTCCATGGCCCTTTCCTCCGTCCGAGGACGTGGCGTTGCCTTCAGAAGTTGCCTTCGGCTTTTTGGCCTCCGGCTTCTTCGGTGGTGGAGTTGTACGGGGTGGTGTCCCCGATCCGTCCTTCTTGACATCCTTTTTAATTACAGGGGATGTCTCACCTGCCGGCTTTGGTGGTGTAGCCGTCTTTCGCGTTGGGGGTCTGGTACCGGGGGGCGTTTTAGCGCCCTTACCCGCTTCAACCGCCTTCGCCTTTTTCTGAGGTGGTGAAACCACCCCAGCTCTCTTACTCACCGCCGTCGTTCTGCCGGGAGCAGCGACAGCGGCCTCCTTGACTCCCTTTTCCCCCTTGCGGGGTACCGAGGCATCTATGGGGGTTAGTTTAATTTTAGGATCCATGCTTACTTGGAAACTGTTTCGTCCCGGCGTGTGTCCCGGCCTCCATGGACCCTCAATTGGAACCCGGCTCCGCCTGGGTTAGGACTTGCACCCGGGATATAGTCCGCGAACAAAGGCCGACCGGGCTTTCCCCGGACTCCTAGGTTCACTTCCTCGCCCAATAGAACCCACGAATGGTGTTCCGAGCCGATTGACTAGGCACAGGGCTGCTTTTCTCGCCTAGCCGCCTGTCTAGACGAAGCAGAGGCCAAAGGTACGTGTTGGGCAGCTACACTCCCGCAGGAGAGAGGGCCCTCAGATCCCAGGATCCTCCTTTCCGCCGACACAGGTCGCCACGCACGGCAAACACGTGGGGAACAAACCTCAAGCAGATGTTCCCTCTGCTTCGCTACGCCCGGTTTCTGCTCCCTGTTTTTGCAGGGAACCCGCTGCGTAACTAGGACATGACCTCGGGCATCATGTCCCTGTAGCATTAGCTCCAAAACGTGGGACTCGTCCTTAGCACGACTAGTAGAACTCACTTTGCCATCATCAACTATGCTCTTGACGCTTCAGCGTCCTTTTGCCATCGCCAACGACGGGAGCTGCTGTCAGCAGCGCGACGACGGTCTTACATGTATAAATACATGTTGTCTTTCGTCGTTGGCGTACCTTTCAGTGTTTTCGTCATACGCTGCATATCCTTCCTATATGCAGCGTCCGTATGGCAAGGACTCCGAGTCTGACAGAGCCGTACACCACCGGTTTACAGCTCGGAGTTGAGCTGGTCTAGGCGGAGTCTTCTAATGGCCAGGGGAGCGATCCACGTTTCGAGGCCCGTCTCCCTACCTAGGATACTAGCGTGGTTTCCCAGCCGACACCTTCAGGCAGTAGGGAGCAGCTCAGCTACTTCTACGGTGGCCTCCTTCCGTCATTCGTCTGGCATTACGACGTCTGCCACCAGATGTTTTGGTGTGCTGGGTTCTGCCAAGCCCAGCGGCGTATTGCTTTTCCCAGCGGCGTATTGCTTTTGGGGACGCATACAGACGTCGTTTCGTGTCTCATCCTGATCTTGGTTTTTGCTCAACGTAAAAAGGGGGCATATAGCCCCCTTTTTTGATTTCTGGTGTCAGGATCGCCTCCTCGGAAAAGCATTAAAGCAAAAAGGGGGCTTATAGCCCCCTGGTATGAGTTAGGTCTTTATTGGAGAAGCCCCAGATGTTCGAGTAGGAACTTCGTAAAGTCCCTTAAAGTGAAAAAGGGGCATATAGCCCCTTTTTGTGCAATATATACCTTCTCCAATAAGCCTTAACGTGAAATGGGGGCCGAAGCCCCCAGGTGTTAAGTATACGCTAGTCATAATGCTTCCCCATCTCTCTTTGCTTTCCTGACACCACTCCTTCCTGACATCTCTGTTTTGCACAGAACGAATGACGGATCACGTCTTGCTCGGGTAGGTGGGGTCGCTACTCCCATACGGTGTGCCCCTGCACCGCCCCTGCCGAAACCAGAGCCCCGTTGGCCGGCATAAATGCCGTTTGCAGCGTCCACCGCGTGGAGGAGGGGTTGGCACATGCGATCCTGGTGCCGTATAGCAAGCTATACGCCCGGACGGCTTCTAGACGCCAAAAAGATAGGGACAGTGGGAATCTCCTATACTATCACGGGCGTGTATTCTCCTACTAGTTTGATGGTTGCTGTTGCATAAACCACCGACTGTTTGGCCCGCCGTTTAACCGCGCAGTTTAAAATTGCAACACAATGTTGGTGTCGCTCCGGATCGAAAAAATGGAAAAACGACATACTTTACGCATAGGGGCGGCTGATCTTAACATATTTTGTCAATGTCATCTTCCCAGTGACCCTAGGAAGGAGTTTGCCGTTGCACGTTTTCCTATTAAAAAGTAATTAGTGTACAAAAATTTTCGTGAAGCAAAAAACAAGAATATGAAAGTACGTTCCATGAGCATTACAGTGAATAAAACAGAAATTAAAAATTCCCGAGGGGTTGAACAGCATCATATTGAATTCGTTTTGCTGACTGGGGTCTGCGCCCCCCAGACCCCCGCTACACTAGCCCAGACCAAACCCACTTTGTAATAGTGGTATCATATTAAATTGAACAGCATCGTACTTAATTCGTTTTGCTGAATGGGGGGCTGCGCCCCCCAGACCCCCGCAACACTAGCCCGGACCTAACCCACTTTGTAATAGCGGTATCATATTAAATTGAACAGCATCGTACTAAATTCGTTTTGCTGAATGGGGGGCTGCGCCCCCCAAACCCCCGCTACACTAGCCCAGACCTAACCCATTTTGTAATAGCGGTATCAAATTAAATTGAACAGCATCATATTGAATTCGTTTTGCTGACTGGGGTCTGCGCCCCCCAGACCCCCGCTACACTAGCCCAGACCTAACCCACTTTGTAATAGTGGTATCATATTAAATTGAACAGCATCGTACTTAATTCGTTTTGCTGAATGGGGGGCTGCGCCCCCCAAACCCCCGCTACACTAGCCCAGACCTAACCCATTTTGTAATAGCGGTATCAAATTAAATTGAACAGCATCGTACTAAATTCGTTTTGCTGACAGGGGTCTGCGCCCCCCAGACCCCCGCTACACTAGCCCAGACCTAACCCCCTTTGTAATAGCGGTATCATATTAAATTGAACAGCATCATATTGCATTCGTTTTGCTGACTGGGGTCTACGCGCCCCAGACCCCCGCAACACTAGCCCGGACCTAACCCACTTTGTAATAGCGGTATCATATTAAATTGAACAGCATCGTACTAAATTCGTTTTGCTGAATGGGGGGCTGCGCCCCCCAAACCCCCGCTACACTAGCCCAGACCTAACCCATTTTGTAATAGCGGTATCAAATTAAATTGAACAGCATCATACTGAATTCGTTTTGCTGACTGGGGTCTGCGCCCCCCAGACCCCCGCTACACTAGCCCAGACCTAACCCACTTTGTAATAGTGGTATCATATTAAATTGAACAGCATCGTACTTAATTCGTTTTGCTGAATGGGGGGCTGCGCCCCCCAAACCCCCGCTACACTAGCCCAGACCTAACCCCCTTTGTAATAGCGGTATCATATTAAATTGAACAGCATCATATTGAATTCGTTTTGCTGACTGGGGTCTACGCGCCCCAGACCCCCGCAACACTAGCCCGGACCTAACCCACTTTGTAATAGCGGTATCATATTAAATTGAACAGCATCGTACTAAATTCGTTTTGCTGAATGGGGGGCTGCGCCCCCCAAACCCCCGCTACACTAGCCCAGACCTAACCCATTTTGTAATAGCGGTATCAAATTAAATTGAACAGCATCATATTGAATTCGTTTTGCTGACTGGGGTCTGCGCCCCCCAGACCCCCGCTACACTAGCCCAGACCTAACCCACTTTGTAATAGTGGTATCATATTAAATTGAACAGCATCGTACATAATTCGTTTTGCTGAATGGGGGGCTGCGCCCCCCAAACCCCCGCTACACTAGCCCAGACCTAACCCATTTTGTAATAGCTGTATCAAATTAAATTGAGCAGCATCATATTGAATTCGTTTTGCTGACAGGGGTCTGCGCCCCCCAGACCCCCGCTACACTAGCCCAGACCTAACCCACTTTGTAATAGTGGTATCATATTAAATTGAACAGCATCGTACATAATTCGTTTTGCTGAATGGGGGGCTGCGACCCCCAAACCCCCGCTACACTAGCCCAGACCTAACCCATTTTGTAATAGCGGTATCAAATTAAATTGAGCAGCATCATATTGAATTCGTTTTGCTGACAGGGGTCTGCGCCCCCCAGACCCCCGCTACACTAGCCCAGACCTAACCCCCTTTGTAATAGCGGTATCATATTAAATTGAACAGCATCATATTGAATTCGTTTTGCTGACTGGGGTCTGCGCGCCCCAGACCCCCGCTACACTGGCCCAGACCTAGCCCATTTTGTAATGACTGTATTGGAACTGCGTTAGGGCTATTTTAGAATTGGTTAGGTGAAGTAATGCGGAGAGCAGTTTCGCCTGCATCCCGGGATGCTTGTTGGCATGAGTGGTGTCTGAATGAGTAAAGACGGATGAGACACTTGTGGGGTATGGTGAGTCAGATTCTCAAACTACCCATATATTCTTCTGAGGCATGGGTGCCTATCCAAGGATCTCCTTCGGTATCTAAAACAGAAATAAAAAAAAAAAAAAAAAAAAAAAAAAAAAATGAATATGGACTGTGTTAGGACTGAATTGGATAAGGTCTGGGTTTCGTCTCGGTTAGGTCTGAGTTAGGACTGGTTTAAGACTGGGTTAGGACTGGGTTAGGACTGGGTTAGGTCTGGGTTAAGTCTGGGTTAGGACTGGGTTAGGACTGGGTTAGGTCTGGGTTAGGTCTGGGTTAGGTCTGGGTTAGGAATGGGTTAGGTCTGAGGTATTTCTGGGTTAGGTCTGGGTTAGGTCTGGGTTAGGACTGGGTTAGGTCTGGGGTATTTCTGGGTTAGGTCTGGGTTAGGACTGGGTTAGGACTGGGTTAGGTTTGGGTTATGACTGGGTTAGGTCTGGGTTAGGTCTGGGTTAGGACTGGGTTAGGCCTGGGTTAGGCCTGGGTTTGGACTGGGTTAGGACTGGGTTAGGTCTGGGTTAGGTCTGAGTTAAGTCTGGGTTAGGTCTGGGTTAGGACTGGGTTAGGACTGGGTTAGGACTGGGTTAGGACTGGGTTAGGACTGGGTTAGGACTGGGTTAGGTCTAGGTTAGGACTGGGTTAGGTCTGGGTTAGGTCTGGGTTAAGTCTGGGTTAGGACTGGGTTAGGACTGGGTTAGGTCTGGGTTAGGTCTGGGTTAGGTCTGGGTTAGGACTGGGTTAGGCCTGGGTTAGGCCTGGGTTTGGACTGGGCTAGGACTGGGTTAGGTCTGGGTTAGGTCTGAGTTAAGTCTGGGTTAGGTCTGGGTTAGGACTGGGTTAGGACTGGGTTAGGACTGGGTTAGGACTGGGTTAGGTCTAGGTTAGGATTGGGTTAGGTCTGGGTTAGGTCTGGGTTAAGTCTGGGTCAGGTCTGGGTTAGGACTGGGTTAGGACTGGGTTAGGACTGGGTTAGGACTGGGTTAGGTCTGGGTTAGGCCTGGGTTAGGCCTGGGTTAGGACTGGGTTAGGTCTGGGGTATTTCTGGGTTAGGTCTGGGTTAGGACTGGGTTAGGACTGGGTTAGGTCTGGGTTAGGACTGGGTTAGGTCTGGGTTAGGTCTGGGTTAGGTCTGGGTTAGGTCTGGGTTAGGTCTGGGTTAGGTCTGGGTTAGGACTGGGTTAGGACTGGGTTAGGTCTGGGTTAGGACTGGGTTTGGTCTGGGTTAGGACTGGGTTAGGTCTGGGTTAGGACTGGGTTAGGACTGGGTTAGGTCTGGGTTAGGTCTGGGTTAGGTCTGGGTTAGGTCTGGGTTAGGGCTGGGTTAGGTCTGGGGTATTTCTGGGTTAGGTCTGGGTTAGGACAGGGTTAGGTCTGGGTTAGGACTGGGTTAGGACTGGGTTAGGTCTGGGTTAGGTCTGGGTTAGGTTTTCCCAGAGGACAGGGCGCGGCGTATTGGTGGTCGCCGCACATCGAGCAGTGCAACGCTCGGTGTGCGCGCGCCCGCCGTAGATACACCCGCGCCCGACGGTCACGTCGTCGACGCCCGGCCGCGGAGCAGATGGCGCTCATATACGAGGAGTTCGCCAGGGAGCGGCGGACCCTCCAGCGCGCCATCCGAGATGCCAAGGCACAGGCATGGAAGGGCCTCCTCGGGGAGCTGAACAGAGATCCGTGGGGGCGCCCGTATAAGCTTGTAATGGACAAGCTTCGTCCATGGGCGCCCCCGCTGACAGAGACTCTCGACCTCCAGTTTTTAGAGGAGGTGGTATCAACCCTGTTCCCGGGGTCTAACCGGGACGGGGTACCACCTTCTCGAGAACCCTGGGACCCTACCATCTGGTCCCAGGAACTGGAGGTCACCCCCGAGGAGATGGGCCGGGCAGTTCGTCGGATGAGGTCTCGGAGAGTTGCTCCGGGTCCCGACGGCGTGCCCGGCCAGGTGTTGGCCTGTGCCCTTGGCGTCTTGAGCCCGCGGTTCGGGAGGCTGCTGAGCGGTTGCCTCCGTCGAGGGGTATTCCCCTCCCCCTGGAAGGCGGCGCGGCTGGTCCTTCTCCAGAAGGCGGGAAGGCCCGCAGGTACGCCCTCCGCGTACCGGCCGGTGTGTTTGTTGGATGAGGCGGGCAAGCTCTTTGAACGCATAGTGGCTGCCCGCCTCTCCAACCACCTGTCCACAGTAGGACCCGACTTGGCCCCCTGCCAATTCGGCTTTAGAGAGGGACGGTCCACGCTCGATGCCATAGAGCTGGTCCGCTCCCTCTCTCAGGGGGCCACCTCCCAGGGTAGGGTGGTTCTGGCGATATCAATAGATATCGTCAATGCATTTAACACCCTGCCCTGGGAGGCGATTATGGGGGCGCTAGATTTTCATCGTGTGCCCCCATACCTGAGGAGGATAGTCGGGTCCTACCTAAGCGACAGGTGGATCAGTTGCACCGGCCGGGATGGAGTATGCATGCGGAGGGGAGTCGTACGCGGTGTTCCGCAGGGGTCGGTTCTAGGACCCCTGCTATGGAACATCGGCTATGACTCGGTACTGCGGGTTCCGCTGCCCGCTGACGTAGCACTGGCGTGTTATGCCGATGACACGCTGGTGCTCGTCAGCGGGTCAGACTGGAGAGGGACTGCGCGCGCCGCGGAGGTGGCGGTGGCCACCGTCGTCGCCGAAATTCGCAGGCTGGGTCTAGAGGTGGCGCCCCAGAAATCGGAGGTCATGTTCTTTCAGAGACTTGGCCCCCGAGGGGTGCCACCGACCGGCCTGCGGATCCGAGTTGGGACAGCCTACGTCGAGGTGAAGGCCCATATGAAATACCTGGGCCTGATCCTCGACAGCCGGTGGCGCTTCGTAGAGCATTTCGACCGCTTGGCCCCCCGCGTGGAGAAGGCGGCTGCCGCGTTAGGCCGCCTTCTTCCGAATATCGGGGGGCCTGATGTTGGAGTCCGCCGCCTCTATGTGGAGGTGGTGCGTTCAATTGCCCTCTACGGGGCCCCTATTTGGGCCCCGCAACTGGATGCCAGCCGGCGCAGCACGGAGATGCTGCGCCGCGTCAACCGTCGGCTGGCAATCCGGGTGGTAAGAGGGTATCGCACCATCTCCCACGAGGCGGCGACGACCCTGGCGTGTCTCCCGCCCCTGGAGCTCCTAGCCTGGAGAAACCAATTGGTTTTCCGGCATTCCAGGGAGCTTCAGGAGGCTGGGAGGCCGCCAGAGGAGAGGAGGCAAGCGGTCGAAGGGACGAGGCGCCATGCCCAACGGACCGTTTTGTTTATGTGGTTCCACCAACTAATTCAGGCTGGTGGAGCCACACAACGGTCCGTTGGTGCAGTCCTGCTACATTGGCAAGAGTGGCAGGACAAACCGGGTAGGCTGTCCTACAGGATGACACAGGTGCTCACCGGGCATGGTTGTTTTGGTGAGTACCTGTGTCGAATCGGGAAGGAGGCGACGGCGGTGTGCCACCACTGTGGGAACCCTCAGGACACGGCGCAGCACACGCTGACAGCCTGCCCAGCGTGGGCAGATGAGCGCCGTGTCCTGCTGCAGGAAGTTGGGAGGAACCTCTCGCTGGCCACAGTAGTTGGCAAGATGGTGGCCAGCGAGAGGACATGGCAAGTGGTGGCCTCCTTCTGCGAGGTAGTTATGTCACAGAAGGAGGCCGCCGAGCGGGCGCGCGAGCAGGCCGCGCATCCCGCTCGAAGAGGGAGGGCTCGGAGAGGAGCCAGGGCGAGGCGACCATCGCCTCCTGGCCCACTCCAATAGCTCCTGAAGGGGTAGGTGGCCCGTCAAATTTCAACTTCGGCCACCACATCGATGGCCGGGGGATGAACGGGCCGCCGGTGTGGGCTGCAGGTGCTTGGCGATAGGGACCCGAGCACCGAAGGCAGCTCCGGGGCCGCGGGCGTCGGGTGACCTGGCGTCTGCGGCGGAGAAATCAGGGGGGGAAGGACACGTTGTCAATCCCCCCGGGATGAGCCTCGACAGGCAAGGCGCGGCGGGGGACTCTGTGATGTCTCACTAGAGTTCCCGGTCCCCCGCCGCAGCGCCCGAGGACGGTCACCGTGGGGTTTTAGCCGGTAGGAGTCCGGCACTACCCTGAGGCCCTCCCCTACTTATGGGCCTCGGGGTGTCCATGAGGATTTCCCCACGTACAAAAAAAAAAAAAAAAAAAAAAAAAAAAGGTCTGGGTTAGGTTTGGGTTAGGGCTGGGTTAGGACTGGGTTAGGTCTGGGTTAGGACTGGGTTAGGACTGGGTTAGGACTGGGTTAGGACTGGGTTAGGTCTGGGTTAGGTCTGGGTTAGGACTGGGTTAGGTCTGGGGTATTTCTGGGTTAGGTCTGGGTTAGGACTGGGTTAGGACTGGGTTAGGTCTGGGTTAGGACTGGGTTAGGTCTGGGTTAGGTCTGGGTTAGGTCTGGGTTAGGTCTGGGTTAGGACTGGGTTAGGTCTGGGTTATTTCTGGGTTAGGTCTGGGTTAGGTCTGGGTTAGGTCTGGGTTAGGTCTGGGTTAGGTCTGGGTTAGGACTGGGTTAGGTCTGGGTTATTTCTGGGTTAGGTCTGGGTTAGGTCTGGGTTAGGTCTGGGTTAGGACTGGGTTAGGACTGGGTTAGGTCTGGGTTAGGTCTGGGTTAGGACTGGGTTAGGTCTGGGTTAGGACTGGGTTAGGTCTGGGTTAGGCCTGGGTTAGGTCTGGGTTAGGACTGGGTTAGGACTGGGTTAGGACTGGGTTAGGTCTGGGTTAGGTCTGGGTTATTTCTGGGTTAGGTCTGGGTTAGTACTGCATTTGGTTAGGTCTGGGTTAGGACTGGGTTAGGTCTGGGGTATTTCTGGGTTAGGTCTGGGTTAGGACTGGGTTAGGACTGGGTTAGGTCTGGGTTAGGACTGGGTTAGGTCTGGGTTAGGTCTGGGTTAGGTCTGGGTTAGGTCTGGGTTAGGACTGGGTTTGGTCTGGGTCATTTCTGGGTTAGGTCTGGGTTAGGTCTGGCTTAGGTCTGGGTTAGGTCTGGGTTAGGACTGGGTTAGGACTGGGTTAGGTCTGGGTTAGGTCTGGGTTAGGACTGGGTTAGGTCTGGGTTAGGACTGGGTTAGGTCTGGGTTAGTACTGGATTTGGTTAGGTCTGGGTTAGGTCTGGGTTAGGTCTGGGTGAGGTCTGGGTTAGGACTGGGTTAGGACTGGGTTAGGACTGGGTTAGGTCTGGGTTAGGTCTGGGTTAGGTCTGGGTTAGGTCTGGGTTAGGTCTGGGTTAGGTCTGGGTTAGGTCTGGGTTAGGACTGGGTTAGGGCTGGGTTAGGTCTGGGTTAGGTCTGGGTTAGGACTGGGTTAGGTCTGGGTTAGGACTGGGTTAGGTCTGGGTTAGGACTGGGTTAGGTCTGGGGTATTTCTGGGTTAGGTCTGGGTTAGGACTGGGTTAGGACTGGGTTAGGTCTGGGTTAGGACTGGGTTAGGTCTGGGTTAGGTCTGGGTTAGGTCTGGGTTAGGTCTGGGTTAGGTCTGGGTTAGGTCTGGGTTAGGTCTGGGTTAGGACTGGGTTAGGTCTGGGTTAGGTCTCTACTTACGTGACCGCTATATTTGCTATGAAGCTGAAGGCAGCTGGCATAAAGAGAAAATGACCATGGGTGTTCCTCAAGGGTCGGTCATAGGGCCGACTCTTTGGAATGTGGCTTATGACGGCGTACTAGGTTTACAGCGCCGTAAGGGCTGTACGTTTATTGCTTTTGCAGACGATCTGGCGTTGGTGGTACAAGATGGTGACCCAGATGTTCTGAAACAGAAAATAAATGACACTATAACGGATATACTTACCTGGTTAAACGCTGCTAGCTTAAACCTTGCACCTGAAAAAACGGAAGTTATTGCGTTAAATAGTAAAAGATTGGGTCAGTTAAATGTTAGGATTCTAAACACTAATATCAATCTAAATACGGAGCTAAAATACTTAGGACTAATTTTTGATAAGAGCCAAAGATATAGAGTACACGTAAACCGTACAGCAGACAAAGCAATTAAAATTATGTCAGCCTTGGCGCGCATTATGCCGAACATTGGAGGTCCTGGGCATAAAACTAGCATGTTGTTTTATAGGGTTATGGAGTCCATAATACTTTACGCATCTCCAATATGGGAAGTAGCACTTGAGATCGAAGCAAATAGGAGGAAGCTAATGAACGCTCAAAGTATTGGTTTGAGTCGTGTGGTAAAAGCTTATCGTACAGTTGCGCGAGATGTATTACCTGTTTTGGCAGGGACATTACCGATTTTACTGAAGATACAGGAGAGATCTGCGATTTTTGATATTGAGAGCCGCGCACGAAGACTTCGAAATATTGGTCGAAGTGTTAGAGACCCAGACCTGGAAATGGAGAAAAACAGGATACAAAGGGAAATTATGCGTAAATGGCAGCAAAGCTGGGATGACAGACGCAGTGGAAACATCGCATACAAATGGATACCAAATATTCAGGTGTGGATTAATAGACCACATGGACAGATGACCTACCACCTGACGCAGGCATTTACTGGTGAAGGGTGCTTCAATGTGTTTAGGCATAAGATCAGCAGAGCTGCATCTTCGGATTGTTGGTATGGCTGCATGGATCCAGATACGGTAGAACATACACTGTGTCACTGTGAGAGATGGAGTTCTCTGAGGAACGATCTTAGAAGGCAGTTGGTAATACAAGAGGAACAAGTTACAATCGAGTGTTTAGCGGCTTTAATGTTACAGGACCTCGAAAAGTGGAATTACATAAAGACATATATAACTGAGATTTTAAAAACAAAAGAAATATATGAAAGAGAAATTGATAAAGCCAGGAGAAGGGGAGTTTCTCCACCTCCGCCTACTCTGGCATAGGTTCTCGGATTATATGTACATACAGTGTATAGTTTTAGTTTAGTTATGGCTAATGTGTAAGTAGGTGTTAGTTTAGTGATAGTATAGTGACTCGGTTTATGGATGTGTGAGGAGTTTATAAACGGTACGTGTTGTGGTATGTGCACGGACCCGGTGTGGATGCATCCGTGGAGTGTGTATGTGCGGCATGTGTAGCGGTCAGTAACTGACCTGGTGTGTATGATTTTTGTGAAGAGTGCATGAACGGCAGCTTTCCTCGGGTAGGGTGAAGTAATGCGGAAAGCGGTTCCGCCTGCTCCCAGGAGAGTTGTTTGGCATGTCTGGACTTTGGTATGGACGGATGTGAAACCGGAGGGGTTTAGTGAGTAAGAATCTCACACTACCCATGTCTCCTTCTGAGGCATGGGTGCCTATGCAAGGTTCCCCTTCGGTATATAAAAAAAAAAAAAAAAAAAAAAAAAAAAAAGGTCTGGGTTAGGTCTGGGTTAGGTCTGGGTTAGGACTGGGTTAGGTCTGGGGTATTTCTGGGTTAGGTCTGGGTTAGGACTGGGTTAGGACTGGGTTAGGTCTGGGTTAGGACTGGG